>NW_012100320.1:8869529-8896861 GCF_000951045.1 Mandrillus leucophaeus | reverse complement strand
TAGAGGTTTTCAGAATAGTCCTATATTCAATAGATAAATCTCAAAGAATGAGAAAAGGGGTCTTTATTCTGAAGCTTGAGTTGGCAGAAACAATTCACAAATCAGGAAAATTCCTTTGATGTGCCCTGCATTTAATTCTTGGCTTAGAAAAATGCCTCTGGAAAATAAGGTTGGCATTAGATCATCTTAACCCTTGATCTAAAACCCAGATCCCAGCTGAGAACCTAGGCCTCCTGACTCCAAGTCCAGAGGCCACTCCACAGCCCTCAGAAAATCCCCGTGCAGTGGCTGACCTGGTTTTTTCTCCTTGTTGCCAAAGGCTCCATTTCTGGGTGACCACAGTTGCCCCCGGGGATAAGTCTTCTCTCCTATTTGCATTGGTAACTGCTCAAAGTCCCACCAAGACCTTGGAAGCGTGCCACCCACATCGTCTCACACTGGCCCAATTGTTTGTGGCAAATGCCTCCCTTTTGAACTCTGGGCCTTCTGGAGGAAACGGTTTCAATAGGAATAACTCCCAGCTCTCCCCGGCCTTGCCATCTGGACGTCTGGAATGGAGCTTCCAGGATACATGGCTCTTTTGAAGGAAACAAATTCAATTGGTGATTGTGTTCCCATTTAATATGCCTAAGGAGTGGTCCTGTACTCTTGCTAGTACATTTTTTTTCATTCAACAAACACTTATTGATCTCCTACTGCAAATCAGACACTGGGCTGGGTGTGGGGGTGGGGAGATGGAGAGAGTGGACACTTTTTAAAAAATGCCTTTGAGCCAATAGAATAAGAAACACAATAGAGATAAGCACCAAAATCTATGGGAGCCCAGCGAAAGGGATAGCAAATTATACCTGGCAAGTCCAGAAGGCTCAGAAAGAAGACTGGGTCACCAGGCACTGAAGAGAATGACCCTGCAGAAATTTAGGGGGGGTCCTACACTTATTCCAAAGCGGAGGCTCACAATATTCCTGGACAAGTTTAGGATGCACACAATGAAACATGATTCCACTGAAGAGACATGTTAATATGGGACCTGCTGCTTCTCAGGCACAGAGCTGGATGACTGAGGTCTCCAAAAAGGAATGAGGCATAGCCCCTGCCCTCAAATTGCTTACTGTTTGATTATGCAGGTTAAGGTTTGAGCACTGATTATTCCACCACACAGCCCGACCAGAGCATTCAGATTGCCTTAGAAACCCTACTAAAGTTCTTCCAAGTGGAAATAGCAAAATATTCTCAGCAGCTAGGGGGAACCAGGGCAGGCTTGCTGGAGGGGGTGGCAGAACTGGGCTCTGGAGAGATGCAGTGGTGGGGAGCAGGGAGGCGGGGGCAGTGGCACACACAGGCAGGGTGACTACAGAGCCAAGTCACAGGCACAGCCACACCCACACGTGTCCCAGCTGGAAGGAAGGTCTGTCTGAAATAACGGGGGCAAAGCTGGGGTGGTGGGGTGAGGAGATAGGGTGTGGACCTGAGGTCACCAATGTCGTCACATCTTTTGTTTGGTTCTGTCTCAGGATCCCACCTTTTAGCAGGCTTTTTCTTCTGAATAGACCACTTCTATTAAGCAACGATTTGTGTGTTTTCCCACAGAAAAACCAGTGTTAGCTCAGCGATTATTATTCTAGCCAAAAGGAAAAAGAAAATTTTCTGAACATTTCACTCTGGTGCTCCAGACTCTTCCATGGCTCCCCATTACCCTCAGAATAAAGCCCAGCATGCAAGGCCATTGACCACCTAGTCCCTCAGCTCTCTGCTAGGCCTTGCTGAAGTACTTGTGGTTCTCCAGACCTGTATATGTGCCCCTCTCCACACAAAAGCTTCTATTCCCAACCTCCTCCGTATCTTCTCTTCCAATCCCCTCGTATCTTTTCTTCTCTCTGGGCTTAAACCTTAATGCTTCCTCCAGGCAGTGTTGCTGAGCTCTGATCACTCTGTGTGGTCATGGTTCATTTGCTTATCTGTCTCCCTCAAGGGGCTGTAAACACCCAGCATGTGGGGACTCATATCCAACCTCCAGTGGCCAGCACTGTGAAATATAGAAAAACTCAATATAGTTTGAATAGTGAGCAAGTGAGCGCATGAGTGAATGTGATGTGTCGTTTCTGGTTGACCGTGGAGTCATGTCACAGAAGAAGGTACCAGGCATTCACCAAGTTTTGGAAAGGTATGGAAAGAACCTATAGATTACACGTGAAACCATCCTCACAGCTGCCAGACCACAGACGCCTGGCACAGGCACTGGGGAGCCAGTGGGGATTTTGCACATGGGAGGGACAAGCCTTTTCCAGCCATATCTGGTTAGATAATTTGCCCAAATCACACTTCTTGTGAGAAGCAGAGTTGAGATGCCCCAAGTCTCTTGGGCTTGCGGGCTCCTGCTCTGCAGGGTCCCAAGAGATGCTGGCTGCTGAGGGAAGGAGGAATCCCCCCAGGCAGAGGTTACCTTGTGCCGCTCTGGGGTTTGCCCACCCTGGGGCTCTACCCTGGGGCTCTACCCTAGAATACTCCCCTAGCACCTCCTTCCCCACGCCATCCCTTAACCAGCTAGCTCCTCCCACCCTTCAGCAAATACACCCTGCCTCAGGGATCTGGTCATATCTGGTTAGCCCTTCTGCACCCCCTGTCCCAGTCAAGAGGGCTGGGCAGATGGTGGAAGCACCAGCCAGGTGGTACTCACTTCTCTCGTGGATGTTTTTCCCATCCTCTCTCTCTCAATATTTCTACCTTTTGGGCACAGTCAGGAGGCAGGATCGGTGTTTCTGATTCCTCATGAGATGATGTCCTTCTGATTCCTCCCACATTCCAAACCTCCCCAGTGTAAGGGGAGGCCTTACATTGTCACCACCAACAGCAAGTATTAATTGTGCACCTGTGGTGTGCCAGCCACTGGGGACCCAGACACACCCTAAACTCAGTTCCTGCTTTTGACGGGTTTGAAGAGAGGACATGAAGGATGAAACTGTCATTAAATAACCTGCATAGGAGTCCCAAGTAGGATGGGGGCAAAGGGGTCCCTGGTACTGAAATTTAGAGGTACCAAAATGTTAAGGAATGATATTTATTTATTTATTTATACTTTATTGATTTTGAGATGGAGTTTCACTCTGTCACCCAGACTGGAGTGCAGTGCTGCAATCTCAGCTCACTGCAACCTCTGCCTCCTGAGTTCAAGAGATTCTCATGCCTCAGCCTCTCAAGGAGCTGGTAGCTGGGATTACAGGTACGTGCCATGACACCCAGCTAATTTTTGTGGTGTTTTTTTGTTTTTTTTTTTTTTTTTTTTTTTTGTAGAGACAGGGTTTTACCATGTTGGCCAGGCTTGGCTTGAACTCCAGGATAGTCTCGAATTCCTGACTTCAAGTGATCCTCCCATCTCGGCCTCCCAAATTGCTGGGACTATAGGCGTGAGCCACTGCACCTGGCCAGGAATGACTTTGAAACATTGAACACATTTCTCAGCCCTCCTTTTTAACTCCCGTGCTAGTCTATGGAGAGGACGGGGTAGGTGACCAGTTGACCGGAGGCAACCTCCCTCCCCATTTCATGTGGCCATGGACCCAAGGGTGCAACTCGTGCTTGGTGTCCCAGGCTCCTACATTGTTGGCTTTGGCTACCACTGAGCTCAACAGTGAGCTGTTCGGTACACATTACAGCTCATCACAGAACCAAACTCAATCATCCTGAGAGGCAGGGAGGATCTCCCTGCTTTAGCTTGAGTGTTTGTCCAAGTGAGTGGAGCAGCAGAGATTTGTTTCCAGGTCTGAGAGACCCTGAAGCCGGGGCAGTGGCATCCGCTGTCTAGTTTTGACTCTCACAGCGGTCCAGCTGGGGAGGCTGAGCAGATGGACATATTTTCACCTGGCAACTCATAGACGGGGTTCTCCACTGTTAAAAATAGACCATATCACCATTTTCAGGGGATTTCAAGGGCTTGCAAAGGCAGACATCAATCCCTCGTTGACCAGCCATGCAACACCGTTGATAGGAGTTGCTTTGTGGGCAAAACCCCTGGCCTTCGGGCTAAGGATAAGGAGGGGCAAAGGAAGAAGGAGAGTCCCTATTTTCCTCTCAGTCCCCACCTTGCCTCTCTCTACTTCTAATCCTCTCCACTCCAGCCCACCAGTAGCCACACTCATTCATTCATCCATTCATTCACTGCTAGTGAGCACCACTCTGTGCCAGATACTTACCTAGCTCAATCCTCAACATCAAGGAGCGCTTTGTTATTACCTCCATTCCATTGAAAAGAAAACAGAGGCTTAGAGGTTAATTATCATCCAAGGCCGTGCAATCAGCAGGGGATGGAATTGCAACTTAGGGTCTGGTTATGAAGTTCTTTGAGCCACATTCCCACAGGAGGGCTCCCACCTGCCCCTGCCCTCGGTTATTCAGCTGTCCTAACAGGAAAGGAGTCTGGGAGCTAGGTGAGCTAGGTATCTGTTAGAAGAAGTTTCCAGAATCCAGGGCTCCTCTTTTTCCTCCTCAGGCCTTTGCCAGCCCCACATACCTGAGGGAAGTCCCTCCGCCTCCCTTGGGTTCCCCCTTCCTAGCCCAAGAACACTTACTGGAGCAGGCCAGAGAGGACTAATTAAAAGTCTGCAGAGGGCTTTGAAGATGAAAAGCAGCCTTCAAGTGGCAGCCTATTATCCCTAAGCTTCACATGCGAAATAATGAAATTCCAGGTTCCAAATGGAGAGGAAAAAGCCTTTAACAAGGTGATAAAGGAAGGCAGCTAAGGGCCAGGTAGAGGGGAGGGTGGTGGGTTCATTCTCACCTTTCCCATGCAGGCCCCAATACGCCCTGGGCTAACAGTGTGGGATCTGGGTCAGCCGCTGCTCCAGGCTGCAACCTGCATCCTGGAGGAAGGAGAGCCGGCTTCCCACAGGATCCAGAGGCAGGTGGTAGAGTTGGAAGGGGCAGTCCTAGGAGGGAGAAGCCCTGGGTTCTAGTCCTGGCTCTGTCACTGACCTGATTCCTGACCCTGGAGGCCTCCTACTCTCTCTGGACTCAGTTGACCTAAGAATTGACCTACGGAGTCCCAGTCCCACCCCCACATTTGGATGTCCCTTGAGGATGGGGGCTTGGCTTTGCTCCCACTGTGTTCCTGGCATGAAGCACCAAACCCAGTACCAAGCAAGGCATCAGTAACTTTGCTGATGAGTAGCTGACTCTGGCGCTGATTTTCTGGAGTTCTAGGACTGTAAGAGTTCATTCTGTCCTAGAGTAACACAGCAGAGAAGGAACAGTCCTCCTTGTGTCCTCAGGGAGTTTCCTGGCTGACTGGGCAGCCGAGAATAACACACACACACACACACACACACTCTTGCACCCCATTAATGGGTTCCCTGGGGGCAAGGATCAGTCCCACTCACTGCTGGACCTCCAGGGCCTGCCAAAGGGGCAAAGTCACACTCAGACATGAACTCTTGGTTTTAGCAATCCAATAAACAGTCATGAAACGAAACGGGGAAAGTTAGCAGATTGAAGGGATTTGAGGGAAAGTCCCATCAAAAGGTAAAACTTGATCCCACCTCCACTTCTGGGATGAGTTACTCAATCTCTCTGGCCTCAGTTTTCTCACCTATAAAATAGAAACCATGAGAGGACCTACCTCACCAGGCTGTTCTAAAGTTAAATGAGTTCATTCCTGTGCAGAGCTGAGAATAGCATCTGATAAAGTCAGTTATTATTACTTTTATTAGTATTATTTACTTGGTTATCATTATTTTCATTCATCAATTATTATTCTCTTCACCTCTTTGCTGCCACCTGGAGTTCCTGGAACCCCTTCACGGCACACAGCAGGGAGACAAGGAGGGCAGATGCCATTTGCACAGCCACTGGGACTAATAAGCCCAAGCCCCCAACACACATGGCTGGGGTCCACATCTCCCACCTGGCATCACATTTGATCCTTACAACAGGCTTGAAATCCAGAGAGGCGGGTACCGTTATACCCATCTGCTGATGAGAAGGCTGAGACCACAGAGCAAGGGAGCTGTCTCCAGTGACACAACTGGGCAGGGCAGAGCACAGATTTGCACATGGATGAGCAATCATTTGTGCGGCCAAGAAACGCCCCTTCAACATCAGTTGGCCAGGCCCCAAGGGTGTAAGAGTGGGGAAGACAAACATGTTCCCTGGCCTTCTAAAGCCAACATTCCAGTAAATAGACAAGCTAGAGGAAGATAGATGAGTACATATCACAACCTGTGGTCAGGGCTGTGAAAGAAATTAACAAGGTTCTATGATCCCAAGTAAAGATTAAATTGTTCCAAGAAGACTTCTTTAAGGAGGTTTGAGCTGAGCCCTGAAAGATGAGAAGTGAAAGGAAGCCGTTGCTTCTGGCTGGCTCACCACTAATTCTCACTAAGCTGTAAATGGCCAACTGCAGGTCTGCGCTTGGAAGCAAGGTTTGTAAATGGGAGGGAAGAGGAATCTGAGGGCAGTGTGAAGGCCCACAGGGAGGAAGGGAAAGATGGTGCTAGAGAAGGAGAGGGCTTGGAAAGGCAGGGGAGCCTTGCAGAGGTTGCAACTTCCAAGGCCTTTGCTGAAAACAGAAAGCCAGGCTTAGAGGTCCAGAGAGATCCTCCCACTGCTAAAGAGGAAGGATAAGTGCCTGAGTCCTCCCAGAGACAGGCAGCGATTTGAAGCTATCAAGGCAGAAAATGAAAATCATCTGTTCCTAGGAGGAGGGATGCAGGAAGAAGACATCATTCTTAACTGGAGCAGACGGAGAGAGAGCTACACTGCAGGTCCCCGGAGAAGGGTGTCTGCCGCTCCTTCCCTTCTCGCAACTGTCATGCCTTAGCCTGTCCCATGCACCTCCCCACAGCCTTACAAAGTCCCTGCTACGTGCCCCACACGCTATCAGCTCTGAGGAGAGAGGAGAGACATAGTTCTGTAACAGCACGTGTGAGCAGGCCTGGGGGAGCAGAGAGGGCCTCTCTAAGGAAGCCCCACCTGAACTGAGGTATAAAAAGAGAGGGAAGTGGCCGGGTGTGGTGGCTCACCTCTGTAATCCCAGTACTCTGGGAGGCAGAGGCAGGAGGATTGCTTGAGGTCAGGAGTTTGAGATCAGGCTGGGTGACATAGCAAGACCCCACCTCTAGAAAAAAATTTTAAAAATGAGCTGGGTGTGGTGGCACACACCAGTGGTCCTAGCTATTCAGGAGGCTGAGGGAGGATTGCTTGAGCCCAGGTGACTGAGGGTTTAGTGAGCCATGATTGCACCACTGTATCCCAGCCTGGGCGGCAAAGCAAGACCCTGTCTCTAAAAAAACAATTAATAATATTTTTAAGAGGGAAGGAAGTGTGTGTCTGGCAAAGACCAGCATGCACAGTGACCTGCTAGTAAATTTATAGTAATTGGCTCTAGGGTGGGCAGTGGAGGGGTCAGCAGGTTGGTAGCATTTGGCATTGTATGGTGTAAACACTCTCATGGTGGCACGATGTCACTGAACACAGACAATCAAAGGTCAGTGGGAGCCGGCTCACGCCCGTTGCTGGGTGCCAGTGGGGCAGTAGACTTGGGAAGGAGCGGTGCAGCTCTGAGACTGGAGCCCAGCGCGGGGCACCAGCGGAGGCTGCTGAGGTCACCTGGGGCCCTGTGGGCCTTGGAGGGAGTGTGGGCTTTAGCCAGCAAGGGACATGTGTCGATTGTGACCACAGGTCTCTGTTTCATCACCCTGTTTCCCTCAGAGCTCTGCAAGGCTACACCCTGGGCCCAGAGTTCCTGCTGTTAATAACAAGGAGAGACTTAATCAATGAGGTCCTCTCAGGAGCAGTTGCTGGCTTTTCATCTGATGACAGGGCAGCAGGCGCTGTGTAACCATGGATGGAGCCCCGAGGAGTGCCTCCACCTCCCTCTTAATGACAGGCCACATGCAAGCTGTTTGTCCACCATCCCTTCCTGCCTGAGGGGGGCAACTAGGCAGCTGAGCTGAGAGCAGAGGAGTGGGGCTTGGAATGGAAAAGTCCAGACCCAGCTTGCTCCTGCTCCAAGGCCTGGCCCTCAGCCTCTTGGACCGTGAGGCCTCTCCCCATTCTCTCCTTAAAGAAACATGGAGCAAGGCCAAGGGCACCAGGCGATGAGAGGTCAGGACCCAGGAGGATCAGCCTGGAAGGGGGAGGGTTAGAGAGTGCAGGATGATTGTTGGGCTTGGGCCTGGAGTTCAGGGGACTTTTATTATCCCCCACTACCCTTCTATCTGGGCCTGGCACCGCATACCTTGGCCATCCTGGTCCTCCCAGGTCCAACCCTCACAGGCCACCTTGGGGGATGGCAAAGCCGTTTCTAACAAGGGGGGAGGTCACAGGAGAGACCTCTGCCCTGAGAGTTCAGAGACTCAAGCCAGTTGTACCGCTCACAGCTGGGAGACTGGGGCACTGTTCCCTACACCATAATTCTCATCAGAACTGCAAAGGGACTAGGCAGCGATCTTTAAGGTCTTTACTTCTGACCCACTGAGATTCCAAGAAAGTCATGCCCCCACTGAAAAAGCCCTCCAACTGGGACGGTTTCTATGAGGGAATCTTCTATAAAAGTGAGGGTCACAGATTGGAGACTGAGAAAACAGGATCTCTAAGACCTTCCCCTCTCCAAGATTCTGAATCCATGAGCTTCATCTGTGCTTGGTCTCCTGGATATGTTTCTTTCTGTGTGTCAAATCGGAGCCAATTTAAAAAAAGTGTTTTAATAGGCTTTATTTTTTAGAGCAGTTTTGGGTTCACAGCAAAATTGAATGGACAATACACACCCCTTGCCCCCACATTTATACAACCTCCTCATTAACAACATCCCTCACCAGAGAGCTCATTTGTTACAATCGATGAGCCTGCATTGATGTGTGGTTGTCACCCAAAGTTCATGGTTTACATTAAGGCTCACTGTTGTTGTCGTACATTCTATGGGTTTTGGTAAATGTATAATGACATACATCCACTGTCTCAGCAACAGAGTAGTTTCGCTGCCTTAAAAATCCTCTGTGCTCAGCCTGGGCAGCATAGCAAGACCTCATCTGTACAAAAAGTTTTTAAAAATAGCCAGGTGCGGTGGTGCACACCTATCGTCCCAGCTATTTCAGAGGCTGAGGCAGGAAGATCACTTGAGCCCAGGAATTTGAGGCTGCAGTAAGCTATGATTTCATCATTGCACTCCAGCCTGGACAACAGAGCGAGACCTTTCTCTGAAATTAAATAAATCCTCTGTGATCCACCTATTCACCCATCTTTCTCCCCTAATTTCTGACAACCACTGATCTTTTTACCCTCTCTATAGTTTTGCCTTTTCCAAAATATCACATCACTGGAATCCTAGTCTATAGCCTTTTCAGGTTGGCTTCTTTCACTTAACAAAATGCATTAAGATTCTTCCATGCCTATTCATGGCTTGATGTCTCATTTCTTTTTTTTTTATTTGTTTTTCTTTTTAAACTTTTTTTTGTAGAGACAGAGTCTCACTATGTTTCCCAGGCTGGTCTTGAACTCCTGGCCTCAAGCAATCTTCCTGCCTCGACCTCTCAGAGTGCTAGGATTATAGGTGTGAGCCACTGCACCTGGCTTCTCATTTCTTTTTATCACTGAATGATGTTCCATTCCCTGGATATGTTTATTCGTTCACCTACTGAACGATATCTTGGTTGCTTCCAAGTTTTGGCGATTATGAAAAAAACACTGCTATAAACATCCATGTGCAGATTTTTGTGTGGACTTACGTTTTCAACTCCTTTCAGTAAATACCAAGGAGTGAGATTGCTGGGTCATATGATAAAAGTACTTCTGGTTTTGTCTGAAACTGTCTTCCAAAGTGGTCGTCCCATTTTGCATTCCCACCATCAGTGCATGAGAGTGCACACATGCTCTGCATCCTCACCAGGATTTGGTGGTATCAGGGTTTTGGATTTTGGCCCTTCTAATAGGAGTGGACCGGTACCTCATCACTGTTTTAATTTGGAATCTTCTAATGACATATGATGTTGAGCATCATTTCATGTGCTTATTTGCCATCTATATACCTTCTTTGGTGAGGTCTCTGTTCAGATCTTTGGCTCATTTTGAAATCAGGTTGTTTGTTTTCCAATTGTTAAGTTTTAAGAGTTCTTTGTATATTTTGGTTAACAGTCCTTTATCAGATAATGTGTTTTGCAAATATTTTCTCTCAGTCTGTGGCTTGTCTTCTTATTCTTTTGATAAATTAAGTTTTTTTTATTTTCAAGACACTCACGATACATACATCATGTTGATAACACAGATCACAATAAAAGAAAAAATATTCTTGATTATATTCCTCCAAGGATGATAATAATAATGATGATAGTAATGACTGTTCTCATCTTTGAAACCTTCACTATGTTCTGGGCCCTTGGCAATTGTCTCATGTGACCCCACCACAGAACCTTGTGTGGTAGGTATTAGTATCCTTATTTTGCAGATGCTACAAAGGAGGCTCAGATAAATTAAGTGGTAAGACCAAGATTTCACGCTAGTAAGCAGCGGGGCCAGTATTCAAACCCAGCACCGTCAGCCCCACAGGCCTTGCTCTGAATGCTGCAGTTTTAGACTGTGTCGTTTTCATCTTCCACCTCCCATAGTCGGAGACTTCAGTATACAGGTCCTGTCTCTCCTGCCCCCAGAACTTCTTTCATTCTTACTATCTTATTTCAACTTCAGGATCTTCCTAGAAGACAGACATTCTTAAAGAAGAACTAATTGAGACTCTAAGAGGTTAAATGACTTACCTACAGTCACACAGCTAGCCAGCGGGTGACTTCAGCTAAGCTGCTTTCCCAAGCCACATCCCGAGCTCCCAGACCCCCACAGTCCAACTTTTCCCACTACTTTGGCCCCAGAAAAATTGTCCCTGGATTGCTGCTGTCATTCCTTTCCTGCTCCCCCCCCACCCCGCCCCCCGCCCCATACTCTCTCCTATCATTTTTTTCTTTGCCTGCTGGAGGGAACATTCTAAACTGCCAAGCCAATCATGGCTATACCCAGTGCCAGTCATCCTGCCTTCCATTAATCCTCAAGAGGAAACACCAACTCCCTAGCATGGCACACAAGGCCACAGCACCCTACCTATCTCTTTTGCCTGTGCAGCCACAGCCTCCACCCTCCACATGCCCTTCTTGGCTGAGCCAAACCCCCTGCATCTGCTCTTCCTTGAACCTCCAGGGCTCCGCCCACATTGCTTCTCAGGCTAGCATGCTTTCTCCTCCTGCACGCCACCTGAGCCAGCCTCCTCACCCACCGTGGCATAAAGAGAAACTGTCTTTCACCAAGCACTGACTCTCATCACTGGCAGTGCCAAGTACTTTATTTGCATTTTATTTAAATCTCATAATAATTTGGTGGCAGGCCTCATCAACCCCATTTTACAGAGGAGTAAGCTGAGGTTTAAGAGGTGTTAAGTAACTTGGCTAAGGCTACATGGTGGATAAGTGGCAGAGGTGGAATTTGAAACTTTGTCTAACTTTACATACAAGGGTCTTGACTTCGTTACTGACTCCCATACTCCCAAGCCCTCCCCAATCCCTACCCCAGATTGCTCCCATAATACCTATGCATTTCTCCATGATTACACTTCATGATGCTCTTTTTTTTTTAAATAGACTTTTAAAAAATCAGTTTTAGGTTTACAGAAAAATCAAGCAGAAAGTAGAATTCCCCAACACCCTTTCACTTCACCCCCAGTTTCCCCTGTTACTAACATCTTGCATTAGCATAGTACATTTGCTATAATTGATGAGTCAATAGTGATACATAATTAGGTGAAGTCCACAGTTTACATTAGGGTTCACTCTTGATGTTGTACATTCTTTAGATTTTGACAAATGTGTAAAGTGTCACACAAAGTAGTTGCACTGTCCTGAAACTCTCCAGTAGTCCACCTATTCGTCCCCTCCCTTCCCTTTAACCCTTGACAGCCTCTGATCCTTTTCCTGTCGCCATAGTTTTGCCTTTCCCAGAATGTCATCTAGCTGGAATCATACAGCCTTTTCCTTTTCAGGCTGGCTTCTTTCACTTAGTAATATGCATTTAAAGTCTCTCCATGTAATTTTGTGGCTTAATAGCTCATATCTTTGTTTTATCCCTGAATAATATTCCATTGTCTGGATGCACTATAGTTAGTTTATTCATTTACCCATTGAAGGGCATCTTGGTTGTTTTCAAGTTTGGGCAATTACAAAGCTGCTATAAACGTCCCTGTGCACGTTTTTGCGTGGATATAAGTGTTTAACTCATTTGGATAAATACCAAAGAGACAACTGCTACAGCAGCAACATCCTCTCTTACACAACACCTCCCATCCTCTCCGGACCCCAGCCAAAGAACTCTTGGAAGCAGAGACTGTGTTTTGTCCTTGTCCATCTCCAAGACTTATGTGTAATGGGTCCTCAATAAATATCTGTTGAAACGAAAAATGCAAACAGCCAATCATATACCTCAGATTTTCCAGGACATTTTAAATTTCATATTATTTTATTCTTTGCAACAAAAATGATTTAATATAAGCATAACCAAATAAAAACGAAAAATGCCTATGTAAGGCTTTCTATCTTAAAACATTTCACAAACGGTTTTTTTCTTTTTTTCTTTTTCTTTTTTTTTTTTTTTTTTTTTTTTTTTAATGCGTCCTTTGCTAGATACTGACTCTTGCTTTGGGATTCCAAATATGCAGTTGCCAGAGGGATGGTGAGAGGGACCTAGACTGGGCATCAGACCTCAGTCACGTCCCTTTCCCACATGGGGCCATCATGTCCTCCTATGACACAAACACAGGCTGTTCTAGGAATCCCTGTCAGATGAGCCTCCCCATCCCACTACACTCTCCAGGAAAGGCAGGGGATTAGAAGGGGAGAAGGCCAGGTCTCTGTTAGCTGAGGTCCCACTCACAGAATGGGGACCCAGGCCCCAGCAACAGGAAGGAAGAGGGTAGGAGCACCCTTAACCCCTTTCACTGGGGATAAGAGTCATGTTCATTTTAACACATTGATCATGAGAACATTCATGTTCTTGATTGATTGATTTAATTATTATACAGCTCAATGATTTAGGGACTGTTATCTACATTACCGATCTCCACGACTTTTAGCACCAGGGACCAGTTTCATGGACAACAATTTCTCCACGGACAGGATGGGGATGGTTTTGGAATGAAACTGTTCCACCTCAGATCATCAGGCATTAGATTCTCATAAGCAGCACACAACCTAGATCCCTCGAATATGCAGTTCACAATAGGGTTCGCACTTCTGTGAGAATCTAATGCTGCCACTGATCTGACAGAAGGTGGAGCTGAAGCAATAATGCTTGCTCATCTCCTGCTGTGCCTCCCTGTTCCTAACAGGCCATGGCCAGATACTGGTCCACAGCCCAGGGTCCACAGCCCAGGGGTTGGGGACCCCAATCCACATTCATAGATTCAGTTCCACCCACAAATATGTATTGAGTGCATACCACAGGCAAAGGCACTCTTTTAGGGCTATAGTAGTGAACAAGACAGAGTCCCTGGCTGCCTCATGGAGATGGCATTCCAGGGCAGGAGACAGACAGTAAGCAATCAACATAAGCAAGCTTCATGGCTTGTTAAAAGGCGCAACGGCTACCAAAGAAACAACAGGTAGAGCAGAGAGTAGGGTCAGGAGTGGTGGGGGTGGAACTGGACTGACTCCAGTATGGTAGGCCATGTTAAAAAGGTGAGGTTCTTAGCAGGATGTGAAGGAAGAGGGAGAGAAAGTTAGCCAAGAAAACCTTGCAGGCAGAAGGATCAACTAGTGTGAAGGCCAGAGGCAGGGCTGAATCTGGCACAGAGGAGGGGGTGAGTGGAGTGAGCAAGGCAGAGGGGCAGAGGACAATGGGGACAGATCCTCTCCATGATCTGTCCATGGCCCACCAGGCCACTGAAGTACTTGGGCTTTTCTTGGCTAGAAATGGGAAGCCAGGGCAGGGTTTGGAGCAGAGGACTGACATCATCATACTGACTCCTCTGTTGAGCGCCGACTGCACGGAGGGGTGGAAGGGTGGAAACACAGAGGCTTGTTAGGGGCTGCAAGAGTCTGCCAGCAGAGGCAATATGGTGGCTGGGACCTGCTGGTAGCAGCAGAGTGGGTGACAAGAGGTGGAATTTGGGATCTAGTTGGACAGTAGAGCCATCACGATGCCCTGATGAGATTGGTGTCTACTTTAAAGGTCTAGGGTGGAAGCCCTTACTGAAGCCCTGTACTTGGGGCAGCCCTGCCAGTGGCCCATGGGAAATGGGAGATTCCAGGCTTGCTTCTTTGCCAGGTAGGCTGCTGATGCTGGGGCCACACAGAGGCGGAAAGCACCTGGTACAACTCCCTTTCTCCGGAGTGCATGGGCCCCAATCCCAGTTCCTCTTGGCCTTACCGTCAATGGCACAATGATGGTAGCTTCCTATTGCACTCCCCAGAAGCTGACCTCCCAGTCACCCGGCCCCAGCATTCCAGTTAAAGAGGAAGCAGGCAGAGCCGGAAGTCGAACTCGTGCCCCAGCATCCTCATACCCAGCCAGGAGCTGGGGCCTCAGGAGGGTTGGTGGGGAGAACAGGGGAAGGGGTTCCTCTCAGCACGATTGAAATATTGTGTGTCTAGCCATTGAGCTAGGTGGTGTTTGCATGTAAGGTCAGAATGCCAGCCTTTCCTGGAAACAGCACTGGCCTTTAACTCGAAGATCTACGCAATCAAGTCCTGTTCTGCAGTTATTAGCTACCTGATGATGAGTACATCAGGAAACCATTCAGGTCTCTATTGCATCATCTTTAAAATGGGGACAATGGTGTCTATCCAAGAGAGCTATAAGGGAGCAGAGATGTGAAACCACCTCACGAACTGGAAAATGCTGCACGAAGGTCAGATGAATGCTCACAGCCTCGGGGAGAGACCACACGTACCCAGCTAAACATGGAGCAGGACAGCCTGGGATGAGGGCATCAGACACAAGTAAAGATACCATGCTAGCCCAGAGAGGGAGGTGACTCATTCTGACTAAGGGGGTACAGCAAAGGTTTCACAGAAGAAAAAAGGATCTTGAAGAATGGATGGGTTCAAATAGAGAAGAAAGGACATTGCAGGTAGAGGGAGCAGCACGGGCAAAGGCCTGAAGTGTGGAAGGGCACAGTCTATGTCTGCAGGGTGCTATAGAATGATTCTGAGCAGAGGAGTGGCAGAACCCAATTTGCTTAGAGGTCACCCTGGTTCCCAGGGAGGGATGGAGTGGAATTGCTAGGGCTGGCTGAGCAATACTGAGGCTTTAGCCAGCTGCACTCTCCAGAGGAGAGGGGAGCCCGCCCAGGTTCTCCCCGCAGTCTGGATCTGCGTGGGGGAAAGGCAGATGGAAGTGGAAAGCCAGTGAGGGTGGGAGCCTGGGCCAGGCTGAGCCAGCTGGCTGCCCCCTCCCCCTCCCCCCAAGCCTCCCTCTGCCCCAGCCCACCCCCAGCCCCTGGGAGCCTGAAGACCTGTTTGTTTTCCTTGTAAAGAGGGGAGCCCTGCCCTTTGTGAGATTTCTGCTTGGGAAGGAGCGAAATGTCTACTTGTGCTGCTGCCTGGATTTCCAGCTATTGACAGAGACTCTGACAATGAAAGCAAAGGCCAAGAGAGGCAGAGACAAGGCGGCTGATTAAAATGTTCTTCCAGGGGGTTGTTCAGCCCTGCCCAGGGAAGGCTGGCTGGAAAACCCGTACTGGAGTCCTTTCCTCCAGAGCTGTAGGCCCAGTTCGTGGTGGGGCTGTGAAAATAGTTGAGGAGTTTCTGCACCCCCCCACCCCAATCCAGTTAATCCAGCTCCCAAATCCACTGCTGTTGTTCCACTCCTGCCTTAATAACCAGGGTCACTCATAGGACCAGAATTCGAGGCTCAGTGTTCTGTTTCTAAAATGAGGGCAATGATAGTGCCCACTTGGTGGGGTTTGTTACAGGTCAGGTTCCCCAAAGCACAGACTGAGATGGAGCAGAGTTGCCAATGAAAATATAGGACACCCAGTACAATTTGAATTTCAGATAAACAACGGGTGATTTTTTTTTTAGTATAAGTATGTCCCATGCAATATTTGGGACATAGTTATACTAAAAAAAAATTCATTGTTTAAAGGAAATTCAAATGTAACTGGGTGTCCTGTATTTTTATTTGCTAAATCTGGCGATCATAAAGTAGAGAATACTCCCATGCTCACTGAGGAGTGCTTCATTGCCAGGGCCTCACCTGGAGGCAGGACGGGGCATAGGGAAAAGTACATAGGGCTTGATGAAGTCACAAAAAGGTCCCCGTGACCCCATGGGGAGCTCTGGAGCTGGGTTGGTCCTACAGAGCTGCCTCAAAGGGGCTGGGGCACGAGGCCTCCCGGGACCCTCACATCCTAGCATCATTTGAGGCTGGCTTGCCTGGGGAGGCAGCTGGCTGTCTTCTGCAGAAGGGGTCTCAGCTCAGCGTTTTCCTCTCCCAATACTCTCTGCAGTTGGGGCATGGGGCTTCAGTGCTGAGGGGGTTCTGGGTGCAGCAATCATGACCCTGTTGTTACACAGTTTGATGAAACAATTGTGTCAATGGCTTAGCACAAGGCTGACACCTACAAGTCAGTCATTTTAGTATCCCCTGAATGAAGGCCAGGTCACTTAGCCTGGCCCTCAACCCATCAGCCATCCACGGCCAAGTTATCTGCTCTTCTGATCTCCCTCAGCCCCTTTTGGGGAGCCCTTTCCAAAATCATGTATGTTGGAGTATCATCTGGGAAGGGGTCCATGTTCACAGTTCCCCCATGGGTTGATGACCCCATATGTAGGTTCTCTCTATACCTCAATTCTGCGACCCCAACCAACAGTATGACGGAGATCTTCTAAAGATTCGTTCTGAAGCCCAGCCCTATAGACACAGTCGTGGGGGCTTTGTTCTTGCTCAGTCTGTGTCTGGCCTCATTCCTGTCTGAGTTAGAAGTTACAAGTCTGCAGTTAATTAGGCTGGAGAGGACCTTCTCATCATTGGCTAAAAGAGGAACCCTGTGTGCCAACTGTGGAGGGCAGCCTGGTTCTGGCTGTCATTCTCTCTGGGTTTGGCCTCCAAAAAGAGGGAGGCTGCAGGCAGGTGGGTTGGGGCTGCCTCCATGTTTCGCCCTTGCTGGCTTTGGAGGAACGTCTCCCTACCTCTCACCCCCTATACATACATTCAGGTCTACTGAAAACCCACCCACCTCTGTATTCTCCTTTTTCGAGGACTCCAGGGGCCCTTTGATAAACATTGACTTCTAACATTGAGGCCTCTGGCTCCCCAGCTTCCCATCTCTCTGTGTCTCCCATTAATGTGAGACATATTTAAATTCTGGGAGCAGAGAATCTGGCTCTAGGTAGAAAAGCATCCAAGCTTGGATTTAGATAAAGAGGCTGAGGAGTCTGAACACATTGAGACCAAGCGGTTGATGTGTCCTCATTCATTCAGAATCACTCACAGTCATTGAAGGCTTGCTGCCAGCCGCGTTATCCTGCTTAATTCTCACAACAACATGGTGAGCAAGGCACTAGCATTATCCCAATTTTACAGATGAGGAAACTGAGGCTTAGCAAAAACAAGTGTCTTGCCTAAGGTCCTAAAGCAAAAAAGCTGGGGTGTCAGGATTCCAACTTGTGTATCTGCAAGTAGCACTTAAGCTCTGAGTAGCATGCTGTGCCTCGGTTGCACGGAGTCACCTGTTCGTGTGTATGCTTAACGGCCTTGTGTCATCATTACATTCAATATCACTATTCTAATAAAACAGATAAACATCAAGGAAACATAAATGACCCCAAAAAGCACCAGTCAGGCAGAGATTGACAAGTAGGGAGGTTTGCTGGAAGAAGCAGGAGTATATCAGTCAGAGGCCAGGTGCTGGGAACAAGGATCACCCCAGCTATTTGAAACAGACATTTAATAGAAGGAATTAATATCTTAAGCTAGAGGAGAGTCCTGGAGGCTTGGCCTGCAGGAACTATGACTAGAACTCCACAGAACTCACCTGCCAGAGGCGCTGCCACCTTTTATCTATTTTTTAATCCTAGTAAAAAACACGTACTATAAAATGTATCATCTTAACCACTTTTAAGTATAGAATTCAATAGTAACTATATTCCTGTTGTTTTGCAACAGATTTTTGGACTTTTCATCTTGCAAAACTTAAACTCTGTACTAATTAAACAATAACTCCCCATACCTCTCTTCCATCAGCCCCTGGCAACCATCATTCTACTTTCTGTTTCTATGCGTGTGATTACTTTCGATTCCTCAAATAAGTGAAATTATACAGTGTTTGGCTTTTTATAACTTAATTATTTCATTTAGCATCACGTTCTTAAGGTTCATACATGTTGTAGCATGTGACAGAATGTTCTTCCTTTTTAGAGCTGAATAATATTTCATTGTGTGTCTATACACACACACACACATTCACATCACATCACATTTTCTTTATTCACTTATCTGTCGATGGACATTTAGGTTGCTTCCACCTCTTGGCTATTGTGAATAATGCTGCCATGAACATGGGTAAGCAAATATCTCTTGGAGATTCTATTTTCGATTCTTTTGTGTATATACTCAGAAGTGGGATTGCTGGGTCATATGGTAATTTTATTTGTAATTTTTTGAGGAACCTGCATGCTGTTTTGCATAGTGGCTGTACCATTTTATATTCCCCCCAACAATGCGCCAAGGGTCTAATCTCTCCACGCCTTTATCAACAATTCTTTTTTTAAATAACAGCCATCCCAACGGGGATGAGGTGATATTGCATTGTGGTTTTGATTTGCATTCCTCTAACAATTAGTAACATTGAGCATCTTTTCATATATTTGCTGGCGATTTGTGTATCTTCTTTGGAAAAATGTCTTTCAAGTCCTTTGCCCATTTTTAAATTAAGTTATTTGGTTTTTTATTATTGAGTTGTAGGAGTTCTTTATATATTCTAGATATTAACTCCTTATAGATTTGTGATTTGCAAATATTTCTCCCATTCTGTAGGTTGCCCTTACCCTCCTTTTTTTTTTTTTTTTTTGAGATAGGGTCTCACTTCAGTTGCCTAGCGTGAAGTTCAACAGCGAGATCATGGCTCACTGCAGCTTCAACCTCCTGGGATCAGCTGATTCTCTCACCTCAGCCTCCTGAGTAGCTGGGACTACAGGTGTGCACCACCATGCCCAGCTAATTTGTGTGTGTGTGTGTGTGTGTGTGTGTGTTTGTAGAGATGGGGTTTCTCCATGTTGCCCAGGCTGATCTTGAACTCCTGGGGCTCAAGCAATCCTCCCACCTCAGCCTCCCAAAGTACTGGGATTACAGGTGTGAACCACCACACCCAGCCCCCTTTTCCCCTCTTTTAATCTATTCCTTTCATGCATGGAAGTTTTTAAGTTCTAGTCCCATTTGCCTATTTCTGCTTTTGTTGCCTGTGATTTTGGCATCACTGCCAACACATCATTGCCAAATCCAATGTCACAAAGCTTTAGCATGTGTTTTCTTCTAGGAGTTTTATAGGGTCAGAGGGCTGCCTCTTCCGGTACAGTCAGGAGGATGGGGAAATAGATGGTCACCTCAAGAACTTCTGACTTCAGGGAGGTCTGTCATCAAAATTCAGAGCTCAGAGAGTTGCACCCTCCACCCACACAACTTATACTGGACGTTTATGAAAGTAGTGGCTAGATACTGCAACATAGGTGCAGAAAAACTCACCATCTCCGCAAACATATCACCAACCAGAAAGAACAGGTAGCCAGAGACGGTCTCTGTCTTACTGCTGTTTTCCCATCTTGCTTGGGTGGATCTAATGGGGAAACCATGTTTTCTTCAGAACCCTTGCAGTGAGTAAGTCTAGAAGCATAATGTTCAGCTGTCAGCCTCTGCAGTGCATAACATTTCCAGTGAGGAGGTTCAAATGGATGACAAGTACCAGGAGGCCACGATAATAAATTAGGTGATGTATTAGGAAGTGCCAGGCCCCTACTTAGCAGAGAACAGAGCATTATTTCACTGGGACCTGGCATGAAGGAATGGTGGGTTAGTGAGGCAGGATAGTATTGGGTAGGGTAGTGCAGTGGTGATGGGCACAGCCTCTGCAGCTCAACAGGGCTTACATAGAATCCCAGGCCCACCATGCATGAGCCATATGACTTGGCTAGGTTACTCCACCTCTCCGGGTCTTCCTTTCCTTCCCTGTAAAAGGGTGGGAGGCTGCCCCCAGAATAATCTGTAGCCTGTCCCTTCTGAGCTGCTCAGCCCTTCCACACAACAAGGCCTGAATTTGAGTCTACTTTCCCTACCAATGAGGCTCTAGGGGTATGAATGGGACTTCCCAGAGTCTCCCTTTTCTAGTAGGCCATTTCACAGGAGCAAATGAGATGCAAAATTAGAGCTAAAAGACTCCCAAAGCGCGAGGAAACACAAGGTCCTCTGAATGAGGCATCACCAGGACACCTAAACTATAAAACAGGTAAAAATTGGGGCTGTTCTGATTGAGGTGGGGGAAGTGATCCCTGTGACCACTCTCTTTACTTCCTTATCTTCTTGGTACCCCCATCAACTTCTGAGGATCCCAGGACCTCCTTAGAGCACAATTTGAAAGCTTGACTGGTTTATAGAAAGAATCAATTCCAGTGCCAGAAAGCCTAAGTTTGGTCAGAACTCACCATCGTCAACTGTGTGGTGGTGGACAAACTACCTAACCTTCCCTGGCCCTCAGCTTCTTCATCTGCCATGGGCATCATTTTCCTCACTCTCCACGTTGCATCTTAACTAGGAACCCACAGACACGACAATGCTTTAAGCAGAAAACACAAGACAAAAGTAAGATGGCGTTGGTTTTGTTTGTACTTTGTCTCATCTTATAGATTTTTTATGGTAGGTTAGTGGTCAAATAATAAGTTGGAACTCCAGGCCCTCAAAATTGAGTCTTTTTTTTTTTAATTCCACTCCAGCATCAAAATCTATAGTCTTCTATGTGCCTTTCTTGCAAGTGAAGCCCCTTTATCCCCTTTCTTGCCCCTCTCTCTCTCTATTTCCAGAACTCCAAGGTCCACCTGCAGCTTGGACTTTCAGAGTCCCCATCAGTTTCCTGTGTTTGCCCCCCAACCTTGTTTCAACCCACCCCTCTCTGGTTGCCCCTATCTCCCTCCTGCAGAATCTCAACTTCAGGAAGGACACTCCCCAAAAAGGCAAAGAATACCCCATCACTAGGCCACACCTCCCTGCCAAACTCCGTACAACCTAATTCCATTTAGCCTTTCACCCTGACATCTTTCAGGGATGTGCCAACGGCACCTTTTGTGACTATTTTCCAATGTTACACAGGCACCTAATGACCTAGGACTGTTGTCCCCACTTGGAGGAGCTGCCAGAGGATCCCAGGACCTCTCTAGCATTAGCTCTTCATCAGGTGACTTTATCTGAATGACTAGATAATTGCTAACTTGTAGGGCAATCTTTAAAATGGTTCAAATGCGGCACAAGGTAGGAACCTAGAACTGGGGGGATTTGAATTACTTTCTAGTAGAGAGGGCACTGAGAGGAAAGGACAGAGGGTAGGCTTTGGAGACAGAGGGGACTGGGCTTACCAATCAGCTTCTTCCCTTTCTGCACATGTGACACTTTGCTTCCTGTATCTCAGTTTACTCACCTGCAAAATAGGGACATAGAGAACGGCCCTATTTGTTAAGATTACATGAGATAATATATGTCAGGGTCTCTCAGTTTCAGGACTATTGGCATTTGGGGCTGGATAATTCTTTGTTGAGGAGGGTGTTCTGTGCATTGCAGGATGTTTAGAGGCATCTCTGTTCTGTACCCAAAGGCACTGCTACCCTGAGCTGTGAAAACCAAAAATGTCTCCAAATACTGCCTAAATTCCCCTTGGAAGCAAAATCACCCTCAGTTAAGAGCCACTGGTGTATGAGAACACACTTGATCAGACTCTCACTATTGCTGGATGTATGTGACAAACTCACATTTATAAATTCATTTATTAAAAAGATACAAAGCTGATAACAGATCTGGGAGTGAAAATCAAATCTGTCAGGCAAATACTCTCTCATCTCTCGTTCCCTCCTCCTTCCCCGCCCCAACTCAGAACCTCCATCAAAGACCAGGTGTGCCTGGCGCAAGTTCCGCCTAAATGATCCAGACTGACCCCAGAACTCCCTTCCACTGGCCTGGATAATTCTTACAGCGTGGGTCTCCACCCTTGTGAAGTTGAATGCATTAATACCAGCAAAATATTTCTTAATCTCCTAAGCCTCAGCTTTGAATCCTTAAAAAGGAAAGAAAGAAACGGCACAAATCTCTTAATTAGAACGCCCAATCACTTCGATAAATATTTACCCGGTTCCGGCATGAGGCATGGAAACCCTGCGCCATTAGTCAATAGAGGTCAGCAAAGTGCACCTTGGGAACAGCGGGATGCAATTCAGCTCGGCTTTGGAGCGGGTGTGGGGGAGAATGTTTCCAGTCTTATTCTTCTGCTAAAGACAGGTGAACAAACACATTCCATGCCTACCCTGCACACCTGCCCCTCACAAAGTCTCAGGTGGGCATGAGGGCCTCATTGTAAATCATCGCCTGGTAGTCTGGCTTCCAAAGCTTTCTGGAGAGAGGCAGTGGCCTCTTCCGCTAATTGGGCCATGGAGCAAACCAAACCATTCCCCAGTGAGTGTTCTCTGGAGTGTCCTGGCTGGGCACCTTTGCTCCTATCTGGAACTCTCTTCCTTCCTTCCCACTGAGCCACAGCAAGGTCCACCCTCTACAGGCAGCTTCCCTAATGGTCCTGGTCCCCTCACCCCCACCCCCACCCTTCTACCCAATACTATTTCCCTGCACAGGTTCCATTTAGCTCTGAGGGCCTAGATACAGCCTGGAATACAACCTGGAATTGGGGACAGTCTCGCCTTGTGTATGTTTTCGAAGGCAAGGGCTTTCCTTAGATTTTGGAGGTAAACTTTCCGTAAATTCTTGCCAGGTAAGAAATTAGGTGCCATTATTCTTATTTTTCAGAGGTAAAAATGGAGACCCCAGGAGTTTGGGGGTCTTGCCCAAGGTCTTGCAGATCTTCAGGCCTCCTGAAGCCCAGGTTGGTGCTGCCACACAGTCCAGATGAGCGGACCCCTCTCTCCTGGCTGTAGTAACCTTCAGAGGCATCCTCATTGGAGCCTAAAATGGAAGTGGGGATGGGAGCAGGGTCTTAGAGAAGCAAGCTCTTAGCTCTGTTCCCCAGGGAGCAAAAACAGCTTGTCAGGTGGCAAAACTAAGACAAGACCCAAGGAAGCGGAAACCACCTAGGTGCTGGGGAAAGGGGAAGGGAAGGGTTTTGTTAGAAATATTTATTCATCCTGCCCCCTCTGCCCACCGCAACTTCTGTCCATCCTTTTGAGCTGAGCTCAAGCGCCACCCTTCCAGGAAGTCCTTCCAGAACCGCCCTTCTCACAACTGTTCTTCCCTACTTCATACTTTATAGGCTTATTTCTTGTGGCTTGTCTTCTCAGAAATGCTATGAATTCCACTGTGGTGGCCGACAGATCTCTCTCTGAATCTATCCTCTCCCACCTCACCCCAGGGTTAGCTCTGAATTGCCCCTCCCCATTCCTTCCTTCCCGCCTCCTGCATGCTCCAAGGGTCCTTGGGCTGCAGGGATGCCCAAGGTCATCTGAGGACCCTGATAAAGAATGGGATTCCCAGAGAGGGAGAGGAAGGCCCAGTGACCTCAGGAGGGCCTTCTTGAGAGCCCAGAGGAGAGGAGCTGGGTATTCCCACCTGGGCGTGGCTGTGCCTATGCAGAATAAGGTTAGGGCTGCTGCCTGGCTTGCTCCCACCAGGGCTTCCTAGCCTCTCCAGGCACGCAGAAAATATTGGAGGAGTTGAATCACCCAGATAGTTGTGTGTTATCATCATGGCCACCACAGCTAACTGTTATCGATCACTTAATGTGCCAGGTTCTGTACTAAGTACACCACATGCATTATCTCCATTGATTCTCAGGACAATTCTCTCAGGTACTGGATTGTTATCTCCACTTTACAGATGAGGAAATGGAGGCTTAGCAAGATTAAATAAGTACCCCAAGGTCACATAACTTGAATCAGTCAGAGAATGGTAAGATGGAGTTGGGAGACCCTGGAAAGTTCTCTCCCTCTACTAGCCTCTGTTGCCTTCCCTGAGATGAGGTGGCTGCAAGATGAGCTCCCTCTGGGACCCTCTGGGGCCCTCCAGGTTCCTGTGGTCCCTCTTGCAGCCCTGGCCTGCATTCTCAGGAAAGCCAAGCTTGTAGATACAGCAGGGCGTAGTAGTTAAGGGCAGGGACACTGATGCCCAAATGCCTGGGTGCATCGGTCACTGACGTGATCTTGGGCACATCATTGTACCTCTGGGTATCCATTTCGCCATCTGTAAAATGGGGGTGATACTCATGGCACCCACTTCATTTCTTGTGTGAGTATTAAATGTGTTCATATTTGTCAAGTGCTGAGAATAGCACTGCAAACAGCTTGAGCACTATGTAAGAGTTTGTTAAATAAATAAAAATTTCTCTTCCTTTTGCTCTGTGTCGAGGTCCTTACTTGTGGAGGAAGGTCTGGAATGCCTGGTGAGTGGAGGGGTGGGGTAGGGGGGACAGAATTACTCTAGTGATGAAGACAAAGCCCAAGAATCAGAGGAGCCTTATAGAATCAACCGAGGGAGCAGGGCATGGTGAGGATTTCTGTCCTCTCTGAGCAGTTCCAACAAGAGGCTTCCAAAAATCAAAGCCAGTGGAAGGGATGACATGGAAAAGTTTGCAACCCCACACATGGCACTGTGATCAGTTCCTCAAATAGGTGACCACAGCCTGGTGGCTGGCCTGAGCCATACCCTTTAATTCCTAAGAAAGGGGGTAAAACATATATTAACTCAGCTAAAGTGTTTGACAAATATTTTAAAAGAATCAGAGAAGTGGCTCCTCAGACTGGCAGACAGTCGCTCACCAGCCACCTTGCACCCCAAATGAGGGGCTGGGGGCTGGGGAGCCGCTGCTCTGTAAATCCAGGCCGGGCTTTCTGTCTCACCCGGGCGACTTTTTTTTTTTTTTTTTTTTTTTTTTAATGTGCCAGGAATTCCTCTCCCACGTGGGGTGGACTCCGAGGTACTCAATTAAGCAGCCAATGAAAAGTCAGCTCTCCGGTAGCAAATGACCCTGACACTTCTTGTAACATAAACAGTTGAAACGTTTCCAATTAGAACTGGAGACAGAGACGTTTGAACTCTTTCTCTCGACTCCCCTCCTTCTTTAAAATAATTGTCAAGCCTTTGGACGGGGTGTTGTATACATGTTTTTTATTTTCTTTTCTCTTTCTCCAGCATAAAAGACATGCATTTTTCTCCTTGTTTTTCCTAATTTGTGGGGTGGCATGTGGGGGGTGGGGGGGAAGGGGAGATATTGGTGGTAAGCTTAAAGGGATGTTGGCCTGGTTCCTTACCTCCCTGCCCCCTTCCTGCTCAGGGTTCAGGCAGCCGGTGAGAGCGGGGAGCGACGCTGGGTGAGGAGTGAGTTGGAGCTACAGGCAGGAGAGGCCTGTACTCCTAAAACCAGGCTCTCAATAAGGGCTGGGAATGAATGAATGAATGAATGAATGTCTTTTCTTCAGCAAAAACTCTCACGTATCCAGCTTGCGCAAGCAAAGGGGTCGCTGAGGTTGACCATTAAACTGGATTCGAATCCTGACCCTCTGCCCAGCTCGGGGCAAATGACTGAGCTTTCTCAGCCTCTCTTTTTTGCTCTATAAAATGGGGTCCCCAGCCAAACCGCTTCCCTCGGGAGTGAGGTAAGGGAGAGGAGAGCGCTGCCTGGGTAGCAGTGCCCTGCCTTGTACCCAGTGAGCACTCAAGCGCTGTTCTTCCTGACTGCGTAGAGTGGTTCTACCGCCCGGCTCTGCGGAGGAGGCGGCGCTCTGCAAAACCGCGTCGGGGACACTCAGCCGCGAACTCCTCCAGCGTGCCGGGCTCGGCGCTGGCGCTGGGGCTCACAGGTGAACTCGACGTGGGTCTGCCCTGCGGGAGCGCTCTGGCTTGTGTGGTCACCGGGGACGTGGACATCGGGGCAGGAGGGACACCCGGGCCAGAGACAGAGCTGCTGTGCTTTTCTGTGTGTACACAGTCCTCTAAGACCCGACCTGGGGGCCCCGGGGCTTCTCAGCCCCCTGCGGGCGGGCGCCGTCGGAGCCAGTCCAGAGGGAGACTGAGAGGGAGGCCCGGCGAGGCGCCGCGTCCCTGGCATCTTAAAGGCATTGTGTTTAATAAATTCAAGCGAGACGCACACCCGCTCTCATCCCCCTCTCCTCTCGGCTCCCAAATCGAGACCTGCTCTAGGACCCCCAGTTTACGGGGTCTTAAAACCCCCTCTACTTTTTGAGTGGCAGCTTCAAAGAGCTCTCTTTAAAGTTCGCCCCATCCCCCGCCCCCACGTCCCCTTTTACAGGCCACCCCTCCTCCACCACTCCTTCTAGACTTCTGGAGGACGACGACAACAAAACACTAAATGCAAGTTTAAAGGGGGGAGCGGGGAGTCTTCAGGCTTCCTCCAGAACGTGGGCTGTAGAAGTGACCTGTTTCAGGCGTGCGCAGGAGTCGCAACAACGTGGAGTTTGGGTTTTCTTTTTCTTTCTTTTTTTCCCCTCTTTTCTTTTCCTTTTTTTTTTTTTTTTGTTTGTGTGTGTGTTTTTACCTTTTATTATTTAAATTGATACGTTTCATTACTAGGGAGAAAAATAAAATATTCCTTTGATACACAAAATCAAATTGATATTTAGCCTCTGCTTACTTTTTTATGCATGGCTCCTTTATACCACATGGTAGTGACAGATTGTTTGAGCTGGAAGGAAAAGCCATTCAAAGCTAATTAAGCAGCCATTCCAAGCACTATTTGCAAGCGGGAGGCTCAGAAGCCTCGGCATTTGTCAGCGCTCCCCCACCCCGCGTGGTTTTGACTGACAGCTCTGGCCGCGGACTGACAAGGCCCAGCAACTCCGCCAATCAGCAACGAAGAGCCCCTTCGGCGGTCCGTGATTGGTGACGCGCACCTTGCTCGGAGGCGTGGTCGGCGTCCCCCACGTGGGGCTGGAGAGCGAAAGGGGCGGGGCGGGTAAGAAGCGGGTGCGCCCACCCGTGACGTAAGGGGGAGGGCAGAGAATGAAAAGTCAGCTCTCCGGTAGCAAATGACCCTGACACTTCTTGTAACATAAACAGTTGAAACGTTTCCAATTAGAACTGGAGACAGAGACGTTTGAACTCTTTCTCTCGACTCCCCTCCTTCTTTAAAATAATTGTCAAGCCTTTGGACGGGGTGT
>NW_012100320.1:8867739-8869369 GCF_000951045.1 Mandrillus leucophaeus | reverse complement strand
CGAGTGGGGGAGCGTCCGCGCCCCCCGGGGTGCCCAGGCTGGCGACCTAGACACCTACAGGCTTCCGCCAACGCCGTGACGCTGCCGGGAGCAGGCTGAGCAAACCAGGTGGGAACTCGGAGTTCCCGGGCCTCGGCCGAGCAGGGTCCCGACCCCTTCTCCAACCCCCTCAGCCTGGGGATGCAGTGAGGAGCCCGAGCGGCGAGGCTACGGCGAGGGTGAAGTTGTCCCCACCGGGAAGGCGCCCCGAATGGAGCCAGCCGTGGCTGAGCCTGTTGTCCAGGGGCAGCCAGGCCCTTCCATCTGCGCTGCCCGCCAAGCCAGAGTCCCTCAGACTTCTCCTCGCAGGCAGCCGCCGCACATCAAAGGAGATGTTTATTTGGCTTTCTGAAAAGAAGGGCGAGTGAACAAAGGAGAGCTGGGGTCTATGGGGGGGAGGCGGGCAGAAGAAGGGGTGAAGAAAAGGGGACATCCTCAGTTACAAGCAAATTTTTAAAGGTCGGAGGCAACTTTAGGAGCCACCATTTTATCAGTCCTAAATCTTTTGAAGTGAAAACATTAAAGTGACAAAGTGATTCTGTTTGTTTTATAGTATCTAATTGGGCTGCTTTGCAGACCTAATGAGATTAGAGGGAGGAATCGTTCGCCGCCGCTGCAGAATAAACTGATACATTACTACCAGCCACAGGTTTTGAAGATTGTACAGCCTGTCTTATTTTCTTTTGTTGTTATTCCTCTGTCTTCCCTCTTTCCTCCTCCCGCCAAATAATTATTTGCTAGTAGATCGTGGGAAAAAAAAAGAGGAGGGAAAAAACTCTAGCAGCCCAGGACTATAATATATATCTATTTATTATATGTCTTTCGGTTAATTCCTGATCTGAGGAGCGCTGTTTTTCACTCCCATGCGAAAATCACCAGCGGGTAGGGCCTGATTGCTACTTTTCATGCATAGTTTTAGACACAAGAGGGCATTGTGACGTCGCGCCCAGCGGCACCCAGTCGTAGGCCGAGTCCCGCAGCCCCACGTGGGGGCCCCGCGCTCCCATTGGCCAGCGCCGGACGAAGCTGCCACATTATTTTGTTACTTTTCAGTCCCTATTTGGAACTGCTCTCGCGGCAGTTCAGACCTCGTGCTCGTCCCCCTCGCCTGTCTGTGTGTGGTATCCGTAGGTCCGGGGCACTTTTTTTTGGTGTGTGTGTGTGTGCGCGCGTGTGTGTTGGGTGTGTGTGTTTTGGGGGTTTGTCGGGGCGCGGAGAGGAGAGCCGGGCCGAGGGAAAGGAAGGAAGCCGCAGAGCTCCCCGGTCTCGGGCTGCGTCTCCCTTCCAGCGCTCTCCTGCTTGTGCGCTCCAAGGCGGCAGCGGCGGTGGCGCCGAGCGCTCCTCGCTGGGGACGCGGCGCTCAAGCTGGGAGCAGCGAGAACCCTTTGCGGAGGCTTCCCGTACCCGCTGGAGTTAGGATGCCAGGGCGTTTGATTTGCACCTACTGAGCCCGGAGTTCCTCCCCGGCCCTGGGAAGGGCTTGCAGCAGCAGCGGCGGCGGCAGCGGCGGCAGCGTCAGTAGCAGACGGAACAGCAGGCTCTCCTCTCCGAGGGGGGGCGTCGAAGCGCCGGCGCCGGGCTCCCGCCCTCA
>NW_012100320.1:8842376-8866999 GCF_000951045.1 Mandrillus leucophaeus | reverse complement strand
CTCCCCCGCACCTCCCCGGCCCGGGCTCTCGGCGCTTCCACGCTCTCGGAATCACGACCCCTCCCTGCCATGTATCCGCAGGGCAGACATCCGGTGAGTAATTGCAACTCGGTTTATTTAAGCATCTATCATGGCAGGGTAAACGAGGCAGTTTATCTGGCACCTCCATTTTGCTTGTTGCTACCTTTATGGTGTGTGTTTGTGCGTGTGCTCTCACACAAAGGGGATGCGGCCGGGGGGCGCCGTTGAGAGAGGAGGTTAATTCCGCGCGAGTGGCGCGGGGGGCTGCCTGTGTTCCAGGGGGAGCTGTTCACGCGGTCCCCGGCCCAGCTCTTAAGTCTCCCAACTCACCCGGCTTGTCTCCCGCCCCCGCCTTACTGGGGAGAGGGAGGCCCTTGGTGAAAGGCATGGGAGCCCCGCTGCCGACGGGGAGAGATGGGGCGCCCCCCCTCCTCCCTGTCGGAGAGCTGAGAAACTTGCTGGGAAGGTTCTGGGCTGAGGGTGGCCTCTCTGGTTGGGCGCCGTCGGGGAGGGGCCGGGGCCGCGGCCGCTCTGAGAGCCGTCTCATGCCCCCGCCCCCTCCCCTGTCTTGTCTTCGCGGGCTCCAGGCTCCCCATCAACCCGGGCAGCCGGGATTTAAATTCACGGTGGCTGAGTCTTGTGACAGGATCAAAGACGAATTCCAGTTCCTGCAAGCTCAGTATCACAGGTAAGGCCGGTGGGGGCCGCCCCGGGGCTGGCGGGGAGGGGCGGCCCCTGCGCGGCTCCTGCCATCCCCCGCGGGGACGGAGGGGGCTCCTGACCCAGGGGCGGCGGGGCAGCCCGGGCCTCCGCCTTTTGTTTCCCCTTTCCGAGCGCGCCGCCTTAACCCTTTATTGCCCGCAGCCGCCCGGCTCCCAGCGCCGCCTGTGGGATCCCCGAATGAGGGTCTAGGTCGCGGCGAGCGGATTCACTCCGGGTTCTGGGTGTGGGGAGCCAGCGTCAGGGTCCTGCTCCCCTGCGGCGGTGATAAGTCCTCTGACTGGGCCGCGGGAAGTTTCGAATTGTTTCACATCCCCCTCCCCACGGCGGGGACCCAAATCCCCCCGCGTCCCCTGGCTGTGGGATAAGAGGGCGCCCCCGGAGGGTGTCAGGGAAGTGGAAAAGTGGCTCCCGAGGCCCTTGGGTCGGGGCCTCGGAGGAGGCTGCCCAGGCGCCAGGCCTGAGCCGGCTTTTTCTGCCCTCGCAGCCTCAAAGTGGAGTACGACAAGCTGGCAAACGAGAAGACGGAGATGCAGCGCCATTATGTGATGGTGAGATGCGGCAGTGGGCCTGGGGGGCAGTGGGGGCGCCGACCCCGGCCGGGGGCGCGGCGTGTATCTGGGGAGATGAGCGCCAGGTCCCCACCACCGCCCAGCCGCAGGGCGGCCTTAGTAGAGGGCATAATCTGGTCTTGCCCTCCCCTTCCCCAGCTTCCATTGCCGGGGCCACTTGGAGGAGGGTGAGTGAGGGGAGGGACAGAAAGAGAAACCCCGATTCCAGGCCGGCGACTTCTGTACTATCTTTGTGTGCCTTTCATTTGTGTTTTGAAAGTTGCCCAGGGGCCGATTGCCATTGCCCTATCTTGGCTAGTAAGATCGGGCTGGACCAGCCCATGTGAAATTAGGATTGCTAAAAATCTCTCTTAGTGACCTCCTGGGAGTGTTTAGAAACTTTTCTGCTTTGCAGCTGGGATCTAGCCAGAGGGGGACAGAAGCCCTCCTTCCCCAGGATGTTGTGAGGAGTGGAGAGGCCTTATAAAGCCTTCTGCTTTCACTCCCCTCCTCAGGGATCCCCCAGCTGGGTATCTTGTCCACGCTGGGGCAGTAGGCAGACTGTCTTCCTTTTGCCCAGTGTCCGTTTCAGCAAGTTTTAATCTTCATTTGTGAGAGGGCACGGCTGCCTGCACTGCTTTCCACATAAGAGGCCTTCGACACAGTGCTAAATAACTCTCAGAGGACAAGAGGGTCCCAGTGTACACACGATTCCCTGTTGAACCTGAACCTTGTATAAACAGGATATAGGGCACATGTGGTGCTTGTGGGAGGGAGGACGCAGCTCCCCTTACTACCACATATATAACGTTCTGTTGAGATGAGAGGAACACTCGCCCTTGTCAGCTCTTAAACCGCTCTGTAAGCTGGCTTTGGGGTTTGATTTAAACTTCTTTAGCAAATGTATTGTAAAAGTATGACTTGGGCAAAACCTTTCCAAGAAAAAACTGATTTTCAAAAATGATCAGATTTCTGTGTTGTCTGTTAATAGCCATTCTTTTTACTTTTAGTACTATGAGATGTCCTATGGCTTGAACATTGAAATGCACAAGCAGGTAAGTGCTTTTCTCTTTTGAAAAATATATTTCATTTTTTAAAAACTTACATATGTGGACGTCTTATGTTCTCTCTTGTTTGAAAATGAGCCTGGTTCTTCTATTCCTCCCCCTTCTCCTTGAAGAGTGAATGGATCAAGTCCTTGAAATGCAAGGTCTGAGGCTTTGCTGATTTTTTTTTTAGACACGTTGAGCTTTTAGCATTCGAGCTTGTGAAATTAGTCCTGGTCTTGGATCCTGGTGGAGGATAAAGGACCAAAGGGAAAGTTGTACCTCCAGGATCTGCTTTACAAACTCCTGAAAGCCCAGAGGTGGCTGGCTGCTTTTATCTGTTTTAATGTAAAATTCTCAAGAGGAAATACAGGAGGATTTTTTTTTCTTTCTCTCTCTCTTTTTTTTCTTTTTGCAAAAATGTGATGTTCTGCGTTGATAAGATTAAACTTCAAGAGCCTTAAAAGCCAGGCTGAGCTGTCGAAATTTAAGGGAATGAAGCTGCTAACTGCTTAAAAATATAAAGCCAGAATGAAATACAACTTTAATGCCTTGCATTGACAAGGTGGTTTTTTCATCTCTGTCTTGATTTAAAGGCAGCCGAATTCCCATTTTACAGAGAAGGAAGCTGAAGCTCCTGGGTGAAGTAACTTGCCCAGGGGCAGCCTAGCCAGGACTTTTGAGATGGCTGGGGGTTGAGCTCAGCTTTGAAATCCTGAAGTCAAACCAGTTTAGCTAGTGTGGTGTCGTTTGATGGATATGTAAACTACCTGGTATTGTCACTCTTCTAATAACAGTATACCTCAAACCGAGCAAATACAAACACCCTTTATCTCAGTGCATATCAGTAACTAGTCCCGGTGCTAGGCTGGGCTGTGGGAGAGGCCTGTTTGTGTATTTGTGTTCTGAGGAAAGGCTGCCTATAATTTGGCTTGGCCAACGATTAGAGTTGACTTGGCACGTATAAATGGAGCAGGCAGGCCGGTTGTTCTTTTTAACAATTGGTGTTCATGAAATCTCAGAAGACTGTTGACTCATTCTAGCCTTTGGTGACCGTGACTTGAATGGATTTTCTGCTGTAAATTAACAGTCGTTTACAAGGTTTCAATTTTGCTCTTTAAGGAGGCAGGACCCAGGGCAGGTGAGAAGGGCAGGTGACCCTGGAAAGTGGGCAGATTCCTACCCACTTGAGTGGCTTCCTGTAGAGCCTTTGGGATCTGTAGTTTCCTTTCCCCTCCTGGAGGGAGCCCCAGTGTTGGGTGAAGGGAAGCCAGAAAGGGGCCTGAGTTTATTGAGCAATGTGTGGGAAGCCAACTTGTGGCTTCCTGAGGGATTAGTTAGTCCCTTAGGAAGGCATATGAAGGCTACCATGTTTTTACTTCTTGACACACAGAAATAATAAACAGACAGGGCTTTATACGTAAAGATATTTCTCCTCGGGAAAATAGAATCGGGACAGGTTCTGCGACTGGAACAGGCCAGGTCCCGGAAGAATGCTTGAAATGGAACTGGGGTCCCAGGTGTTTCAAGGACCTTGGGGTGTATGCAGGGTGCCACTTCCTCCCTTTGTCTACCCCCCTCTTTTTTTTTTCTCAACGCTTAGTATCTTGGGTGTGTTTAAAGAAGGTAATTGCACCCAGGTTTAAAATTTATAGCAGCAGTTATTGTAAGAGCTTGGTAATTAAGGTGTAATGTCTCGTTGCATGTTGAGGTCTGCATGGGTGGTGTTCCGCATGTCTGTGAATGGATGGTGCTGTGGCACTAAGAAATCCACCTTGGCTCGCAGCAGATCTGTTCTGTGAGTCCTGGGGATGCTGTGAACGCAGGAAGAGTTAAATATCTTAACGCATTTGATGGTGGGGTTTATATAAAGAGCAGCTGTGTACATCTGGGATTTCTGGCCATTCCCCAAACAAGGTTCTTAAGGGGAGAATGCCTGGGGTTTGGCTACGTTGTCTCATTTAATCCTCTCAACTGCCGGTGGTGGAAAGAGGGATTCTTTGCCCCCTTTTTATAGGTGAGGAAACTGTGGCTTCAGGGAGGCCAGGAAGTCAGAGCTGGGACTCAAATCCAGCCCTCTGGCTTTCCCACTGGGCACTTTACCTTGCTTGCCACTCACCTTTGCCCTCTAGCCTGAGTTCCCAGCCTGAACATGTGTGCTCTGAATGCAGTGGCTTCTCAAGCTTATGGCAGTCTCTGAGTTGGGTGAAATCACCCTGTGGCTGTGGAGGAACAAAGAGGCAAGGAGGTGAAGAAACCTGTGCCATGAAATGCAACCCTAACCTAATGGAGTTGGCCACTCCCTAGGTTTGCGAGGGTTCTGGAGAAGAAAGCCCTGCCACTAATTGTAGTGTGGGTCTTGGGTGCATTTGGCGAATGGTGGTTAGGCCTGAGCAAACAAGTTTATCAGCTGACCTGTTTAGCGGTTGACTGGTGTTTTATCTGCACACACAATCAAGTGACTGGAGTGCTTGAATTATTCATGCAGTGTCCTGCCCTCTAGACTTGACTGTTCGTGTGATTACATCTGCCTGGAACAAACAGGCTGGATTCTTCATCTTTAAGCTGGGGTGGGGGTGGGGACTGTCTGTACTTTTATATAATAGATGATCTACAGAGCTAGCACCTTGGGAAGTGTGGCAGTCCTCAGCCTGCGTGCGCATACGCTCACACGCACTCCACCATCACCACCACATATTTTTTTAAAAACTCTCCTTTGCTGGCTCTATGGGAAATGCCAATTAGCTGGGAACCTCGAGTCCTGCCAGATGGGCCCGGGTATTGACAGAGGGCAGCTGATGAGGTGCGTCCAGCCCATTTTTATTTTACTAAGAGGTTAAACTCACTGTGGCTGGCTCCTTCTCTGGCTGTTTCTCTGTCTCTCTCTTTTTCCAAGCTGTCAAAATCCCAGAGAAGTAATAAATGGTTTCTCCTCCTACTCTTCTGCCTCCCTCCCTAATTACGGTAAAGCAAAGATTACAGGATCACAGGCCTGGCCCAGGACTTCAAGAGGTCACCCACCTCCACCAAGCCCCCTGCTTCCCGGCCAAATGTCGAGGGTGGTTCAGAGAGGCTGGGGAGGCAGTGAGGACTGACTGGCTCATCAGTTGCCATCTTGTTTGTGCAGAGGCTTTCCAGTGTCAGCCACAAATAACAAAGCCAGCTTAGAACCAGGGGCCCCAGAGCGACTGCCATGCGTTGGATTTGAGGCACTGACGCTCTGAGAAGCTGGGTCAGGCAGCCTTTTCACCCACTGTTGGTGAGCACTGATGTTTTGAAAGTGGACTTGAGCCATTTTGATTTTGGGGCAGTGTTGTGCCAACACGATACAGTCACCTTTTTTTCTGTAAACTGAACAACCTTTCCTGTAAGTTTCTTTTTGAATCTTGGAACTGGAAGAGCCCTTTGGGTTCTCATGCAAACTTTTCAAGTTACAGATGAGGAAACAGAGGCCCAGAGAAGGGAAGCTGATGTATCCAGTCATACAGTCCCACGTTAGTGGTAAAGCTGCTACCGCTGCTTCCCTTCCAGCCCGGGACTCTTTTCTGTCAGACTCAAGAAATGAAGAGTGCTCCTTTTCTAATGTACTCTGTGTCTTTAATTACTATTGCTTCTTTCTGCGTTATTATCTAAACAGGCTAAGACTACAAACCTGGCCCCACCAGAGTCCAAAGTGCCCCATTTCGGGTTGTATAATCATATCGCCGAACCCTTATTGTCCACAGTCCTGTTTTGAATTGCCAGCTATTTGCACAACTAATGATTTGATGTGTGTAATAATAATACATAATGCATAACTAGCAATCCCAGAGGAAAGATTCATTGACAGAGAAGGGAGGTACAACCTGTGAACTTTTTACCCTAGCCATGGGGTGCCATAAACACAGAGCTGAGGTGGGAAATGGAAAATCCCCATTTGTCACTCCCCTCCCCTCCCCGCTGTGAATCTTCTCATCTAAAGGATAAGGGGCTCGGCTGGAAGATCTTGAGGCACACAGAAGTTCTGTGACCACGGTGAAGGTGCAAGGTACAGGTGGCCAGAGGGAGCTACCAGGCGATGAGGTTACAGAAGACTCTGCCAAGGAGTTGAGCCTGTCTTGGTAGGGGAATGTGGGACCACTTGCAAAGTAGAAGGGGTCAAAGGTCCTTAGACTAGGGAAGTGCCTATTTGTGTGGCATCTGAGTTGAACTGTGACATTTTTTTTTCTTTTTTGCCGGAGTTCTATGCCCTGGTATCCATCTGACTTTTCCTGCCATATTGATCTTCCCTGGAACAGACTGTAATCACGAGTCCTCTCACTGAGGGGGTGCCTGCCTTGCTCAACTTTGGGGTCTGGGGGCTCCAAGCTCCCTGCACGCTGTCTAGCTAGAGGGAGGCTGCCCAACCCCTCAAGACTGCCTTTGGACCCCTTTTCTCTAGTTGCCAGTGGGAGTGGTAGAGTGGCGGTTTCAGTGCTTTTGGGGTCTTTTCCTTCTTGTGCATTTGTCATTGAAATGACCCTGGGAGATGAGCAAATGACCCCTTGTCCTTACTTTACAAATCAAGGGGTGGGAACCTGGCTCCTAATTCAGGACTCATTCTCTGAACTCTTTTGGACCAGGAGCCCACGGCAGACGGCAGCGTTCTTCCTTTGCTTGAACTCCTCCTTCCCACCTTGCAGAGGAACGCTCTAGGCTGTTTGTTTCTATTTTGTTGAAGGAGGAGTCCCTCAAGGAATAAATCTCCCTTTGCTTTCTCCGTGGGAGAAAGTCCTTCTATCTCATTGTACAAAATACTGGGACACCAGGGGCAAAAAGGTGACAAAGACCTAACCTCGGCAGTGTTTTCCCCTGTGATCTGGCACTCATTCCTCATCTCATTTTTGTAGGTACTAAAGAAGCCCCTCTGCTGAGGTCTCTATAGCACTTAGTGTATAATAGGTGCTCAGTAGACATCTTGGTTTTTCTTCAAAATTTCCTCAGGTTGTCTGAGAATAGAGTTGCGATTCCCTGAACTCTGAGTAGGAAGTGGGGATTTTAGTTGTGGGCTGGCCGCCCGCTCTGCAGGCTTCCTCCTATGGCCCAGCATCCAGTTTCTTCATCAGTGAAATGAGGGGGTTGGATTCATTCCCAAAGCGGTTATTAGGGGCCTGGGATGTGCTGGGTGTGGGCAGAGGTTGGTTACACAGCCGAATAAGACACCATTCCCTCTGCGGGGGAGTCGGATGTCTAAATAAGTAATTGCAATGCAGTGAGGTAAGTGCTAGTGTGGCCCGAGTGTCACAGGAGGAGCGCCCAGCACAGAACAGCTTATTCTTCCTGGGAGGGGAGAGTGGGGTGAGAGCGGACTTCACTGAGGGCTTTACTTGAGGCGAGTCTTAAAGGGAGGGTTTATGAGGCAGAAGTCAGCAGCGGAGGCCCCTCCAGGGTGGCAACAGCTCGTGGCAAGGCAGTGAGATATGTTCTGGAAGCCACACGTCTTTGGAATGATGTGGGGCGGGGACTGCACTTGGGAAGTGAGGCGAGGTGGTGACATTTTGCAGCAGAGTGATCTCCAAGGCCCCTCTGCCCTTGCAGTCGCGGCTCCCAACTCCGTGGCTCCCCCCATCCCTGCATGGCTGGCTCTCCAGGGCTGGCCTGAGTCCATCTGCCACGGGGTGGGGGCAGGGGCCCGCTCTGGGCCGTCTGTGGCCTGCCCTGCCTGCTTTCCTACCGTAATGCGCTGCTTTGAACTTTATTCCCCAAAGTGGCATTGTCTCCTTTCTCATATTGGTAATTCTGTAATGACTGGTTATGACCCGCCCCCTCCCCCATATTTAATTCTCATCAGCCCAGCTCTCCACTTTGCTATTAATGATAGCAGCCAGCAAAATAGCTTTCAACATGCCATTGACAGTCTGGTTTAAGAGAGCACTTGAAGTAGTGCTAGACAGCTGAAAGCACCCATAATTGTGTACCAGAGTGAGAACTGCGTGCTCAAGGGCCTTGTTTTTATATGCTTAAAGGGACAATATCTTGTTTTCAACAAATGCTCTCTGAGACGCACAGCCAAGATACTTTCTTCCTTTTTCTCCTTTCTTCTTTTGACTTTCTCTTCTCTTTCAAAATACATAGTTTAAAAAAATTCTTTATAAAATAATTGTTCCCTTCAAGTTGGGGTTAAGGAGAAACTTAAGGAAGGGGGAAATGTCCTGCCGCCATGTAAGCTGGGAATATTTGGTGGGTTTGTTGTTTTGAAGCATCGTCCTTTGCAGGCAGCAAACTGTGGGTCAGCCTTGCCCTACTAAGAGTCCTTAGGACCTTGCGTTTCTCGAGGTAATGGGGGAGTCTGAATTCGCATCAGCGTTGATTTTGAATTCTTTTGTTTGCTAAGGATGTTGCACAATCAGTGGGCTGCGGAGCTGTCACTGAATGTTTAGGCAGAGGCCACCTTCTGGGGGAGGGCTGGAGGAGAGGGGTCACCTCGTTGGAGAGTCAGGGCAGGACTGCTAAGGAATTAAATTCTAGGAGGCTGTTCACTGCAGAGTTGACGGCCCAAGAGGCCCATCTGGAAATCAACAGGGTGGGTAGGACAAGGACTTCTATTCTTAAGTAGAGGTTCATACCAGGCTTGGAGGGTTAACCAAGGGGCCCGTCTAGTCCACCCCGAAGATTTTATCTGAGAACAAATACCTTTCTCCCCTTCACACCAGCTGACTTCATTATTGCTTTGAAGATGCAGTCCTTTGGAAGAGGTTTCCTTTGCCTTTCTGTCACCAAAGCCTCCCATTGCCAATGTGTCCTGTGAAGGGAGAAGAGAGAAGCAAGTTCCCATCTGTGGGGCCTGAGAGGCCAGAGAAACCCTGTTAGGGCCTGGAGTCCATGTCGTCCTGTTCTCTCTCAGGCTGGCTGCTGTTGGTAAAGGGTAGGAGCATGGATGGGCTTGGCTGGTGTCTTAGGTGGTTCCTTCCATCACCGTGTGAATGATAGGATCCAGTGTTCTGGCTGCTGCCACCACCAAACAATCCCAGGGGAAGTACTTTCCTGAGGACAAACTGTTTGAAAAATTTGATCTTCCAGGTATTATAGATTATAATGAAACCCCTTAGAATTTCTGTAGCACTTGATTGCAAAGCAGATTTGACATTTTCATCTTAGCAGCTAAAATAATGGGTATTTGGGTCCAGGACAGACAGACATAGGATAAAAGCCTCAGAGCATACCCTGAAAGCTTGGAATGTGAAGATGGCCTGGGTACTAGAGGGCTATGTTCTCAAATTGGGGTGGGGGAGGTGAGGCCTGTGCTGTGACAGGACTGTGAGTTCCATGAGGGACAGGACCATTTTGTATTTTCCACTAAGGGCCCTGAACCCTGAGCAGTGCTTGGCCCATACTGGATATACAGTGTGCATTTTGTGGGGACTTGAGGAGGGAAGGTAATATTCCAGCTCAGGGTTCTCTCTTACCCTGAAGAGTGTTATGGACTCTTTGGGAAGGACAGAAGCTTTATTAGTTTTCTGACAGAGGCCTGTAGGCTGCAAAGGTTGTGATTATAGAAAGAGTTGTAAAGGTGTCATGAATCTTTATTTAAAAGTGTCTTTAATGTATCTTAGGCATCTTTTTCTTTTCATCTCACACTATGGACAGTTTAAGTGCAAAAGGGGAAGAAGGCAGGGTGGGGTGGGAAGAGATAACTGGGAGGGAGAGATGACAAAGCGGAGATGGGGAAGAGACAAGTGCTGAGTGGGTGAATTGGTAAACTCGGCTTGCCAGGCCTTGGCTGTTTAGGCATGGAGTTCCAAGTGTTGTGTGTGGCCTGATCTCATGAGGCTTTTAAGTCTGACTATTGTTCACAGCTCTTCTACTGCTATTTTTGTTTGTTAATTTTGAATGAAAACTACCGCAGTCCAATAGAAGTTGCTTTTTTGTTTGCACTGAAGGCTGATCCTTTCTTCAAATGGAGACTCAAATGCAGAAGAGCTCTTCCCACTAGTGTTTTAGCACTGAGTACCATATGCAATTTGGGTACAGGAGAGGGCTCTCCCTTCCTGGTCAGCCATGAAGACTTGAGGTTTAGACTCCTACATCACCCAGCCAGCTATATGACCAAAAGGTTGGAGGAGGCGACTCTTCACCCACTCCCCAAATCTTTCCCTTGGGCTAGCCCTCAACAGGTCTTTGCTGAGTTTGGATCTGAAACTGATTAATTCTGATAATACTGGCAGGGGCATCCTTTGGAACCAGTGATGCTTTGCGATTTCTGCTGGGGAAAATTAGAAGAGGAAGGCAGTTCAGTGCGGACTAGTGGACAAGGGATGGGAGTCTGTTCTAGCTCTCTGGTGGGGGTGGGGTACAAGAACCTCTATTAACCTTCCTGGCCTCTGTCCAGGGAAAAGTAGGACACTCAGAGGGCTCAGAAGCAGCAGGTGATGCCAGATGGTCTGGAATGAGGGTCTAACTGGTTGGGTGGGATAGAGGAAGGAGGAGCAGGGGAGATAGAGGAAGTGAGCCTGTTGGTACTGATTGGTCAAAATAGGTCTTTAGCTCATCCTTAAACCCTTACTTGCCTATTTTCCTAGAAGGAGGCCCCTTCCTCTGATCTCCATCTCCAGTGAAGAAAGCTAAAGTCCAGTTCTTATTTTGCTTTGCCTAACAGCAGAAGCCCTGGAGAAAGACGGGAAGAATTTCCCATCTCCCATCCCTCAATTCCTGGGATCTCATACTTTATCCCAGAGAAACGGGGGATCTCCATGAAGCCAGACTTGAAACGGGGGAGAAGCAGGCTGGTTTAGAGCTCGAAAGACCTGCCGCTCCCCCACAGGGTCTTTCCGCTGTTGGCCTGGTTTCAGCCTCCATGTCACCCAGTCCTTGTGTGTGGCACCCACAGGCCCGGCCTGCAGGAACTTGAGAAGTGTCTAGATACCCCTTTCTCTTTGCGTCTTGGGTTTTCTCACTGTTCTGTTACCTAGTTTTTTACCTTACTTCTCAAGAGACCCCTCCCCAGCTCTTCCTCACTATCCATTTGCCCAGGGATATTGGGCAAACTCTCTTCTTAAACTCCCGGGACGCTGAATGCCCATTGGGCATTTTCCAGGCCTACTGGGTGATGGGTGGGGTTTTTCTTGCCCAGTGAATTCCATTTCTCCCTCAGAAGATCACAGGTTCTTACCAGGTGATCCTGGAGAGTTACGTGTAGAGCACCAGTTGCTGGGAGATTTGTCTCTATGGCTAAGAGGTTGACTTGGGAGTCAGACAAATGTGGGTTTGAGTCCCAGATCAATTCCTGTTGGTGTGTGACTTTGAGCAGACTGACCTCTGTGATCTTCAGTTTGCAGTGGAGATAATAATAACACCTGCCTGTTGGGGCAGTGCTGCCCAGTAGAATTTTCTTCAGTGATGGAAATGCTGTGTGTCTGCACTCTTCAGTAAGGCAGCCACTAGCCACGTGTGGCTCGTAAGCACTTGAAATATGGCTACTGTGACTGAGGAACTGAGTTTGACATTTAATTTTAATTAAATTTAGCTAGCCACGGGTGGCTGGTGACTTCATAAATTGTATAGTTACAGTTATAGGGAGTGCCACGAAGGATGTATATAGCCTGCTTAGCACAATACCTGGCACATGGAAAGGCCGAAGCAAGGTATTCTCACAAAGGAACAGAGTCTCCAAATTGTCAAGACCTCAGACATAGAGGACAAGATCCTTGGTGCGCATATGTTGTAAGATTTCTCAGAGCCCTTTCCCATATGTGAGTTGTTGGCTCTACAATCCTGCAGCATAGGCACCATGGGCGCCACGCATCAGATAGCAGCACTGACGGTTAAAGAGGTTGAGTAACTTGCTCATTGTTGCACAGCGGACCAGCGGCCAGTTCAGAACTGGAAACCAGGCCTGCTTCCCTCGTGGACCTCAGTGATCTTTATCCACAGACCATGTCAAGATGAGGTCTTCTGTGATCTTCCCCATTGGCCACCCCCAGACCACCGTACTATAGGCATTGATTCCAGTGCTAGGAAGAAACCAGATGAACCCTTGAAGAATTCAGTAAAACCTGAGTGTCAGCCACATGTGGATCAGGGATTCCCAACCTGGGTGCTGTTTACATTTGGGGCTGGATACTTTTTTGTGGTGAGGTTGTCCTCTGTGTTTAGGATGTTTAACAGCATTTCTAATCTCTTCCCACTAGTTATCTTTATCAGTGCCCCAGTTTGTGACATCCAGAAATGTCTCTGGGCATTGCCAGAATCCCTTGGGGAAACAATTACTATTGGTTGAGAGGCCTTGATATAGAGGGAAGAAGTCTGGCTCTAACCTGGGAGATCTGCTTACCACCTGGTCTTCCTGTGTGGTCTTCCTGTGTGACAGCTTCTTGCCCACTCTGGGCCTCATTTGCCTCATCTGTAAAATGAGAGGTCAAATGGTGTGACTTGGGAGGAGGTCAGTTTGAGAAGGAGCTTATCATATAAAATAAGTTTCTAAATAACTGATCTTGATTTTCATAGCCTAAGAAATGCCATCACTCCTGCCTTCCTTATTTGGAGAAAGAAGACCCTCTAACCCTTTTTCTTTTAATTTATGGAAGAGGTATGCTCTTTGGTTGTGAATAAGATGGTGGGTAGATAGAATGGGGCTCTGTCTCTGCCCACAGTCAGTCTTTCCTCTTCCCCTCACCTTAGTCTTCCCTCATGCCACTTGGGTTTCCCAAAGAATCCATGCCCTTAAAAAATCCTAGCTAGCATTTCATTTGTAGTGCTGACCTGATGTGGGGAGACCCCCAAAATTTAATGAGCTGTCTCTGCAAGGGTAATGTGACTTTTACAGCCTGTTGAGGGGCAAGGGGAGATTTGCATAATGTTCCAAGGGGGATTAGGTGGCTGGGGGTTGCCATGGCAACCCCACAGGGATGAATTGAGAATTTTTCCTCCTGGCAGGAGTTGGCCAATGGAGTCTGGGAAGGTGGGGGAGGGGGCAGGGGGTTATCTGAGGGGAGGGAGGAGGAGAAGGAGAGAGGGAAGGGTGGGGGTGGTGTGCCTGGGATGAATGGGCAGTGTTGGGGGAAGGTGTAATCTGAAAAAGCACTCCCTGTTCTGTCTGTACAAGCAAGCTCTTTGAGAGCCATCTCCCCCCACAAGTAGGGGTGGGAGGCAAGCAGAGTTTAGTGTTTGGGAACCAAGAAATTAAAGTGAACAAATATTTAAAGATTATTGGATCTTGTTAACAGGAAGCCCGGTAGATGGAAACTGAGAGTCTGAGGAATGAAACTCTTAGAGTCCCAAAGCCAAGAGGGACTTGAGCTGTCATATGGGCCCTGTGGTGCCTGCCCCCAAGTCTCTGTTGGGTCTCCATGGAATGCTCCCAAGGGCAGGGCACTCACACAGCACCTAATTCATTTTTGAGAGCTCCGATTATTACACTGGACTCAGATCGGCCTTCTTTATTCAGTGGAAACTGAGGCCCAAGTGCAGGGTGGATCTGGGCTAGGAATACAGGACTCTAGACTATATGTTGCCACCTCTTTCTGGGATTGGGTTGCCTGGATGCCTGCTCACTCAGCCTCACTATCCCCAGTTCCCTTACACCGTAGACCCCTGGAAGAAAAGGGGAGGTGGGATTCCTTTCAGGGAAGTGTGCAGAAGGGTCGTCCCAACCCCAGCAACCCCAGAGTCCCTTGCCGTTGGTTGGTCCTAGCTGGGGAAGAGTGAGTGCGTTTCCTTCTCCCTGCCCTGGATCCTCACTGTCATCCTTACCCGCCTGTGGAGGGCACACGGGCTGGTGCCCAGAGTGTCCTCACAGGCTGGCCCAGGCCAGCATCCCTGTCCCTCCCCGAGGAGACAGATCCTCAGGGTCACGCTGAGGGGGCTGGGCCTTTCTTGTACCAAGTCCTCCCTGCATAAAGAATTCAGCAGGCTTCCTCGGAGGGCATAAATATTTAATGGCGTTGTAGTTATATATAATTTGATCAATATGTCAGTGCTAAAAGGGCCTTTAAGAAGGCTCACCTATCATTGAGTGATCTGTGATGTGAACCTTCACCAGCCCCTCCAGTAGCGGGAGGGGCTACATTTCCCAAGGCTACTGCATGGATCATTTGTTGACCCTCCTCCCCTTCTTATATTGTAGCACTGCTTCCTCTCAGAGCCCATGGCGTGCATGGAACAGGGCCTGGGAACCCCATCCCAGCTTTTGTTGGCTGTCCCCCGGCCCCCCCATGGATTTCTTCCTCTGTTGATAAAACACCCGCTTGTTTTATTTCAGTGTTCTCTGAGCTCGGCCTAAGGAGAAACTACCTGGCAAGGAATATCCTCTTTTAGTCAGATCATTCAGGGGCTATCCATTTAGTATGGCCTAGGAAATGCAATGGGATATTTTAAGTTAAATGCCCAGACGTGGTGTTCTGAATCTGGGTGATTGGCGCCTGGCTGCTGGGAGGCTGCTGGGAAGGTTGGGGCCAGGGCCACCTCTTTCTGCACAGCCTCCCACCCCAGCCTCTCCCTGCAGCTCTGAGATTTAATTCGAGATGAAGCAGACTGTTTTCAAATCCCAAGGACTCAGTCAGAGAACCAGGTAAAACCTGATTAAAATTTAAGAACCTCAGAGCTGACTGAGACGACACCCCTAAACACATGCATTTTCTAGAGGAGTAACCTGAGGCCCAGAGGCCTGCTGGGATGAAAATCATCACTTCCCCATGGCTTTGCAATATAATTCACCTTTCAAATGGGCAGGTCCCTTCCTCATCTCATCTTTCACGCACATCCACAAACGGTCTCTAGACTCACAGTACCATGCTCTTTGCATGACACTGCCCTGACTTTCCGAAGAAGAAATCCTCATTTCACAAATGTAACTAAACACCTAGTAGCATGGGATGGCCGCTTGCCTGTCTAACAGACATGGGATTCCTTCCCACTGAATGCAACAACTTGGAGAACCCTGGCCTGGTTGTCTTAGCCTCACCAACCAGTCTTCCCTTGTGAATCACAGAAACTGCACAGTAGGGGCTTGACACTTAGAAATATGATATCATTGTTCTTGCCTAGAGGCTCTTCCGCAGCGAAGCGCAGTTTTGCTGATGGACAAATTTGAATGGCTCGTGCTCTGAAGGCTGGTCCTTGGGACCCAGCCCAGGTCAGCCAGCTGCCCAGCGAGCAGCCAGCATCCATCCACATCTCAAGGTGGCTTGGCTCTTCTCCACTGGTCCTTTGTAAATTCATGTGATGCTCTGTTTTATGGATCTTTATGGAGGAAATTATAAGCTGCACAGCAATTTGGGAATATTTAGGGTTCTAAAACTCTATAAGTTAGCGCTCCTGGATCTTAATACATTATCTAGTTAATCCCTTCATTTTGCAGACGGCAAAATTAATGCCCAGAGAAGGGAAGTGATTTGCCCCAAGCCACACAACTAAATGGGGGCAGAATTGGAGGTAGAGGCCAGCTTATTTCTGTGTGGCACTGCAGCATGCCACATTCTTTAAAGGGGCAGCTTTCTCTTCTCCTTGCCCTTATTTGGCTGAGTTTAAAAGGAATTGTGCATTCAGAGTCCACAGGTACACAGGACAGGGCAGTTTAAAACTAACTAGCAGACAGACCCTCTGGTGGAAGTCACTCTCGACTGTGTGTTGAACACAGTCACCTAAATTAAAAATAAGGGCAAGGACTGGCTGGGTGCCGCAAGCCCAGGAGCAGGAGGTTGCTGGGGGGTACAGATCAAGAGCAGGCTCCATCTGCCTTAATTTAGTGTCTTGGGTCAAGGGCCAAGGATAGTCCGAAGTAGCAGCAAACATGAATACTAGACTGTGGTTAGAGAAATAGACTTTTAGAATGCTCAAGTACCCTCGGTTTACAGCAAGATGTTCAGAGGTCCTGCTTTAATGAGGAGATGATCATGCAAATGGGAGCTACTAAGACGCATGGAACAGATTGCTCTTTGGGAAATTACCCTTGCCCCCCACTATCTTGTTTTCTGTCATTTATTTGCCTAACAATCTCGACAGAGATGCAGGGCAGATGTTACTCCCAGCGCCCAGTTGGTAGTACAGATTCTGAATGTAGCAGGACCTCTGTCCCCATTTCTCTGAACTGCTTCTCTGTCTGTATCTAGTAGATTAGTTCCTTCTGAGGAACAATGTTTTTCCACCAACAAAGCCGCCTGCTTTGAACCATACTTGAAAAGAAACTTTCAAAGGCGGCACCAGCCTCCTTGAACACCTTTTCCAAAGTGCTTTCCAAAGGGAGCCGTCTTCCCACCTCCCACCACGTCTCAGGTTCGCTTCTGAAGACCCAGCTCAAAAGCAGTGGCTTTGTGGGACCGGGATGGAGGGAAGGATGGAGGTCAGCCTCTGGAAACTACAGCCGGCTTATTGATAACAACGGATTGTGCCGAGTTGCCAAAAGGAATTTTCCAACGTATGATCGAGTTCCAGTTTGTGATTTGTGACCTGTCCCAATTGTTGAAGTCACACTTCAACAATTTTTTTTTCCCCCTTTTTTGGAACTGATGTTTAGAGCTTGTTTGAGTTGGATCCAATGCTGTTTTAACAGCTGTTCTAATCAGAAGTGCTGTCAATTATTAACCTTAATGGTGGTTTTTCTTTTAAAAATATTTCTCTAAGCTCTCTTGAAATGTCAAAATTCGGCTTCTTGGTAAGAAGTCATTTAGTGAAGTCACTTAATGGCTGGGCATCAGTTTCCCCATCTGAAAAGTGGAGATGTTGACAAGCGCCTTCTCTGTGGGGTTATTGTGGATGCACACATGGCAAGTTGGGTGGGCGATGTCAGCGGCCATTACTGTTGTTAGGAGGGCTTCTGTTAAGCCAGCTTTTCCTTTCCAGGAACTTCCCCTGCCCCAAGCGCCACCCTCCAAAAAATAAACATGTCTTAAAAATGTTGAGCAGACAGCTTTCCTGTTCATGCTTTGACTCTGCAGAGTACACGCAGCCCATTCTCAGGGTTGGGCAACCTTTGTAGAGATGGGGGAGGACCAATCCCTGCTTCTACTTTGTGGGGAGACCCCAAGAGGGTACTAGGAGATGATGGCACAGTGACAGCTGGGAGGGATGGGATGTGCTTGCTTCACACCCCTTTCCCAAGGGAGGGGCTGGGTTTATGTTAGGACAACTTTTACCATGAACCAGGAGGTTCCCCCAACGTAAACCCAGCCCCTCCCCTCTGTCTGCCTCAACCCTACAGAGTCCTGTCTTGTGACGTGCCAAAGGCCTTCCTGCCATGCAGAGAGGCCTCTCTTCATGGAACGTGGGCCTCAGGAAACACAGCCTGAACGCCACTACCCCAGGCTCGTGGAAGGTTCTGAATCTGTGTGGCGTTGTTGTGATAGCCCTCAGTTGATGCTTGTTTGTGGTGCTGGGAGGCAGGAACTACTTTAGAAGGGTGGAGGGGTGAGAATGAGAGAGAACTTGGCCTGAGCCACCCAGCTGTGGTCACCTGGTGGCCCAGATGGCTACATAAATCCTGGGAGATCCCTTGTCCTCATAACCAGAGTGAGCTGGGCTCCAGACCAGCCCTATGGGAAGATCCTGTCTGTGGGAAGCCTTTGGCCATGTGTTTGCTGAAGGGTGTGGGGAAGGGCAAGGTCAGCTACTTTTCTTTTTTGTCAACTCCCAAGACCCTGACCCTTGGCCTGTTTGCCAGTGGAAGGAGGCCACAGTCAGAACCTTTTTATAATCACCCTGCCCTCCCAAAGACTGTGAAAGTTAATAGTTGCTGAGGAAGCCAGAGTGACTGGGGATGTTCTGAACTTGCCCCCTGCCTTCCTGGCTATGGGGAGGGGCAGTGGCCAGAGACCCATCTAGGTGACTTGCGATTGGCCTGGCTTGGAGGTGCCGCCCCACACCATTGGTGAAGGGCTTGGGCCACTGGCTACCCACCAGCCAGTTGTATGTCAACACTCCATCCACCACAGCCCCTCCCACGGATGCTGCCCACGCTGGGGCAGGCCCAGATCCACAGCCAGGGGTCACTGCAATATGAAGTCTCAATAAATGCGTAGACGCCAGTGATACTATTCGTTCGGCCAAACATTTATGGAGCACTTACTGTCTGCCAGGCACTGTTCTATCATTGTTTGAGATAACGGGCCTTGGACCTGTGAGCTTCCTGAACAGTCAGGTTGGTTTCTTTTGTTTACTTTTGTTTGCTTTTTATTTTTACATGTCTTTCTATTCTTATTTGGCATGGGAACTCAAAGGTGAGTGAACTTGTTACTCTGTGCAGGTTTCGAGTGAGGTGCAGCCTATGCTTGTTTCTAGAACTCCTGCCCTATCCAACCCGGACTTTTTTGCTTCATTGAACCCCATTCCTACTATCAGTTGATTTAGGCGGGGAAAAAATAAGCAGAGTGAGGAAGGACTCTGTTTGGGAGAGTTCTTCCCACTTAACTAGATTAATAATTTATATAATGATTATTTAGTAATCCTCCTGGGTTCCTTAGAGTATGAATGACGGGTGTCTAGGAGGCGGAGAAGCCAGGGATGCTGTTAAAAGCCCTACAGTGCACAGAACAGCTCTACACAGCAGTGAATTATCTAACCTCAGATGTCAATAGCATGGCGTTTGAGGAAGCCTGATGTATGGTGTCCTGGCTAGAGTGCCCCACACATGTGTCAATGTGAAGTCCCAGTGGGTCTGAGCTGGGCAGTTCGGAAGTGGGGGCCATTGTTGACACAGTTGGCCTGGGATGTGAGTGACAGTCCTTCATCACAGGAATTGTCTCTCCCCAAATGCCAACAGTGGTGCCGGCTGGGAAACACTGACTCTGTTCCTGAGGAGCTGGAGTGTTCCAGGCAGAAAGCTGACAGCAGTGATTCCTGATCCTCTCCCCACCAGGATCCCCCACTGTAGCGGACAGGCTCTGTAGGTTGGCGAGCCCTGCCACCATGGCTGGCAGCCCAGCACGCAGGCCTGCAAAAGCCCATAAGGCTCTTTAGTTGATGGCTTGCCTTTCCACAAACCAGAGATGTCCTCTTTAGTGGCCAAGGGTGGAGGGGGTAGAGGGTGTTAGCCCCAGGAATTCTCCTGAAGTCCAGGGTCTATTTGTGCGCCTTCAGATTGTTTTTATTTTAAGTGCACAAGGATTTCTCATCCAGAATCATTTGACATGCAGATACTCACAGATTTTTAAAGGCTGTTGTCATGGTTTTGTCTCTGAAAGATTGCTATGTGCTGATGAGAGCTTTGAAGCCAGCTTTGGGACCTTAGTCCTCGCGGGCTCAGGATTCAGAATGAGATAAGAAAAGCAATTCTGAGAGTCATCTGTCAGTGGTTCTAGGCCTTTCTATCTGGACTCAGTTAACCCTTATAGCACCACTCTTGATCTGAGATCTAAAGTTTACATAGGATGCTGGTAGAAACTGTTGACTTTCTAAATGCAGTCTTTTCTGGGGTGTTGGGAGATGAGGCAGAGAATTGATCTGCCTTTCTAAGATTGACTTCTGTGAGGGATTAGGGATCTAATGAATTACGTCTCTGAGCAGCTTCTTAGACAAGGCAGTGCTGTATCCTAAAAAATGAAGTGTTGGCCGGGTGCGGTGGCTCATGCCTGTAGTCCCAGCACTTTGGGAGGCCAAGGTGGCCAGATCACTTGAGCCCAGGAGTTTGAAACCAGCCTGGACAACATGGCAAAACCCAGTCTCTACAAAAATACAAAAATTAGCTGGGCATGGCGGTGCACCTGTAGTCCCAGATATTTGGGAGGCTGAGGTGAGAGAATCACTTGAGCCCGGGAAGTCGAGGCTGCAGTGAGCCAAAATCGTACCACTGCACACCAGCCTGGGTGACAGTGAGACCGTGTCTCACTGGAAAAAAAAAAAAAAGAAGAAGGTTTAATGGTAGGATTTTAGGCTGGTAGCATATATATGGGGTATGGATTGATCTTGGTGAGGGAGAGGTTAGTCCCAGGGAACCCTTTGCCACATAGGACCACTTATCAGCTCTGTCCCATTTGTCTCAGAGCTTGTGTCCTATTGGCACTGGGCACCAGCGGGCAGAGCAGTTCCTCTCTCACTGAACTGTGTTTCACTCTTATAATGGATTTTGCTGGGTTGTTGGGGTTGATTTTTATTTCATTTTGCTTTAATTAGGGATTCCATCCAGAGGATGCAAACTATATTCTGATCCAGACATATATACCACCTCTGATGGAAATTGGAGCTCCCCAAAATGTAGGCAGCCTGGCTGTGAGGGAGTTGAAAGAGATTTCTTCATGCTGTGGATTTAGCTAGAGCCTCTTGGCAGGAGGCAGACTGAGGGCAGAAAGGATGGAGCCCCGTGGAGAGGGGCTGTGGTTTGGGGGGGAGTTTGCATTTCCACTTGTCTGTGACATTTCAGTGACTTAATTTATTTGCCTGAGCTTCATGTGGTCTCCTTGCCTTTGCAGACGGAGATTGCAAAGAGACTGAATACAATTTTAGCACAGATCATGCCTTTCCTGTCACAAGAGGTAAGACCGCCTTTTATTATTTCTTCCTTTTCTTTCCAAATCAGCCCAGTGGCTGGTGGGGTCTCACTGGAGCCTGAGTCCCAGCCCTAGCCCCAGCCTCAGCCCCTGTCCATTCATACTGACTGAGCTGACAACCTGGAGATTTCCAGAGCCTTCTCCGGCCAGTCTGAAGGCAGGGGGCCGTATCAGAGGGACCATTTGCTCCTTCTTCTGATAGAATTGTTTCTCTACCATTGCCTGAGTCCAGAGATGGGGGTTCTGGCGTGCGACCTAACCATCAGTGGGCAGTGGGTGCCTCTTTCCCATCCAAACTAGCATCCCCAGCCCAAAGGGGACCTTAGTTCCTGGTACAGAGTGTCCTTGCTGGGAGCATGACCAGGTGGTCATGCCACCTTCTAAGCCTGCCTTCCAAGGGACCTCCATTTGGGACAGCGGCTGGACCAGTGCCTGATTTGAGATAAATGCCTCCAAAGAAGTCCCCTGGTGCCGACCAGACAGATGGGCCGACTTTAGCAGGCTCTGTTTCTGTCCCGATTTCACTCCAGCCAGGGCAGGCCCTGCCCTCTACTCCCACTCAGTGGCTGGGACCATGTCAGCTCCATCACGGACTCCTGGGTCTTGGACACAGAGTGGTGACCAATAAATGATTGAATTAATATGTAAGAATCAGATACGACAATGCCCTCGGAGCTTGCAGCCCAGTAGGGGAGAAAGCTGTGTATGTGGCTGGTACTACCTCAAGGCCAAAGGGAATTAATGCAACCACTTTTTAAAGTAGACTTTATTTTTTTAAGAGCAGTTTTAGCTTCACAGAGATTTCCCATATCCTCCCCAACTATCAACATCCTCACCAGAGTAGTACATTTGTTGAAACTGATGAATCTACATTGACACATCATCACTCAAAGTCCGTGGTTTAAGTTAGGGTTTATTTTACCACTTTTTCTTTCTTTATCTGTTTATCTGGAAACATACTTTGTTTTCTCTCTATTTAAACAGATATGGGTAAGGTATATGTAGATACACTTTTTCCCCAAATCCTTTGAGTGTAAATTGCAGATATTCTGACAATTCACCACTAAAACTATAACTGCATCTCCTAAAAACAGGGATACCGTCCTTCATGATTACAGTATTGTTACCGTGTTTAGAAAACTAATAATCATCCTGTAATACCATCTGATATCCAGCTCATATGCAAATTGCATGGAAAAATTTGTGTGTGTATGATTGACTAATAGCCATCTTTTGGCATGCGTCTTTATTTTAAAACTTAAAAAGAAGTTTCAATTACAAAACTAATACATGCTCATTGACAAAGGTCTAAAAGAGAAAGGAAAATCGCCTGTCACCCTCCCCACTGCTTGTGTCCTATGCCTGTTCAATGGGGCTCCTCTGTCTGCTCTGGGCCTCTCCGAGAGTCCCTGCCAGTGCTGCACAGTCCGTCACCTCCTCTGTCCAGGAGAGTGGCTGCATCTAACGCACACCCTCTTCCCTCCAGCACCAGCAGCAGGTGGCGCAGGCAGTGGAACGCGCCAAGCAGGTCACCATGACGGAGCTGAACGCCATCATCGGGGTACGTGGACTCCCCAATCTGCCTCTTACCGTGTGTATAGCCCTTTTATTCCTCTCATTTATCATAACCAGAGATTGACCCTGACCTTAGCTGGCCTCAAAGAATGGCAGCCCCAGGGCTCCGGCTTCTACAAACACCCCAAGGGCTTGGACCCCTGTGGGACTGTTTCCCTATTGACTCCCAGTTGCCTCCTAGGCCTCAAACTAAAGGGGAGCCAGGCATGCCTCAAATCCACCTCTTCAGCCATCTGCCTCATCTTCCACTGGCTTTTGGTGTCCTTGCCATTGAGGAGGGTGGGGGCCTAGGGTCACCTTCAAGGCCAGGCCAACTGGCCAGTACCTGGCCACCTCCTCACACTTACCCCGGCGCCTGTCTGCCTCCTCCCTGGCAGAAGTCTGCCCTTCTTTGGCCGCTGGGATCAGAACAGTCTCTGCTGTACTGTTGATGTGCATCGTGCTGTGGAATTTGGGTTTACGTCTTGCTGTCCCATGTGCGAAGCTGCCTGGCTGAGCATTCATCACGTACGCTTGTGAACTCCAGCTGGGGAGCCTAGACCAGTTTTCCTGACTTTCTAGAAGTCCCATCTCCCCTTTACACAGGAAGACATACCCAAGAGTGCTCTGTGAGGCCCACTTCCGGACTGGCCCCTTAGTGGAAAGGGGAAGCTGGGTCTACCTGGCTTGTATCTTTAATGCATTTCTTAGGTTCAAGTGGCATCTTTCTCCTACTTGCTGCTTTGGTGTGAGGCTAGTGACATTTAAGATAAGCACCTGAGGAAGAAGAGTCTTTTAAGTGTGACTTTGGGCAAGGCTCTTACCCTTGGGGTGTACCTGTCCACCTTTCATCTCTAAAATGAAGCGGGTGGACGGGGTCACTGCTTCCCAGTCCACGGAGGAGCTTCTGGACAGTACAGATTCAGGGGCACTTGCACCAGAGGTCTTTTCCATATGTCTGGTGCTCGGACTGGAAATCTGTGTTCCTAATGATTTCTAAATCATTCTGAAGTGTAGTTAGGCTTGGGAAGCAGTAGACTGATTCAACTCTAACATTCTGGGAACCTGGTTGGTCTTCTTTCCTCTTTCTGTTCTTATGGGAAGTCACTATTTCAAGGTGGAACTAAGGCCCTAGAATTTTCCTCTGCTTGATGGGATACATGATAACTCTTGACTTTTCTGCCTGGGGCAGAAACCTGGAGGTCTGTGTTTTAGTCATAGTTGTTCCCCCATGTGACCTTTGGCAAGTCCCTTCTCTTCCTTGGGCCTCAGTTCCTGTATCTGTAAAGGGAGAATGTACACCGGCTCATCTCTTTGGGCACTCCTGACTCCTACCAGGAATGCTGGGAGGCTGGAATCACAGAATGACACTTACGGGCACCGACCCCTCCATCACGCTGTCAGGACCCGTGATGGTTGCAGAGTCCTTTGGTGAAGGCAGCCCAGTGGGTTTGCCCTTCTGGGCTGAGCCCATAGGGACACTTCTCATTGCTGTTTGGGCAGGTGGGGGTTGCAAGCATTGGCCTGGTTTGAATCCTGGCCTACTGTGTGGAATGGGCAGAGAGGAATCTTAAAACTGGAATGTGAAGAAGTGTTCAGTGCTGGAAGGCAGCACCCCAAGAGGAGAAATCATGATATTTTAATGTTTGAAGTATCATCAGAGATCATCTAGCCCAGGGATCATCAACCTTGACACTGTTGAAATTTGGGGCCAGATCATTCTTTGCCATCCTGTGCGTTGTAGGATGGTCAGCAGCATCCTTGGCCTGTAGCCACTAGATATCAATAACACCCTCGACACTTGTGACACCCCAAAACATCTCTAGATGTTGCCAAATATTTGTAGGAGGCAAAATGGCCCTTGGTTAAGAACCTCTGATGTAGCTCAATGCCCTGGTTTTACCGAGAGGGGAGGTGATTCTGATGTTTAGGAGCAAAGCCAGGCCAGAGGCCTGGGTGGCTGACTCGCAGCCCAAGACTCTTCCCCTGACTCTGGTGCAGCCCTGGAGGGTGGCCTGTGTCATCTGTCTCAGTGACCAGCTCTCAGCTTGGTGGTTCTTCTGCTAGTGGTGGCAGGGGACTGCAGGAGTAGGACATACCTTGTGAATTCTGTTTTCTGACACTTCTCTTCCAGCTCCTTACCCCTATCCCGTTTCCAACCATCTTCTTGAGGTTTCCAGGCTAACTCCTCCTACCCCTGCAGTGGCCACAGCAGGGTCCCCTCTCCCCCTCTGCCTCTCTCCCTCTTTGGGATTAAAATCCTCTTTTTTTTTTTTTTTTTTTTTTTGAGACGGAGTCTT
>NW_012100320.1:8816779-8842326 GCF_000951045.1 Mandrillus leucophaeus | reverse complement strand
GAGTGCAGTGGCTGGATCTCAGCTCACTGCAAGCTCCGCCTCCCGGGTTTACGCCATTCTCCTGCCTCAGCCTCCCAAGTAGCTGGGACCACAGGCGCCCGCCACCTCACCCGGCTAGGTTTTTGTATTTCTTAGTAGAGACGGGGTTTCACTGTGTTAGCCAGGATGGTCTCGATCTCCTGACCTCATGATCTGCCCTTCTCGGCCTCCCAAAGTGCTGGGATTAAAATCCTGTTACGAAAATAATTTTTTTTTAAGTTTTAAGAAAGGAGTAAAATTGGGAGAGAAGCACTGCTTGGATTAGCTGTACTTCCTTTAAGTAGTATTTAGGAAGCTACAAGTTAGGTCGAGGCAGCTCGAGGCAGACATTGGAATTCAATTAAAGCCAACGAGTGGGGCCTGTGACCCCCATTTTCAAGGTAATTGCTTCTCCAGCTCTGAGTGAATGCAGCCATCGCCCTGTCATTAAGCAGGCAGCCGTCTAATCGCTGCGCCTGACAGAGCCTCACAAGGCAGGAATTACGGACAGCCGAGGCGTGCTCGCGCTGGGGAGCCGTGCTTGACTGCACTCCAGCGAAGGAGGCCGCTAATCTAGTCAGGGCGTTCTTTATCTCCTCCTCGAGGAGAGCAGAGAGCGAGCCTGCAGCTGAGCTGCCTCTGGGAAGCGAGGTGAAGAAGGATAACAGGGGATGCAGAGCCACCGGCTGAGCAAAAGGGCAGGCATCCTGGCCCCAGCAGGAAAGGGCAGGAGAAAGAGGGTCCCAGGAGGCTCTTGGCAGCTTCTAGTGGCTACCCCCACTGCACTGTTGGATTTGCTGCTCCGGAAGGAGACCCTGGTCTTGGACTTAGAGGAGGGCTTTGGGCAAGTCGCTTTGTTCCTCCAAGCCTCAGTTTTTCCATCTGCCCTACTTGTTTAGTGGCTTTCTTGCTCGTGGAGTTGAAAGATTCTGAGGTCGTGGCTCAGCTCAACTCAAAGAGAATATCAGATGCCTCTGGCATGGGCTGGGAGGTATCCAGTGGCGTATTTATCATGAGGATTAGCGTATTCCTGGGGTCTTCCTTCCTGGTGAGAAAGGGCAGGATCCAAGGTCAGGATGGTGTGTGTGAAAAGGGGAAAGAAAAACAGATACAGGGAACTGGGTTCTCGAGCCAAGCCTACCCACTCCCTGCTGGACCACAGGGAACTCAGGTGTCCACCGAGGGAAGAGAGGAAGAAGACTGTCTGTCTTCTAGCTGGGGCCTGGCGAGACTTGGTTACAGTAGCCCTGTTTCTTTTACATGCTTCTTGGATAAAATTAACAGGAGGGGCTTTAGAAGGACAAGATTCCTGAGCACGAGGAGGGAAATTTGACCCTTGGTCAGCAACTTGCAGAAGGCAACATCTGTCTTTCCCAGGCAGATTTAAGACCCTGTGAGCTGATGTATCACCCATTTCTGGAACCTTCTTTTTAAAATTGCTGTATCATGGCCCAAGGTCTTGGGACTGGAAAGCGGAGGAGGTCTCATCTGCTTACCCACTGACAATTTGGTCTTCATTCCCTTGGAAATTAATAGTAGGGGAGATGTCACAGAGCTTTGACTTGATTTTTTTTTTTAAAGTGGGAGGGAGGGGAGGAAGAGGGAGGTTGTAGCTTGTCACAGAATACACAGGATATTTTGAAGCCGTACCTAAGGTTCTTGCATTCACTCCAAGATGTGGATGAGCTGCATTCAATTGACTGAATTTTGTATGAGGGAAAGGATGGCCAAGAGAATGTGCCTTAGGATCCGTCTTTCAGCCAGGCAGCTGTGGTGGAGGGGGGTAACGCCGAATTTGAGTCTGGGCTCTGGTTGCTGCTGACTTCATGAAGCTGTTCAGCCTCCCGAGCCTGTTCGCCATCTCTGAAGTGGGGATCACAAGGGTTGTTGTGAGCACTAAAAGCTATTACCAACCCCAGAAGTTCAATGCACACGGAGCTATGGTGCCCACTGAGTGATGTGAAAGAGAAGGAGCAGTTGGAGGCCTGGAGCTGTTCTCGCTGTCCTTGGAGAGCAGAAGTGTTCATTTTATGCAGTCCGGACTCCGTCTTTGCCTCCTCTGGTGGGAGCCCTTGGTGTGTCTTGGCTCTGGAAATGCTTAGACAGCTTCACTAACTAAGTTCAACCCAAATTGTGAACCTGAGAAACGCAGCATTAGTTTACCTAGCGAAGGCCTAAGGCGTGATGTGCATAATCCAGTTACACATACTCTGCAAGCAAGATCTTCCCTTCAGCCTCTCCTGGAAGTGACCGCACCTTCTGAGCCAGGTCACAGGCGCTTATCACTTTTGTGGAGTACGTGTTCGTTGTCCTGTTTATGCTCTGGCAGGAAATGTTCAAGGAGGGAAAAGTGAACGCCCATGCATGGGCTTGGTTCCAGGCTCCTAGCCCCTCTTTGGGGTTAGGGGTGCAAGAAGGAATTATTGACTTCCTTTCATATTGTGGATGGAGAAGTTCCCATATTGGAAGGAATGGTATAAGCTGGAGACAGGCATTCTCTGATGGTGGAATTGATTCCATTTCTCTGCCATGGGGAAAGCTACCCAGTTGCAAACAGTATCAGCCTCCCACTCAGACATCACTGTGTTTGAGCACATTGTGCTCTGAAGCCAACAGACGTGTTGCAGGGGATAGGAATACAGCCTGAGGACAGCTGTGCCCGCCTGCCTGCGGAGATGCTGAGCTGTGATAGGGACGGGGGTCAGGTGGGGCGTTGCCCGCTGGCCCCCAGACCTGTCAGGGAAAAATCTTCGTTTCACTTTCTGTTGTACCCAAGATTGTTGTTAGCAGACCCTCCATCTGACGAGCCCTGGCATCTGCTCTCGCACTGAGGAAGGAGCCTTGGAGTTTGGCTCTCCTGTCCCTGCTTCCCAGAGTCTGCTGGGCCGGTCCTCGCTGTGCCTTCAAACCACCCCAAGGAGACCTCGAGGGAGTTTCTGGCTCTTTGCAGCAGGTTGCTCTTGCACTCGGAAATGAGGAACGCTTCAGTTTGCATGGGAGATTCCTTTTCTCTTTTGCAAAGAGGACGCTCTTACCTGACAACACTAAGGCAGAAAACCAGCCTCCCAGCCTCGGAAGCTTAACAGCTTTGAAAGCCACTGCCTGCCAAACAGCCGCTGCTGCCTCTGTTCCAAGTTTCTGACGTTGGTTCTCTGGTTCATGTTTTGGGCAAGCAGGACACCTCATGACCCCATTGATGCTTCCTGTCCCAACTAACTGTTCTGGCTGCATCTAACTGGCCTTGGAGGGAAGGCGTGGAGCTGAGAGGCGGTTGGCACCTGTGGACACCATTTCTCAGCCTCTTCATACACCTTTTCCAAAATTTTCACTAATTTACTTAGAAGGCATGTACTAAGCAAATATGCTAGGCACTGTTAGCGGTGCTAGGATGGAGCAGACACAGTTTCTGTTTCTGGAACTCACAGGTTGCCAAGCAGTGCACAAAGGCAAAAGAAACAGTTTTCACCTGGGATCTGTCCATTTGCTAAGACTGAGCACCTACTCCGTTTTTACCTGTAGTTACACATGTGATCCTTGCACAACACAGAGAGGTCGGCTGACTTGTCCAAGGACTCATAGCTGATAAAGGATAGAGCTGGAAGTCCGCCTTATTCTGCCTGGCTCCATTGTCTGAGCCGTTAGAGCTTGTAGAACAGAGAAATCCATTCTAACCTGAGGTGGGAGGGCATCCAGAGGAGACAGCCTTTGAACTGGGCAAAGCTGAGCCTAGAGGGTTGGGTAGGAGAAGAGACCTTTCCTGGTAAGATAAGAGTCAGGGTGCGTGGAGCTATTCAACTCCATCTTTCCTTGGGTACAAATGTTCAATGCACATTTTCTCTAGAAACAGACTTGTTCGTGAAAGGAGTTAGCTGTGTCTACAGGCAGCAAAGCTACTTCTTTGAAGCCTTCCTTCCCCTCCTCTTCCTTGTCTCTTCCTCGAGGGATCTTATTGGCTCTGCACTATAAAATGCGGCTTAAATACCTCAGCCCTTGCTTTCTGGGATTTTACTAAGTAGTTACCACCAGCAGAATTAACAGGCCTACTAACAATTGGTCTAAACAAAGGGGCCCTACTGGAGACTCACTTTAAAACCAGGTATCCAGATAAAGTTGTATTGTCCAACCACACCAGGGAATACTAGGTAGCCATTAAAAAGGTCAAGAAAAGTTCTTCAAAACATTCCTAAATTAAAATCAAGCTGTATAGCGGTATGGTTCACAAGAGTTCATTTCTGTATAAATACATTTGAAATGTGTAGATTTTCATAAATAAAAACCTAGGCAGATTTAATAGTAGAATCTTCCAAGGGTAGGATTGAAGGGTAATTAAAAAAACTTTTTAACGTCTACTTATTTTTAGTATTTTCTTAAAATGAGCATGTATTAGTTTTGTAATGAGATATAAAAAATTACATTTTCTTAAAAAAGAAAAAGTGGAGGAGCTCAGAGCAAGCTCCCATCCTAGAGGAGCTGGAGTTTCTTAGCTGGGAGGGGTTGGATCTCCGCATTGGACTCTGTGATGCTGGCTCCAGCGGCCCCATAGCTTTGTGTCAGCCATAGTGTCTCAGTGCAGATGTGGGGTCGGACCACCCTGGGACAGTGCACGTGAACTGCCTAGCAGCAGACATCACAGAAGTGCTCTGACAGCTTTGAGCGACGGCTGCAGTGCCTGCCTTTCACCCAGAACTGACAAAGGGAGCCCTCTGGGGCCAGGAGAGCCATGGCTACTGTGGCTGCCATTAACTTTGGGATGAGGCCAGGTGGCAGTTTGCAGCTTAGCTGAGGGAGAGTGGGGCCCTTTATCCATCACCTGAAATACTTACTGCCTCCTCCTGCCGGAGCCGTGGGCCTTCACTGCGTTCTGTTATCTGTTCACAGTTGCCAGAAAACCATCTCATATGGACAGGCGAGCTCCCTTAGTAAGGTGTGAGATCTGGAAGCTTCTCAGATCTATTCTGTATGGCACTCTCCGCCAACCCCTCTTGCTTTGGGGATCTTGTTAGGAACGAACATTCTTAGGGTGAGGGGTGGTGGTTGACAGATTTACTAGTGGTGGGATTTGGCCAATTACTAGCTACCTACTCCAGCCCCCTAAGCATCTATTAAATGGGCACAACCCCTCCCTTGCCAGGTGGTTGGAAGGTGCCCAGGCATTCATTCAGGCATCCAGTAAGTGTTAGTTTTCTTCTCTTGCACAAGTTGAGAAGAAAGATGTGTGCATAGGTGAATACCAGCATACCTAACTTCCCTTGCAGTAGTGGAGAAGAAGTTGGGTGTGGCGAAGGGAGAGGAAAGAGAAGCCCCTGAGGCTAGTGTTGAGTAGGGAAGCTGGGCCTCTGGAGCCAGGGCAGCCGATTCCTTGACTGGGGAGGAGACAGAGAGAATTGCATTGTTGTTGTTGGTAATACTGACTTGCTGCATGGCAAGTTTTTAGAAGGGTTCAGGAATCCATTTTAAACTCTTTGTAAATATTAGCTGCTGCCATGAGGCTTAGTAGCTGTGTGCCATGAGCTGCTGCAAACATTATCTTACAATAATCCTCTGGGGTCGGCTGCTTTCCCCTTTTACAGATGAGGAAATTTGAAGTCCAAGACTTGAGGTAACCTGCCCCAGGCCACACAGCTAGGAAGTGCCAGAGCTGGGATTCCAGTCCTGGTCTGTCTAGTTCCAAAGCCTCCACTCTTCCAGTTACCCCGTTCTCCACTGATGTCCGGTGACGTTAGCTCTCATTCCACTGGCCTCCAGCTCATCTGGCTCTGGGGCCTTTGCTGTGATGACCTGTCCTGCCCCTGCTCTGTAAGGCAGGCTTGGAGTTCCTAAGAAATAAGGAGACTTCCCCAGAGTCCAGCCTCAGGGTGGGAGCTGCCGGCAGCTAATGCTGAAGGCATGTATGCATGAGCAAACACTGCCAGGGCTGCGAGCTTAAAAATGGATCCCTCTCTACTCAGAGGGAACCCCGTGACTCTGTGGTTTTTTGATGCATGCATTATTTATCTCAGGCTTGGAAACAAACATTGAGAAATTCTTCCTGAAACTGGGGTACAACGGGTTGGGGGGTGCTTGAAGACCTAAATCTTTACATTGCAGTCTATTAACAGACTTCCTTCAGCGAGACATTCATGTGGACTGAGCTGGGGGCAAAGGTTTTGGGGGTGCTTCCCCCTACCACCCACCCAATGAAGGAGCAAGAGGAATGGGAAGAGCCACTCCCTCCCTCCCTCCCTCCTGAGGTGGCCACGCCTCCCCTGCCCTCCCCAGCTCAGCTGTACTCACCACCGACTTCATTGCAGCAGCAGCAGCTCCAGGCGCAGCACCTCTCCCATGCCACACACGGCCCCCCGGTCCAGTTGCCACCCCACCCGTCAGGTCTCCAGCCTCCAGGAATACCCCCAGTGACAGGGAGCAGCTCCGGGCTGCTGGCATTGGGCGCCCTGGGCAGCCAGGCCCATCTGACGGTGAAGGATGAGAAGAACCACCATGAACTCGATCACAGAGGTGCGGCTGGGCTGGGGCAGAGGGTGGGGTGGGGCAAGGCTGGGCATGGGCATTCATAGGCCTCACAGTGAGTGGACCCAGCAAGTGCTGTCACCCTAGGACCAAGAGTTACCAAGGATTTGGAGCCATCTGTTGAATACTTGGTGCATGGAAGCCAGCGCCATCCGCATCCCATGCACCTTTTCCTAATCCTTGGTGTAGGAACTCCCTGTCCTAAAAACCCTGTCTGTTCATCTGGAGCTCCCTCCCATCTTCCTACGACACCTATGCCTGGCCTTCAGGGGCCAGCCCCAGTCCACCCCTTCAGGATGCCTTCCTGGTCAGACTAGGGGCCTTTTTCAAGTTCTCATAAGAGTTTAAGAGTTGGGAAGCCAAGGCTAAGTCCTTGTTACTGTCCTCTTACATTCTACCCCTGGAAAATGTCTTGTGCTTACCATGATCATTAGTTCCCTAGCACAGGGCTAAGTTCTTGGGTGTTTTCCTTACATCTACATCTCACCAATGCAGAAACCTGGGAAAGGTGCACAGTTAGTGCTCAGGTAAAGGTTTGTTAGCTGGCTGCCTGTACATGGGGGTAGTGCACACCCCAGCAAGAGATCACATTCTTGGAGTCAGAACTTGTTCCCTGACCCGCTGTGAGCCCTTACCATGAGGACCCAGGAAGCTGCACCGAGCGTGGTCTCAAGAGTGGTTCATTGGATCAGAAAAGAGAAACGCCTGGCTCCCTGGGAGGCTCTTTTCAAAAACTGGTGCCAAATGCACTCTGCCCTTAGATACGGTATTTACCAGGGCACGTAGCCAACACCTTCTGAGCACTAGGGACCTGGAATGTCACCATCCTGCCTTGGCCCAGGCCACAGGGTGGTAGCCGGTCCCGAGAACTGAGGCTACATTTTTTTGTCTTACAGTGGGATGGTCCTTTTGGCAGAGGAAGAGGGGCCTCTCCACAGCAGACAGGAGAACTGGGGAGCTAGTGCTTAGCTGGGAAAATTATCAGAGGCTTCAACTTTTAGGGGCATCCTGACAAAGAATCAGGGAATGGTGTTAATTTCAAAAACAAAATTAAAGAAACCACTTCTAAATTCCTTTTTATTTTTACAATAAAGTTCTTAACTCCCAGGTCCTGCTGGTATTTTGTATGGCATGATCCTTCCCAAGCTTGTGGTCTTAAGACCCCTAGTCTGCTAAAGAGTAAACTTGGTGCCCTTTGGCATGACAGGGAGAACTGGGTCAAAGGCCTCCCTTTCCCACCCTGGGGACTGGAGGGGTGGGGGCAGCACTGGAATTTGGGTGGCGAATTTCCAAACTGAGAAACGCCACCTAATGGCCCTGCCTTGGCTGATCCACGGAGACAGCGATCCAGGCCTTCTGCCCATTTTAAAACCAGTGCACTAGCAAATCACAAAAGCCAGCTGGACTTAGACTGACCTTTTTCCTTTCTTTTTTGTGTTTTTGTCTCGGGGTGCCTGACCTTCCTCCTGTCCTGGCCTTCCTTCCCCAAAGAGAGAGAATCCAGTGCGGTAAGTGTTGGCACTGTGGAAGCCGGAGGGGTGTTTGGGTGCTGGGAGGAGGTGGGACTTGGGGCTCCCAGAATCGTGGGCCTGAGACCAGTCAGTTGGTGTCCAAAGCTGGCTTCCGGGTTCCCGGTTCTGCTCTGTGGGTTGAAACGGGGGGTTTTGTTGTTTGTTTACTCTTGCCGAGCTAGGAGACCCGGCTTCAGTGCTGATGTCTTAGTCCAGAGCCAGTGGTGGTAGTGGCAGGGTGAGGGGTAGTTACTGTAATAAAATGGGAGCTGCTGTCGTCACCTGTTGAGAGTGACCTTCAGTTGTGGAAGCCCTTCATCTCCCCAGGCTTTAGGTCTGCCATTTGTCAAATGAAGAGCTTGGGCTAAATGAGCTCTAACTCCCTTTTATATGAGAGGTGATACTCTGAGAGGTCAGCTGACTAGCCCTGGGTCTTCCATTGCAAGGGGCTTTGTAGAGTCTCTGGGCTAAACCCAGGTCTAAGGACCGAGGTGTCCCATGTTGAGGGCCAAGGTTCTTACCCACCCCCCAGCTAGGATGCCTCTGTATCATCTTGCATCCACCTCATTCCCTTCAAACGCCTGCAGTTTCTCCCTGCTCTGGGCTTTCACTCGATTTAAGAAAGTGCTAGCAGGCGAGCATTAAGGCCAGGCCGCCTGCGTGTCTGCCAGCTCTGAGATTTGTTGTAAATCTTTCTGATCACACTGAGGCTCCGAGGTTCTGTTTCAAGTGAATAAGCCTTCTGAATAAGCGCAGTGGAGTCTGGATAAAAAAAATCCTCCAGCGATTAGCAAAGCTATTTTATTCCTCATCGCCGTCCTTGTATCTGGGGCCATCTAATCTGTTAGGATGGCTTTGGTTATTACCTCGTGTTAAGTAGGACTTGGAAGGTCAGGCAGTTAACTAACCATCTAGACAGCAGCTTCCTTGGGCAACTCTCTCCAGTCCAACCCTCCTTCCCTTCCTGGCCCTCCCCCAACCCAGGCTGACTTTTTAAACCTCCCATTGGCAGTGAGGCTGGCATCGCCTCTTGCCCTGCCTACATGCTCAGGAATCCAGGACCATATTTGGGCTGAGGAATGGCTAGGTACCTAAAAGAGGAGTCATTGAAGCTGAAAATCCATGTTCACTGCCTCCGTACTGATCCTCCAACAGTGGCATTTTTGGAGAGGCAGTTTGCCTAGATAGAAGGAGGACTGGATTGGACATTTTAAGACTGAGGTCTGGTCCCAGCTTTATGAGACCCTGCATAGTTCCCTTGGCCTCTCAGAGCCTCAGTTTCCTTATCTATACCATGGGAATAATTCCTGCTTGGCCAACCTCTCAGCTTTGTTTAGGAAGACCCATGGTAACTTGACTGAGGATCCAGATTACCTGGCTATCAGGGACCCACTGCAGTGGAACTGGTGGGGGAGTGGGAAGGCCAGCACTCTCTAAAGAGCATGAGTCTTTACCTCATCCTCATCCCTATTGGCTTGTGGCTTTGTGCCCCATCTGTGAAAGTTTTCTGCTAAAAGACCCTCTCTGGGAACCCCCAAGAGCTGGGCTCTTTACCATGCTCACTGAGGTTCAGGCATGGCACACATGGGCCACAGGAAACTCCAATGGGAATGAATCAAGATGCTGGGCAGAGGCAGCAGTGGGTAGCTCAGGGCTGAGGCTGTGCGCATGGCATGTGGAGTGGTGACGGTGTCAGGGGCGGTGTAGACTGAAATAATCAGGCTTTGGAAACCAGGTTGTCAACAGATGAGGCCTACGGCAGGAAGGACAAGGCTGTGTCAGAGTGGGAGGGGGGATGGGGGACGGGCTGGAAGCTGTCCCAGAGGGGTTAGTCTGGAGTCCAATTAGAGGTAGCTTCATTCATATTTCCTTGCCTAGCCGAAGCAATAAAAAATACTTAGTTTTTTGGCCGCCTGCCAGCCAGAGGCGGGCTGGATCGATGCCGCTAAATGCCTGACATGACTCTCCGGTAGCGGCGAGGGTTTTCAGCCTGACTGCATGAGAAGAAAGAGCTCGCTGTTCTCCCGAGCCGAGCACCGGGTCGCAAGGAGAAACACGAGCAGCCGCACGCCCCCTCCCCTGCCCGCCCGCCTGCAAGGGGCAGCCAGTGCGAGGGGCTGGAAGCATTTCTGCTTAGCACAGGGTGGCCGCCACCGTCAGAGGAAATGAAATGAAATGACGGTGATTTTTCTGCCGGCGATTGCAGCAGCTAATTGAATTGCGGCTGTGCGCGCATCGCCGCCGCTCCTGCACGGCTGTGGGGAAGGTTGAGCTGCAGTTCCATTATAACCTCCATTTTTTCTTCAAGGCTTGATAACTCTGCCATTTTAATTTGCTTCAGGCAGAAACTTGGCAGGGAAGGGCTGCCCAGAAACCGGCTTAGGAAAGGAAATTAAGTTCTGAGGTTGGTTGCCGCACTATTCCCACCGAATACTGCCCAGCTCTGTTCCCTCCAAGTGGCCCTTACCCCTGAGCCACCCTTGGCCTCTGAGAAAGTGGAGAAGTGAAGCCTCATTCCACTTGCCCTCTGATGCTCTTCTCTTCTGAACAGATGTCCCTCTGTGTCTCCATGTGACCTCCTGTGTTGCATGGGGACTGGGACTGGGGATGGCCTGTCCTTTTCTTCCAGCTCCATCATAGCTGGACCATAGCTGCTTTGGAGGGCCAGGATTGTGTCTCGTTCATTCTGCCACTCCTGGCCTGCAGCACCAGACCTGACCCAGGGCAGCTGCTTGGAAATTGGTGGGTGGGTGAAGGTAAAGTTTGGGCTCTTAGGAAGGAGTAAACTTCACCAATATTGTAGAGGGGCGTTGGTCCTGATGTTATTCTCTGGATACAGAGGTTTGCTGGCAGGTGCCCTTGCCAGTAGCACTTCCCTCCCTGCTCCCCAGCTCGGTGGTAACAGCCACATGGTGATTTCTGCCCACTATCAACCCCCAGGACTGCTCCATCATCTTCCCTCTTCCCAGGCCTCCCATCCCAAAGGCTTCTCATCCTCATTTGCTTTATAGTTGAGGGAGAACTCACGAAAATTTGGGGTTCCCTTTGTGCCACCTTCTGCTAGGAGAGCTTGGGCATATTCGCCAACCTCTCAGGGTCTCCACTTGGTAATGGCTACAGAGGCGGTGACTGTCCCTGCCCTTGCGCCTTTTCCTGTCTCTGTCAGAGGGGAAGGCTTCATGACGTGGCATTTTTGTTTTTTCACAACCCTGGTGTTTCTCCAGAGTGCTGACAGCCTTGCCATGGAGGCGGGGGTGTTCACACCGAATGCTCGGCTGCTCATCTCCACTGGGAAGTTGGTGGCTGCCTGACACCCTCCTTCCCTGTCAATCTCCCCATTCCTATTGGGCTCAGCAAATGAAGTATTGCTCATGGCCCCCGCCTGTCAGCTCGGATCCGTCTTACAAGACTCAGTGCAAATTCCACTTACCCGTCCTTTGAGCAAATGAGTGCGGCAGGCTCGAGATGGGTGGTGAACGAGACCCAGGTGACCCTCGCCCTCACGGAGCGTAGTCTCACAGGCCAGAAGGCAGACGGCTCACTGCGGGGTTAATTATTTAATAGCAGTTCAGAGCTGCAAAAGAGAATTGGGGGTGCTCCCAGGGCATCTCCCCGGGAACTCAGTCTGGGGAGTGGGGAAGGCTTCCCTGGCAAGGCTCTGATGGAGCCACGATCTGCAGGGCAGAGAGGAGTTCAGCTTCTCTTCCCTCCTCTGACCTCTCTGTCACCTGCACTTAGCAGTGTGTGGATGTGTGAGTTGTTACACACAGCAGAAAGTTTTAACCCCAAACCCTCTTCTTCCTTCCAGAATAACTCTGTGTCACCCTCGGAAAGCCTCCGGGCCAGTGAAAAGCACCGGGGCTCTGCGGACTACAGCATGGAAGCCAAGAAGCGGAAGGCGGAGGAGAAGGACAGCCTGAGCCGATATGTACGTCCGAGGGGCCGTGGCGCCACTGGGGTTTCTGTTGGGTAGGGGAGGGGGTGTCTGCAGGGCCCAAGCTATGGCCAGGGTCCTCTTATGGCTGGCAGGGAGTCAGAGCAGCACAGGTGGCAATAGGCGGCCTCGTTGAGGAGGGCAGGGTGGGGACGGGGCTAGGGTGAAGTTCACACACTGTGAGTGTGTGAGCCACTCCAGGGCAAAGGTAGACGGGGAGGTCGTCCTGGCCTTCATGGGGTCTCTTCCCACAGATGGGCCAACAACCCCATGCTGCTGTCACGGTGCTGCCAGAATCCCACTTGGCTCTAAGGAGCTGCTCCCGATGCCCCACAAAATGTGGACCCTACAGTCCTCTCAGTCAGCCCCAGGCACGCACTCACTTGGCCACCCAGTCATGTCTTTCATTAGCCTTTTAATGGGAGGCCCCCGGCACATGAGACCCTAGTGGAAGCATGGCTGTTGTGTTTCCCCTGTGCCAGGCTGTGCAGGGCTGAGAGCTGGAACAGAGGGAAGGGAAGGATATGATCAGGGCCTCTGCAGTCTTGCACCCAGCCCTCTTCAGCTACATGGCTGCTGTGTGGCTTCGGGCACATTGCACACCCAAAGGGCACTCAGCTGTGTTTCTGGGAGAGAAGGCAAGTCACTATCCCACACGGAGCGGGGGGAATGACCAGATGAGAGCAGCACACTGACTGTGAAGGATGGTGAATGTAAAACCAGCTGGGAAGAAGGTTCTGGCTTCAGAGAGAAGCAGAAGGGCAGGCTGTGGGGGCAGGGGCTTAGAACTGTTATGATGGGGTGGGTGTCAGTGTGGCTGCCCAGTGGGCACAGGAGTGGAGTAACCTAGGGGCTGGGGTAGGGGACAGCCTCACAGGGGGACCGTGTTGAGCTGGAGTGGAGCCTGTGGAAGGGCAGGGCTGGAGTAGAAAGCATGGACTTTGGAGTTTGGCCTGGTGTCAGGTCCTGGCCAGTAGAAGGATAGGGTAGTTTGGGCCCGGTCAGGGGTGGGGAAAGTGTGGCCTCTTACCATTTGGCTTCTCTCTTGGTTGCAGGACAGTGATGGGGACAAGAGTGATGATCTGGTGGTGGATGTTTCCAATGAGGTATGGGCAGGCCCGGTTGAAGGGGGCTCTTGGTTGGGGATGGTTTGGGATTGTTCCTCCCCAGGGTGGGATCTGTTCTGTCTGTTCTAATATTGCTGGCAGCCTGAGCAGGGAGACAAGGCCTCCAGTCTTGAGGTCTCAGGGGGCCAAGAGGAGCAGGGCAGGGCTTTGCTGCATGGTGTCCAGGCATTTATGGGCCCGGAGGGCCTCCTGCAATGCGTCTCCAGAGAGACACCCCCAAAGATCCCAGATAGGGGCCATCTTCTATTCCCCGTGAGTGATCCTCCATCCCCCCCAGGGGCTCAGCCTCAGGGGCCTGAGGAGGAGGAGCTGGAGAGCATCCACACTCGGCCAAACCCAGGCAGGCTGATTGAAGTCCTGAACTTGTGTTTGACATTGGGCAGATCACCCTTCCACACTCCCCAGGCCTCAGTCGGACCAGATGGTTAAGAGTTAGTTTCCCCTCACTGTGGGACCCCCAGTCTTTGAGCCAAGCTCTTCTTCCCACACCCATGCCCTTTCCCTTCTCACTCCCAGAGCAGGGAAGCCTCAAGGCTGGCTGTTGCTTTCAGTGCATCTCTGCATCGCTTGTGTTTTCAGGACCCCGCAACGCCCCGGGTCAGCCCGGCACACTCCCCTCCTGAAAATGGGCTGGATAAGGCCCGTAGCCTGAAAAAGGATGCCCCCACCAGCCCCGCCTCGGTGGCCTCTTCCAGTAGCACACCTTCCTCCAAGACCAAAGACCTTGGTCATGTATGTGGGGTCTGGGTGGAAGGGAGTGGAAAGGGAGCAGCAGGGACCAGAGCTGGGATGGTGCCAATTGGCGGGCAGAGGGGTGGAGTGGAAGAAGCTGGATGGGTGATTGGCCCAGGTTTACCTCCTGTGCCTGCTGGGCCTGTGCTAATGAGTTAACATTTTCTGAGCCTTGGTTGCTACATCTGTAAAATGGGAGTGATCACCCCAGTCCCTGCCAAACAAGGTTGGGTAAGGATTGAGAGGCTGTTCGGCAGAAGCTTCCTACGGGGCTGGCTCTGGGCTTCATGTTGGGACTGGCACCAGTTGTGCCCAGCTCCTAGGAGAATGGAAGCCTCATGGCCTCCCTTGTTGTGCATCTCCCCTCTTCAGAACGACAAATCCTCTACCCCTGGGCTCAAGTCCAACACACCAACCCCAAGGAACGACGCCCCAACTCCAGGCACCAGCACGACCCCAGGGCTCAGGTCGATGCCGGGTAAACCTCCGGGCATGGACCCGATAGGTATAATGGGTAGGCACCATGGGCTGGGTTGATCTGATTGGGGGGAGGGGGTCTGCCCCTGGCCAGGGCAGGGGTCACACACACCCATGGGATAGAGCACAGGCAGTGTCTCCCAGGGCCTGCCCTTGGGGACTTCACGGTCAGATTTGAGGAGGAGGTGACACCAAGGCTTCTGGGGCCCCTGCTGGGCCAGACATATGAAAACAGCATCAGACAGGTCAGGGCTCCCAAGATCTGTTCCCACCCCTGTCATTAGTCCAGTGAGGCTCTATGCAAACCCGTTTGGGCCTCCATATCCTGCTCTGTAAAAACAGGTGGGTGCATCTGCCAAGCTCTAAGTTTCTTTGGCTCTGAAGGCAGGGATCCCAGTTGGGTGGGTTCAGTCTGAGGGGACTGCCTGGAGCAGGCAGCTTGAGAATGCAGGGAGGGTTATCGCTGGGTGAGGCGGCCGTGGCCATGTCCCAATCCCCCTAAGGCCCACCTCCCTGATGCTCACCCCCTCGCAGCCTCGGCTCTGCGCACGCCCATCTCCATCACCAGCTCCTATGCAGCGCCCTTCGCCATGATGAGCCACCACGAGATGAACGGCTCACTCACCAGTCCTGGCGCCTACGCCAGCCTGCACAACATCCCACCCCAGATGAGTGCCGCCGCCGCCGCTGCAGCCGCTGCCTACGGCCGATCGCCAATGGTGAGCTTTGGAGCTGTACGTAGACCTTTTGGCTCCTTTCTTGGGGACTGGGCGCGGTGTGGGGAGCTGGTGGGGGTTGGAGGGGTGCTCTCCACATGCCAAAGGGGGCCTGGGGGCCCCTCAGGGTCTCGAGGCCAGGCAGCTGACCCTGTGGGGAGAACGTGTATCGAAAACAATTGAGACTTAGCTGGAAGGGCACACGTTTTGGGGCCAGCAGACCTGGGTTCCATCCCCCACTGGCCTACGAACTGCCCTGTGACCTCACGCAAGGCAGCCTCCCTTTCAGTCTGCGAAACGGGGCTGAGCCTGCCTTTCCCAGCTCTGGGGGGTGGGAATCCCAGGCGAGTCAGGTGATGTTCATGGAGCAGGGGTCTCGTAGATGGGACTGGTCGTTACAAGACTTTCTATTGTGGTGAATGAATAATAAGAGTTAGGGGCCTGGCATGGTGGCTCAGTAATCCCAGTACTTTGGGAGGCCAAGGCGGGTGGATCACCTGAGGTCAGGAGATCGAGACCAGCCTGGCCAGCCAACATGGTGAAAGCCTGTCTCTACTAAAAATACAAAAATTAGCTGGGTGTGGTGGCAGGCGCTATTCGGGAGGTAGAGGCAGAAGAATCCCTTGAACCTGGGAGGCGGAGGTTGCAGTGAGCCAAGATTGCGCCACTGTACTCCAGCTTGGGCGACAGAGCAAGACTCCATCTCAAAAACTAAAAAGAAAAAGAAGAGTTAGGGTTGGCGGAGAGAGGGGCCCTTTTTCAGGAGATAGTTTTCCTTTTTACCTCCTGGACCTTGGGTGGCCTTCTCTCCACTGGCAGGCCCACTAGGACCACAGGAGAGGAAAGAAGTAGGGCAGGGCCAGCTCTGCCTGGCAGAACAGGGAGGATGCTGGTTCAGAGTGGGGTCTACACACTGTCACCCCCTCCCTGCCACGGGCCTTCCTGGGCCTGTGTCTCCTCTGAATCAATGGGCTCTGCTCTGCTCAGCTTGTCTCTTGGGTTATAAAGTGGCAGAGCCATGCAGGTAGGACCCCGGGTGGGTGGTGGAGGAGGCAGGGGTGGGGGTGTATGGCAACACGGCTGATGGAGGGCTGTCTTGCCTTGCTTTACAGGTTGGTTTTGACCCTCACCCCCCAATGCGGGCCACAGGCCTCCCCTCAAGCCTGGCCTCCATTCCTGGAGGAAAACCGTAAGCTTTGGCTATACTTACTGCATGCTTTGTAGGGTGGGGAGGAGAGAGCACTCTACCCCCCCTTCCAACAACACACGCCATCCCCTGACGAAGAATTTGCCCTGGTGCATGTCCCTTTGGAAAGGTATCTGTCCCTCTGGAGGCACCGAGGCCTGGTTGCAACCCCAGAAAACTATAGCCAAGCCATGCTTCTCAGCACCCACAGAAGCTCCCTCCAACAGAGGAGCCATGGGGTTAGCTAAGTACATGGCCACTGGGCTGGGAGACAAGGAACACTCCTCACCGAGTCACCTGGAGCTGTGGTGGGCCTTGCCTACTCCTTTGGGCTCTACCTGCTGGGAAGGCCCCAGTGCCGCTGGTCGCAGGCCCTTCCCTGTCAGCAGTGCTTTCCTCCCCTGGAGGGCACACTCTCCCCAGCCCTTCACTTCCTCGGGTTGCTAGGAAACTAAAAGATTGAGCCTATAGATAATGCGGAGACACTGCCTGACACAGTCCTCTAATTGTCCCGAGAATCTAGATGCTGATTGAGAGGGCGCCCACCAGAGCCGGAAACAGCAGGCAGGCCAGGCTGGCCCCCACCGACTCTGACACGGACTTTCCCATTTGCTATTGAGGGGCAAGCAGATCCCTTCCCTAATACCGCCGGCTCCTAAAGCAAGAGGTGGCATTTCAGCCATGCCCTTTCCAGGGCTGGCTTGTTGGGGGAATGTATGGATCGTGGGAAAGGGCATTCCAGGACATCTGTGGGTTTCTGGTCTGATTTGGAGCAAGGATATATAACCGGGTGTAAAAATCAAAGCTGGTCTGTTAAGCACTCTCCACCCTGGTGGAGCCCTCCCAGTACATGGGGTTACTGGGTTCGAAAGGTTTCAGAGCAGAGGGGCCTGGAGGCAGGGCAGCCAGTCGGGGGCGGTGCAGGTGACCTGGACCAGGCCTGTGGGAACTCTGAGGGGCCGGGGTGGATGGCAGCAGTGACGGTTCTCACCTTTTCAGAGCGTACTCATTCCATGTGAGCGCTGATGGGCAGATGCAGCCCGTGCCCTTCCCCCACGACGCCCTGGCAGGCCCCGGCATCCCGAGGCACGCCCGGCAGATTAACACACTCAGCCACGGGGAGGTGGTGTGTGCCGTGACCATCAGCAACCCCACGAGGCACGTCTACACAGGTGGCAAGGGCTGCGTGAAGATCTGGGACATCAGCCAGCCAGGCAGCAAGAGCCCCATCTCCCAGCTGGACTGCCTGGTGAGAATCCCAGGGCCGCCGCACCTCCTCCAGCTGGTGTAGGAGGATGGGGTAGCCTGGGCCACGGGGGAGAGCCCCAGGGCCCGGCTCAGCATCGTATTGGCTGAGCAACTTTAGGCAAGCTGACTAACCTCTCTGAGCCCCAGTTGTGCCTTCTGTGTGTGGGGCTGATACTGACCTCCTGGTATTCATGAAAGATCAAAGGCTTGTGAATTTGAGGAATGGGGACAGCCAGGCAGCTGCTGGGTATAGGGGAGGCTGTAAGCAGGGCTGGTGAGGGTGCTCAGTATTGCTGGACAGGACTCTCCTGGTGCCCACGAGGGGAAGTAGGCAGCACTCAGCCCTGCCCCTTCTCCCTCCAGAACAGGGACAATTACATCCGCTCCTGCAAGCTGCTTCCTGACGGGCGCACGCTCATCGTGGGCGGCGAGGCCAGCACGCTCACCATCTGGGACCTGGCCTCGCCCACGCCCCGCATCAAGGCCGAGCTGACGTCCTCGGCTCCCGCCTGTTATGCTCTGGCCATCAGCCCTGATGCCAAAGTCTGCTTCTCCTGCTGCAGCGACGGGAACATAGCTGTCTGGGACCTGCACAACCAGACCCTGGTCAGGTGAGCCGTCAGGAGGGAGCATTAGTGCCTCGTCCTGGGGAAGTTTTTACCCACCCTGCCTGGTCTTGTTTGCTGTGACCTTGGCCTTGTCTGAGGTGCCATGGGGTGGCCATAATCGTTGGGATGAGGGATGCACAGGTGAAAAGACAGCTCTGCCTGCCTTATGCGAGGGACAGAGGAGGGAGGGCCGTTGGGCCCAGGAGCTTGGAGAGGGCTCTGGGAAGAAAGTGGAGCTAGAGCATGTCTGGGAAAGTGGAGGTCAGATTAGTGGAGCAAGCAGAGAGGCTGGGAGCAGAGGCCCAGAGACCAGATTGGGGAGACCTGACTGGGAAGCCACATCATGTGGTGTCTAGACAAGCCTCAGGACAAAACTGCTGGGTTTGAATCCCGCCTCCACTATGACCTAGTGCAAGTTGCTGAACCCCTGCGGCTCAGTTTCTTCCTGTGTAAAACAGTGACAATGGAGCATCTGCCTCTGACAGTGCTACAGTGCAAAAGCAGACGGGGTGCCTGGCCCAGTTGACTCTTATACATGGGCTGTGTGTGTTATTCAACGTGTTCGTGGATGGCCTCAGCCCCATAGTTCATGCAGGGTGAAGAGATAGATTAAGAGGGTAAATTGAGGGCGCATGGAGTGCGGGCTAAGGAGCTGTGTCCTAAAGGCAGTGAGGCCCTGCATTCTCTTTATCAGTCATCTCACACATGGCTTCCCCAGGGCCTTCCTGAGCCTCCAGCTCCACCTTCTCCAGAGGCCCACCCTGGAGGGATTCAGTCTCAGAAGCCTGGTGTGAGGTCCCCTTTTCACCCCCCATTTCCCACGGGACTTGTCCCGGGGCAAACCCTTCTGTGGAACTGAAAAGAGGCCAGAGCTAGCTTTGCTGCAAGCTCACTAAGGGACCATGTGCATAGTGCACTCTTCTGGGCCTCAGTTTCCTCTTCTGCTCAGACTGCCCCTGGGATGGCTGCCACCTGGCAGTCTGTGGTTCCCGGGGCTCATCCTCCTCCCTGCTTGACTTTCATAGGCAGTTCCAGGGCCACACGGATGGGGCCAGCTGCATAGACATCTCCCACGATGGCACCAAACTGTGGACAGGGGGCCTGGACAACACGGTGCGCTCCTGGGACCTGCGGGAGGGCCGGCAGCTACAGCAGCATGACTTCACTTCCCAGGTGTGCGGCCCAAGACTCCTCCCTTCCCAAAGAGCAGTGTGTGCCCTCCCTCCAGGGCCCCAGTGGCTGGGTCAGGGACAAAGGGATCCTCACAGAGTGGCCATTGCCAAGAGACTCGGGACCAACCTGAGCCATCTGGGAAGGCTTCTGGGAGGAAGCAGCAATGAAACAGACAGAGATGATCTTGGGGTTGGACACTTTTGGCCCAACTGTAGGAATTCGATTTCTTTCTCCGCTGCTGTTGAGCACTTTGTCCTCGGCACCGTAGCCATAAACCCGACTCACAGAAAGCATTCAGTAAATGCCAGGGATTATTATTTCTTATTTGCATTCCCCACTTTAATATTTTAATCTTAAATGTTTAATATTTTAGTAGGCCTTTTTTTTAACTCAATTTTTTCTTAAGGAAAGACGAAAGTCACAGAGACAGTAACTTTGAATGCAAAATGTCTGTGCTTTCTCACCTATAAAATGGGATGGAAAATGACCTCCCATACTCCTGGGTTATTGGGTGGGTAGGGAGGGACCCTGAGCCTCAGAGGACCTGAGCAGCACCTGTGGGAGCCGCCCTCCTCTTGAGGGCAAAGAATGCTGAGCTCAGTCCGTCTCCCCTCCCACTGCCTGCAGATCTTCTCGCTGGGCTACTGCCCCACTGGGGAGTGGCTGGCCGTGGGCATGGAGAGCAGCAACGTGGAGGTGCTGCACCACACCAAGCCTGACAAGTACCAGCTGCACCTGCACGAGAGCTGCGTGCTCTCCCTCAAGTTCGCCTACTGCGGTGAGCCTGGGATGGGCCCAGGCCTGATGGAGTAGGGTGGGGAGCCCAGGGCAGCCTGACCCAACAGGACAGACGAGGGGCCTAAAGCTTACAGAATGAGCCAGGCCCCGGAACCAGGCCTCCTAACCCCTGGGCTGGTGCCCCTTCAGCACCCTTTAGTGATCTTGTTCCCCATCCTTGTTTCTTGGATGCAGATGTCACCATGAGTTATTGAACTCTCAGGACACTAGGCCAGAGCCAGTTCTTGCAGGCTTGGGGCAAAGGAACAGGACAGTAGCAGTGCAGGTAGTTCCTCTTGGTGGTTACAACCACTGGCTTTGACATCTGATAGCCTTGGATGGGAATGTCTGCTCCTCCACTGACAAGCTGTGCAGTCTTGGACATCTCACCCTCTCTGTACTCTAGTGGATTTTCCTCTGTGGTCGGGAATAGCATGGTGTTCATGGCTTTCAGGGAGCAACAGAGCTTTAACACATGTAGAGCCCTGGCCGAGTGCCTGCTTGGAGGAAGGGCGCCCACTGACTGCTGTCTTCAGCCAGGTCTCCAGACTCCCAGGGCTTGGATATTTTCGGTGTTTCCCGCCACCTTCCAGTAGTAGAATTTAGAAAGGCCAGTCAACCTTAGTGGCTTTAACAAGAGTCTCTCGGGGCAGTGTTATCACTGCAATTAACTTCAAATCCTACCTTTTCCCACCCTAGCCCCGCCCAGCCCTCCCCCTGGATTTCAAAGAAAGGCCTTCTCCAGGTATCCACGTGTCATTTGCAAAATGCCTCTCGAAATTGAAGAGTCATACTAGTTAGCAGTTCTCACTGCTTTTCTATGGCAGCTGGTCATGTCTGGGGCTGGTCTTGCTCTAGAGGGCAGTGAGCTACAACCTGATCATGCCTTTGCATCCCACCTGCAGGCAAGTGGTTCGTGAGCACTGGGAAGGATAACCTTCTCAACGCCTGGAGGACGCCTTATGGAGCCAGCATATTCCAGGTACAGCCCACCATCTGAGCCCTCCTCTGGGTTCCACCCAGAGTTGAAACTTGGCGGTGGTGATGGGAGTGAGGATAGCAGGAGGAAGAACAGGAGGAGCCTGGAGCCAGGATCAGACCTGCCCTGGTCCCCTCCCCACCCCTACCTGATGGGGGGAGCAAGATGGGTTCTCCCAGGGACCTGGGGACTCCAGCAAGACATACAATCTGCTACTAATGGCTTCTGACCCCCGAGGGCAAGGGCTTTTAAGCAGGGGCGCTTGTCGGATTTGCTTGGCGGATTTGGAGAGCGAGGAGTAGCATAAATGTTTCTGCTCTGGGCTGGATGCTGAGCACCTGCAGGAGGTGCGCTGGGCAGCTTCCCTCCTCGAGTGAGTGAGTGTTTCCACCTCCATTCAGCACCAGCAGGGACATGGACAGGAAAGAGAGGAGGAAAGGAAGAGGCTTTTTGTAATCTACCAGGATCTGGGGCCTGCCATACTGCACTTTGGCACACACACGTATGCACACACACACGTGCACTCTTTCCCACACATGATCAAACTCACACTCATTTACTCATGCACACTCAGTCTCCCACACACACTTTCTTCCCCCCCTCTCTCTCTCTCTCGCACACACACACACACACACACACACACACACACACACACACACACACACACACTCTTGCGTTCTCTCTCACTCCCTCAGCCAACATGCCACTTTCTGGACCCAGACTGAAATGTCTGGTGTCTAGCATGTCAGACCTCATTGTTAGGGTCTTTAGTTACAGCACATGCTTCAAACATCAGGTGCCAATCCTTTTCCTAACTCATCAGGCTGTGGGCCTGAGCTGCTGACGCCAGCTCCTAGCTCGGAAATGCTTCTTCCTATTTGTAAACTCAGAGAAGCTCGTGCTAAAGCGTCCTGTTGTGATCATTATGACTTACTGTAAAGATCACATGGGAGACTGTTGCTGAGCTTTTCATTGTGGAAAAGCAGGTGGGAGGGGAGCTCTACCTGAAAATGCTTCATGGGTGGTTTAAAGCCTCCCCACCTCCTCTTCACTGCACTGTGCTCCAGGTTGGAGCATCAGAGAGGGGCAGAGGAGGGCGATTGTTTCCAAGAGAACCGAGATGGTGTTGAGCACTGGAAAATGAATTCCTGTCTTTTTTCTCCCCGCACCCCACGCCTTCCTGCTGCTTCTCCTCGTCTTCCTCCTCCAGTCTAAAGAATCCTCGTCTGTCTTGAGTTGTGACATTTCGGCGGATGACAAATACATTGTAACAGGCTCTGGTGACAAGAAGGCCACAGTTTATGAGGTCATCTACTAAACAAGAACTCCAGCAGGGCTGTCAAACTCTGGGAGAAACCGACTCGGCTCTGACAGGGAGACCCCCAGGCGAGGGGCCCTGAGGATGGCGGAGGATGGGCCGCAGGCAGCCGCGCGTTCGGGGCTGCGCTCCGGCCGGCTGAGAGGGCGCGTGCCCCATCACGATCTGGACTTCTGGGCCTAGATTGATGTGTCTCACAGACTCGGATGGGTTCTGCTCCTCCTCCTCCCCCTGAACAATGCTGGCAGTTGCTACAAATAGATTTATTGGAGGCTTATGGCTCCGGTTCCCCACAGACCCGCTCATGAGTCTCTTTGTTCTTCCCCTTTCTTTTGCCCTGTGCCCCACCTTGGGTCGGGGATGCTGGAGTGGACCACATTGTTGTGCTGGGGGAGGGGGTCTCTTTTTGCCGATTGTGCAGTGCACAAGTTTTGTGAAAAATGTAAATAACAGACTCCTATTGCGGACTGACCAGTGGGAGAGGCCCCTTCCCACCGGAAACTCTGACCGTGTGTTTCGCCTGCTGTATTTGTAATCCACTCGTGGTGGTGGCTTTTTTTTTTTTTTTTTTTAAATAAACAGATGTTCTCACCTGGGAAGAGGAGACAGGGAGAGGAACCAATTGAAGAATGAGGAGAAAAGTCTTAGATTGTGGAAAAGGCAACCAGGTTGGCCGCAAGGTACCTGCTGGAATGCCTGTCCGTCCACACGGGTCTGGGCATCTGGACTGAGCACCAGCCGGCCAGACTGAGGGATGGAAGGCACTGAGATGGGGGCCTGTTCGGGCAGACGCCTGCAGAAACAGAGCTTTCTGTGGTCTCTTGCACTCTGGCTGCCTCTTGCCCTCTCTGTGTCTCTCTTTCTTGGTCTTTCCCTCTCTCCTCCTCAGCCTGGTCTTTCTCTTTGGTGCACACTTAGTTATTGTTATGAGCAATGGAAGTTCAAAGGAACTCCCTCTCCAGCTCTTCTGAATCTTGGGACACAGCCTAAAAAGGACAAAAAGTTAGAAGACAGCATAGCAACTCAGCTCAGGGAGCTACCAGAGAAAAATAGCAACTGATGTGGGTGCTTTTTTTTTTTTTAATTTGAATAAAAAGAATTAGAAGTGATGTCCTTTTATAAAATGCCTTCTCCCCCTTCCTGCCTACAGCCTCTTCCTCTCCCCTTAGAGGGGGGAAAGTGTTTAAACCTACAGGGTTGTGAGTCTGAAAGGAGGATCTCCCTCACCCCCGCCCTGGGCAGGGCAGTGGGGGTTGGGGGCTGGGAGAGGGGGACACAGATCTGGCACACTGTGGATATTTCTTGCAGATTGCAGTCTCTCGTGGCCCAAACAGGTTAGGTAGACTATCGCCTCTGGCAGGTGCCACCTTTCGGTACCATGTTCTGAGGTGTTAGGATTGGGGTTGTTTTTTTGTTTCTTTTCCTTTTGGTCTTTTTTTCTTATTCTTCTTTTAAAGAAAAGCTAAAGGCCGCTGTGAGTCCTGGTGGCGGGCTCTCCATGGATGTAGCATATCGAAGATAATTTTTATACCGCATTTTTATGGATTATTTTGTAATGCGTGATTCCGTCTGCTGAGGAGGAGGGAGGGGCTCCAGGGAACGCCACCCACCTTCAGTGAGGTTGCTCCCCAGCTGAGCGCACCGGGCATGGGATGTGGAGGCTGGCGCCACACCCTGTGCCTCTCCAAGGCTGGGCGCGTGGGGCATCCGGAGTCTCTCTGGGCCTCAGATGTCCGTCTGCCACCTCTTGCTAAGGCTCTAGCCAGAAGGGAGGGTGAGGGTAGAAGAAAGTTATTCCTGAAGAAAAAAAGAATGAAAAGTCATTGTACTGAACTGTTTTTATATTTTTAAAAGTTACTATTTAAAGGTTGGTTTGATTGTTGCGTCTTAATTGCCTCTCCCCCCAGTTTGTCAGTCCCCCCCGCAGGAAAACAGCCAGGCCAGTGTCGCTCTCACATTCTGGAGCCTGGGCCATTTCCCGTCCATGTGAGCTCTTCTTATCTCACAGCATTCCCACGCGCTGCTCCCCCCGCCCCCCAGATACCCAACAGCGCAGCGGGGGTTTCACAATCCCACACTGCGTCACCTCCCATCCAAGCGCCAGGGAGGGTGTGGGGTAGGAGCTAAGACTTCCTCTGGACAGATGGACAGGGCAGAGTTCACTGAGGGGAAGGAAGACCACAGGTTAACACCAAAGTATTGTACAGCTGTCAATGCAAAACTTTTTTGGAAAAAAATTAAATGTAATGAACTTGAAGCGAAACTGCAAAGTGTCTGTGAGCATCTGGACCCTGGAAACCTGCACCATTTTATTTTAAACTTAACATGTTTAGGTGGGACAAGGAGATCTTCGATCTCTAGTTCACAAAGGCGTGTTTTTGGATGATTCAGAAGGAAGCATTTGCAGAAGGGGCAGACCCAGAAATGCAGGTCATTGTCCCCAGGGAGGGAGTTGGGGGCTGGGAGGGAAGAGGAGAATGCTGGTGCCCATTCCCAGGGGCGGTACCCAGGCGCTTGGATTTCGTGCACCCATTAGCGAAAGCGCTCAGCACTGGAGATTAACATGATTTCCAACTCCTTATTTTGTCAAAGTCATTCTCAATCAGCACAATTGCCTGCTGTCATTTCATACAAGAAAGGGAATCTAACATTAAAAAAAAAGGAATGACAATCTCAGCATACAGCCCAGTCTTTATGACTAGAAAGGACAACTGGCCTCTCTCCACACAGAGGGGTCATTTAGCTGGAGAGGGAGGTCCTCTCAGGCTTATGGAGGAGACAAAGCCAGCAGGTAGAAGGGACCGGACTGAGGCTGCAGTGGGTTACAGCTCTGCCTCAACTGGTTGCAGGGGTGTGAGGAAAACGGTGCACCTTGGACCGTACCTTTCTCGTGTGTCCATCTCTAGGCAATGCAAGAGGGGTGGGAGGCTGGGAGCAGGCTCTGGCCAGAATAAGACTGTGTGTTTGTCAAGAGCATGAGGTTACCCATGGGTGCCAAGATCAGGGTGGAATTGGGGCTTGCAGGCCCAGGTTTGGGAGAAGAGGAAAATGTCCCTCAGGGAATACTCACCCTCCAGGCTTGTCCTACTAGAAAGCAAGACCAGTGTTACTCTTTGAGGAGAGACTGAACCTCTGCAAGGCTGTTCACTGAGATTTCCTGGGCACAGTCAAGGATGGAGAGATGACCAAGATTCAGCCCCTGCCATAGAAGCTCACAGTTCGAGATGGGGGAGACA
>NW_012100320.1:8756698-8815890 GCF_000951045.1 Mandrillus leucophaeus | reverse complement strand
CTAAAAATATGAAAATTAGCTGGGCCTGGTGGCAGGCGCCTGTCATCCCAGCTACTCAGGAGGCTGACGCAGGAGAATCACTTGAACTCGGGAGACAGAGGTTGCAGTGAACCCAGATCATGCCATTGTACTCCAGTCTAGGCGACAGAGCGCGACTGTCTCAAAAAAAAATGTTTGGGTCATCTCTGGCAAGAGCTGAAAAAGCCACCCTTTCTAGCTTCCCTCTGAGTCACAGCACTGTTCCCTGCCCCCAGGTGGCCCCAGCCCCAGCGTGGGCAGTAATTATGTAACTTGTAGGGTCTCTGAGAAGGTATGGAGACACAGAGATCTGGATGCTGGAGTGAGAAGAGTCCTTAGCAAGCCTGCTGAATGTTAGATACTGGCCGTCAAATAGCCCATAATGATACAAGTGTAATTTTTCCCCCCGATAACTTATTCAGTGTTTACAAATGAGCATCATTTTTAATATAAAGCAAACAAATCTGAACTTTTAAAAAAATTGTATGATTAATGGAGCATTTTAAAACATTATACCAAAATTGGACCTTTCAGATTTGAAGAGACATCTATACTAAGCCCAATTTTATAGATGGGGCAATTAAGTCCCAGAGAGGGCAAGTGACTTACCATGAGCAAGTGACTTACCATGACTCACAGAGTCCAAGCCAACATTATGATGAAACACATCCCCCTCCCCTAAACCCTTAGCACACTCATTTGGAGGACAGAAAGCTGGGAGGGAGCTGCCCAGCTTATAGGACTCGATGTTGCTTGGAGGATAAATATCCAGGGAATGAGTCCTCCTGCTGCTCTACCAACAGGACTGGTAAGGAAATGACTCATGGAAAGGAGATGGCCCAGAACAGTCATGGAAACCAGCCTCCTGCCTCAAGAACTTCCTAGAACTCACCCACCCACCCATCTTGCCCAGCCTTCTATCCATCTATTTATCCACCCATCTATTACCTACCTGCACATTTATCCATACACCCCTTCATTCACTCTAACATCCATCTGCCATCCTATTCACCCATCCATCCTACCAATGTTTATATCGTGAGAATCTAATATGTGCCTGGCATGGTTCTCGATGCTAAGATGCAAAAATAGTGCCTGCCCTCAGAGCTCTCAGCCAACTGGGAGAAAACATAGAAACTGACAATTCCCACTCCATGAGATACGTGAAGGTGCAAACCAGATGCCACCACACATAGCTGAAGCATTGACGAGTATGGAAGGGCAGAGCAAGAGGGTCCTGGAAGGACCAAGAGTTAAACAGAAGTGAAGAATACCATGGGCGTGGCAATGAAAAGTTCAAAGAAAAGTGTTCCAGGTGGAAGGAACAGCATGTGCTAAGGCCTGGGGTAAAAGAGAGCACGGTCCCAACAATGCATCCCTACCTAACCCATGTAGTTCTTGCTCCTCCCTCCAGCTCCATCCAGCCTTCTTATGTCCCAGTTCTTGCTGCAACTTCCCCACCCCTCACCCCCACCAGTATCCTCCAGGCCAGAAGCTGGGCTAGGATTCTTGCTGAGCAGGCAAGTGAAACCAGAGGAGGGAGCTGGGCAGAGACCACAGTTCCAGCCTGAACCAGAAGAGGCAGCGGAATGGGGAGAAGATGGAGGGAGGCTGAAATTCCATGTCTGAGAATGCCCATGATAATGCCCCAGGGCTCTGAGTCCCTAACACAATTGGCATTAGAAGACCCGGGGATCTGTGACTGGATCATGGTGTATGATCAGTTCCTTACTTGGGTAATATACCTATTCTAAGCTCTCACCACACTCACACAGTTACCTTTATAAACTGCACATCTGGCCCCATCATTGCCCGGCTCGGAGCCCCTCACTGGCCCTCTGCACAGCACAACTCACCCTTAACTCATCCAGGTGTGGGCCCTGTATCTTTAAAGTCATCCCTCCCCACTTATCTTGTTTCCCTTCACACACCAGCAGCACAGTACTTCCAATGCCCTGAAAAGCAATGCTCTCCCATTTTAGGTTTTGCATGTGCTTCTCTTTCAGCTTGGAATGCGGTGCATCCTTCTTTGAATTTCTGCTCATTCTTCAGGAGTAGGCCTTAATGTCACTTCTTCCAGGAAGCCTTCCCTGACTGCCCACTTCCCTACTCCTTGGTGCTCTCAGAGTGTTCTCTCCCAACTTTAGGTAGCACATACCAAGCACAATGTTAGTATGACTACAGATGGTTCTACTTAGGACTTTCGATTTTATGATGGGTTTATTGGGTATTAAATGCTTTTTTTTTTTTTGAGATGGAGTCTTGCTCTGTCGCCCAGGCTAGAGTGCAGTGGCACAATCTTGGCTCACTGCAAATTTCACCTCCCAAGTTCAAGAGATTCTCCTGCCTTAGCCTCCCGAGTAGCTGGGATTACAGTGCCCGCCACCGTACACGGCTAATTTTTGTATTTTTTAGTAGAGATGGGGTTTCACCATCTTAGCCAGGCTTGTCTCGAACTCCTGACCTCATGATCCACCTGCCTCAGCCTCCCAAATTACAGACGTTAAATGCATTTTTGACTTAGAATTTTTTCAACTTACAATGGGTTTATTGGGACATAACCCCACTGTAAGTCAAAGACCATCTGTATTACTTTAATGATATGTTGTCTCCTGATGCCCAACTGACCCTCCCACCACCCAGTGGACTCTCAGAACAGCGACTTTGTCTTGTATTTCCAGTGCTTAGTGCATTGTAGGTACTCAGGAAAATGTTAGTTGGGTGAATCAGTGAGTGTGTGATGAAGATAATACACTAATATTTCTAGAGTGCTAGTGCATGTCAATCAGTGCTTCATAAATATTGTTTAATTTAATTCTCATAACTGACTTATGAGGTCATTGCTATTATTATACTCATTTTATGGATGAGAGAACCAAAGTTCAAGTTCCCCAAGGTCACACGACTTGTAAGGTTTCTATGACACTGCTGCTGGATGGATGGATGGATGGATGGATGGATGGATGGATGGATGGATGGATGGATGGATGGATGGGTGGATTGATGGATGGGTAGGTGGATGGATGGATGGATGAGTGGATGGATGGATGGATGGATGGATAGATGGATGGATGGATAAATGAGTGGATGGATGGATGGGTAGATGGATGGATGGATAGGTGAATGGTGGGATGGATGGACAGATGAATGGGTGGTGGAAATGATCAATGAATGGATAGGTGGATGGATGAGTGGATGAGAGGATTGGTGGGTGAGTGAAGGATGACTGGTAGACTGCCTGCCTCATGAGGACTGGAGCAGAAGCTTGGACAGAACTGATCCCACGGGCAGAGGAGATCAGTGATCTTAAGTGGAAGAGTATGGGAAGAAAAGCCAAGAGACAGAAGCTCCCCTGCCTAGATCAGACCTTCCTTACATCCATTTGAGTACCTCTGTGAATGCCCAGAAAACCCTACGTGTGCTCAACCTGACCCGGACTCAGTGCCCCTCTCAGACAGGTCAGAAGTGGGCCCTTGGGAGCTGCTGACTGCTGAGGCAACAGAGGGAGTGAGGATGGGGCTGTGGCCTTGTCTCTCCAGGGTATCACAGATGGAAGCTGCCCTGTGCAAGCGTTTGGTGGCAACAGGTTGGAAGATGAAAAGATTGGGCCTAGAATTTCCAATTCAGAAAAATGAAACAGCAAGCTAATAAGGATTCCCTTTGACCATGTGAACACAGACATATTGTATAAAATTAAAATAAAACAATTTTGCTAGCCTACATGAAAGAAAAGGGAATCATTTAATGTGATAAATAAAAGACTTTAAAGGCAGAGTGGGGATCCCTAGCTCAGAACAATACCGAAAAACTACATAAAGCAAAAATGGACAGAATTACAAGGAGGAATGGGAAGTTTTATCATACCACTAAGAGGAACCGGTAGATCAAGCTGAGAGAAATTTATAAGGTTATAAAAGATATGAACAACATAATTAACAAGCTTGAGGCATAGAACCCTACAAGCAACTATTGGAGGCCACAAATTATTTTCTAGAACACCTGGAAGTCTTGGGAAGTTTTACCAGTAAAAAGAAGCAGATAGAGCATTTTACAAAATTTAACACCCATTCATGACTCCCTTAAAGTTACAAACCAGGAATCAAAGAAAACTTTAGTCTGACAATGGAGAGCTATATCAGACCTGCAGCCAAATAATAGATAACAGTGAAGTTTCAGAAGCATCATATTAAGGTCATAAAAACAATAAGCCAGGACAGCAGTGTGTACTTGTTGTTCTAGCTACTTGGGAGTCTGAGGCAGGAGGATCACCTGAGTCCAGGAGTTTGAGACTAGCCTGGGCAATGTAGCAAGATCCCATCTCTAAAAAAAATTTTTTTAAACACAAGATTATTCATTATTACTGTTTCCTTTCAACGTTGTGCTGGAGGATCTAGCCAATGCAATAGGATAACATAAAAAAAAAAAGAATAAATAAAAGTATCATGATTGAAGCAAAAGAAAAAAAGTTGTAATTAATTGCAGATAATGTGACTAGATATAAACAGAATATAAAACTGTTTAATAAGAGAGTTTAGTCAAGTTGCTAGATCCCAGATCAAATTTCATTAATCAATAGCATTCCTATTCATAAGCAGCAACCAATTAGAAAATGTGAAGAAAAATGCATTTATAATAGCAATAAATGCTACCTATGAGTCAATCCAAGTAAAGCTATGTAAGATCTTTAAGGATAAAAATACAAAATTATATTAAAGATTTAAATGTAAAAAGACCTCTGTAGATCACAAATTATGCCACAGTCATTTATAAGAAAGTCATTTATGAGTTTTTTCATTTAAGAAGCTGTCTTTTACAGCTATTTATAAATACAACGTTAAACAAATCCAAATGGAATGTTTTCTGTGTAATTTGATAATCTGATACCAAAATTTATATGAAGAGTAAGGGACCAAGAATAGCAAATATAATTTTGAAAAGAAATAAGGGAGGAGGACTTGGCCTGTCAGATATCAAGACTTACTGTAAAGCTACAGTAAGCAGGAAAGTGTGCTCTTGCTGCGTGTGTAGACAAATAGACCAATGGAGCTGAATAGAGAGTCCGTAAGTAGACTGCTGTATAGGTGAGAATGTGACTATCACATAGATGGTATTATGCATCAGTGGAGAAAAGCACTATTCAGCAAAAAGTTCTGGAGCAACAGTCCATCTTCATGGTGGGAAAATGGATCCCTACCTCACACAGTACACAAAAATAAATTCTCGAAGGATTAAGGTTTTTAAGCTTATAGTACAGAATATTGGAGAACAACCTGAGGACTCAGAGGATGGGAAAAATTATTGAACAAGACAGTAAGCAAAAGCTATAATAAAATAAAGAGAGATCAATTTGATGATATTAAATTTTAAAATACCTGTACAACAAGAGATACTATAAAGTAACAAAACATGAAAAAACATAAACACAATACCTATAACTGACCGAAGAAAGTGGTGTCTGGAATAGATAATGAATTATTCCAAATCAGTACACTGAAAGCCAACAACTCGAGAGGAAAATGGGTAGGGGACAGAAACAGGTGATTCACAGGAGAGGAAGCAGAAATGCTCAATAAACACGTGAAAATGCCTCATCGCACCAGCTAGCAGGGAAATGCAAATTTACAAAACAAAATGAAATGGAACGACCTGTTCCCATTAGACTGGCAAGTTTTCGAGTTTGATCATATGAAGCTTCCACGAGGGTGGTGAATGACTAGTATTGTCAAACACTTTGGGAGCATAAATTGGTTCAACCACTTTGTGGTTGCCAAACAACTATTACTATTACTAATATGTTACCCTTGCCAAGCAATTTGGCAATCATGAAGGAGGAACAACACAACCCTGTGACCCACCAAATCTACTTCCAGGTATGCACCCTGGAGAAACTCGTCAACAACTCCATGAAGAGATATATACAGAATCTTCATTGCCTCCTTGTTTGAGCAAAAATAATTAGAAACAACCTGTCCATTAATGGATAAATGGATTTTAAAAGATCTATGCATTTTCCTATAATAAATTGTACATAGGCATTAAAATGCATGAACTAGATCTTTCTGTATCAGTTTGGATAAATCTCAAAAACACAATGTTGTGTGAAAAGAGCAAGTTGTGGAAGGAAATACATGATGTGATACTATTTATATAAAATAGAAATCCACAAAACAATTCTATATTTGAGCATATATATATATATATATATATATGAGTAATATGTGTATGTGTATATATATGAGTAGAAAGAGCACCCCACACCACCAGGATAATGGTTATCTGTGGGGAGGGAAGAAAGGGAAGGGTCACTGGGAGTCCAGCTGTACCTATCACGTTTTATTACTTTTTAGAAACTCTGTAGAGAATGTTAAAATGTTCACATTTTAAAAATCTGCGTGGTGGCTTTAGAAGTGTCGTGTTATTTTCTGTACTTTGCGATGCTTGAAATATTTCATAATTAAAGATTTTTTTAAAAAAGCCAAAAAGAACTCGCCCCCGTTATAGTTTCTGGTGACTCAAAGGGGGCCTTGGGTGGGGGTGCCCAAGCCCAGTGGCAGAGAGCAAAGCCCCGGGCTCACCACATCACCTTAGTCACAACACAGGATCTCTCCGGTCCTTGATCTTCTCATCCTTTATGTGTTGCTTGAAGGCAGGTGAATAATCAATCCCTGGGTCCTCTCCAGCATGGCTGTTTTGTGGTTCTAATGATTTTGTGAGTGTGCAGGGGCAGTGCTCTCATGCAGAGACAGCATGGATTAGACTTGTTTAGCTTTTCATTATGAAAAATGCCAAACAGATAGAGAAGTAGAGAGAACAGAATAATGAATCTCCATGTGCCCATCAACCAGCTTCAACAGTTATCAACTCAGGGCTAATCTTCTTTTATCTATACCCCACCCATCTCCACCAGTCACCACCGCTGGAGTGTTATGCATCTAATTCCAGACATTTCGTCATTAAATTAGCACATATTTTACTATTTCCAAAAGGTAAGACCTGTTTTGAAAATGTAACCAAATACCACTAAACCTAAAAAATAACTTCTCATATCATCAAATATCCAATCTGTATTCAGAGATCCCCAATTGTCTCATAAGTCTTTTTACAAAGTATATTTATTTGAATTAGAATCCAAATAAGATCCACACAGAGCAAGCACAATTGATATGTCTTTTAGATTCCTCCTTCATACCACATTCTCTCTCTCATACCACAACCATACACACATTTATTTACTGGGGAAAAAAAATTGTCCTTAGAGCTTCACATAATCTGAATTTTGCTGATTGCTAAATTGTAGTTAGATCTTGGAGCTTGATTAGATCCAGGCTTGATTTTGGAGGGAGGCAGAATTCTTCATAGATTCATTAGGAAACACATAGTAGCTAGATATTTCTCCTTTTGTATGTTAGCAGTCACTGATGACCATTGTGTAGATTCATTAACTCATTAGGGGCTGCATAAGGATGATTCCAGTTGCAATATTTGCTTGAATATTGCTATAAAGAGAAACTGCCCCTCACCAACCATTTGTTTACCTTGAAGTACAGTTCGTACAGGAAAGGCAAGATGAATGCTTGATTCATTTGTTTTATTTGCCAATTTTCAAAATAATAAGTTAATTCTTTAGTATCCTCAACAATTGACCAATGAGGTATTCTTTTTTAAAACATTATGAATGTGTGAATTTAAACATATTTGATATGTTTGAGGCAAGTGGAGTTATCTTTATTGCTTCTGAAATCATCCTATTTGGGGATCCTCTTGAAGATGCCTCCTGAGTCTTTATAATATGACCATACTAGTCTTTGAGAGCTTCCATGCTTTCTGGTAAAAGACAATGTCCCTGGCTTATCTTGTACATTTTCCATCCTGGATGTGGAACTGGCCATTTTTCCAATGAACCTTGGTTCTTTTTAATGGAAAATGGTATTCAGAGACCATAATCTGGGTGCTTGATGCTAATGAAATGATCATCGTTTCTAGGCCTTTTCAGTAGCAAAGCTGAGAAATGCATATGTGTGTATTTATATATTTGTTAACACCATGAGGTCTACTGAGGCTTCTAATTCAAATTCAGGGTTACAGGGTTTTTTACTTAACCTCATTGATCTGCTATCTGTATCTCCTTGCTAAGTAGATTACATTCTGAGTGGTTTACATCTAAGTGAAGATGAATTTCAAATCCTTCCCTTGTTGCTATTCATTTGCTGCTTGCCTCATTTTTCCAACCAACCGTGAATTTCTTGAGGGCAGAGATCAAGTTTGGTTCACTTCTCTATTCCCAGTTCCTAATGGAGTACCTGTCATGTGATAGGTGTTTGGTAAATAGTTACTAAATGCCCAAAAGAATGCTTTCAATGAAAAGTTTCCTTTCCTTAAAAGGAGAAGTAGAGTGAATAGAATCTGAAAATTAGTTCAGGATTGTAAGCCAAGCATATCGACCCATACACCCATGCGTTAATTCAATAAATATAGACAGAGCAGACGCGGTGTTGGAGGCTAGGGGCATGAAATATAGAGATAAGTGATCTATACCCTTGCAGGATGCACTTGTTAGTGAAAAAAACAAATTCTACTAATTAATAATTAGTGGCCTGGACAGCATATTGTGGGGATCCTCATCAGGGGGAAAGAGGCAACTCTCAGAAGGGTAAAAAAGGGCAAGTATTCATGAAGGCTTTCCAGAGGAGGTCACATTTGACTCGGTGTTTAAGGGTGCATCGGAGTTGTAGGTTTAGAGAGGGAAAGGCATTTTAAACATGCCAGTCCCTGAACTGCTTACCTCTCTGCAGTTCTGAGCTAGTTTGTCCTTGGATGAGCCTGAAGAGTTTGTAGATTCCTTGTGCTAGAGCTGGAGCTACTCCTTAGAGAACCTCTAGTGCCTCCCAGGAGGGTCAGCAGGTGGAGGGAGGGAGGAAGAGAGGAGGGAGGAAGCCCACAGTACTGAATCACTTTGCTGAACACCGCAGAGAGGCCATCCCTCTGTGCAGGGCACTATTTGGAAACTGCTGCCAACTGCTGTGCATGCACTATGTAGATCAGCTTGTTTGTCGACGAAAGTAATTTGCATTCAAGCTTGTTTGGGGACACACTCCCTAGTCTCCAGGAAGCCCTAAGGACAGATGTTACCCAAGACTGCTACTTGACTCACCATCACCTTTCTATCAGTGTGAGGCACCCTCCTCTGGCCCTGCTGGCTCAGTTCCAGGAGGCGCAGGTGTTCAGGACGCTAAGTCCTGCCCACCAACATGGGCAGAGCTACCTAGATCTACTCAATCAAAGAATCGCAGTCATCTAATGATATTTGCCTATGATTTACCTGATAGGTTTTTAAAAATAAATTTCCTTTTTAAAGCCTAAATGTAAGTATTTTAAAAGGAAATTTTATATATTATCATAAATAAAATACCAATATTCCTTACCTTAAATTTAAAAGCCTGCATACTTGTAAATGCAAAGAAAATAAATCTAAATAGCTGTGCCTCAAGTTCTTCTCACTCCTTCCTTTTTAAAAGAGGGAGATGACCCAGTGTTTGAGAGCTGCGCTGGACCCATTCGCACCCAAGTGAAACTTGCTCCTTGTCCAAATCAGAAACGATTGAATGAGAATTGGGAAGAGAATAATTTCCTGCTCTGCAGCCCATGGTTTTCAATGCCTTGTCATCTTTCTTACAAAACTCTCCTCCATGCCACAGCTTGGGAAAGCCAGATCTAGTCCAATATCTTTGTTACAGATGGGGACACTTCGGTCCAGAGAGCACAGAGACTTGGAATAGAAAGTTTCATGGAAGCAGGACCTCTGTCAGGCTCAGTCCCTCTGGTATCCCCAGTGCACATGCCTTGCACCGTGTGCAGAACGAAGGAATGGGTAACTTCACACAACCTCCAGTCAAGACTGAAACGAAAACCCAGGCTTCTTGACTCTTGAGTGTTTCTGTGTTGCAGAGCTTCTCACCCCATCCCCAGCCTCCACCACCCCTCCTCAGCTTCCTCTTTCAGTTCTTCTTGGGGAATTCAGGGGATTGTGCATCTTGAGCAGGGCTGTGTGGCCCTGCCTGGATCTCATTCTTTCTATGCTGTCCCCAGCTGGTTATGTCCTGGTCTGTAGGTGGCCAGACCTGTGATGTGCAGTGGGAGAGAGAGGGCAACTGCCTCCCTCTTCCCTCTTTCTTCCGGCCTCCACAGTCAGCAGCTCTGAGGGTCCATTCTGAGCCAACAGCCCTGCCCTGCCACCTAGGGTGGGAGAGCTGGTGAGCACAGAGTGGGGTTGTATGGGCAGGAACTGAGGGGCTTCAAATAGATGTGAGGAGAGGCCCAAGCCGGCAGGAGGGTGGCTCCTGTCCCTTGAGCTTCCTGCCCTTGCTTTTCACTCTGAGGACACTGATCTCCGCTCCCATCTGTGGGCTCTGTTCTGCACTGTCCTGAGCCAGGCCTCGTGAGACAGTCCGTGTGTCAGGTCCTGTCTAGCCACCCTGGCACATACTCATTCAGCCTCTATCCAGTCAACAGACATTTCCGGAGACCCACTCGGCTTGGGCCCCAGACTTCAGAGATGAACAAGACACAGCCCCTGCCCGCAAGCTGCTGCCAGGATTGGGGGTGGGGAACGGCTCCATCCCCAGATGACCCCAATGTTCCATGATCAGCGCTCCCAGGGCACGAACTGACACAGGGGTATGGAAGTCCAAAGGATAGGCACCCACGGGCCCCCAGGGCCAGGATGACTTCCTGGAAGGGGTAAGGTCTGAGCTGGGCTCTGAAGGATGAGGGGGATGAGGAAGGCCATGGAGGAGGGGCAGTGTGGCATGTGCAGAGGCTCCTGAGGGACGGTGAGGGTGACAGGAGAATGCGGAGGACTGAGATGGACTCTGGGGGAACCAAGGAGCCTCCGACAGTATAACAAGGAGACTCTGGGTGGAATTCTGCCTTTGGGAAACAAGGTCTACTTGTGGAGTCAGACAGGGTGAGGCAGAGAGGAGAGTGCCAGGCAGCTGGCAGCATGGACACTAGCATGGTGACGGTAGCCTCAGAGCATGCCACAGCCAGAAAAATGTACCCAGTGCATAACCAGGGGAAGAGGGGCCTGAACCCATCCTTCACCTCCCCTGTCCCACTGCTGCTCAACAGGGCTCAGAAGGGAGACACTCCTAGATGGGAGACCAACTACATCTGCTGGTCCATTGAACAGGTGCCCTGTTTCCTGCGGCTGACAAAGCTGGAAGCCTAGTGTTCTGGGATGGCCTGCGTCATTGCTACCCCTTGAAAGGCAGCTTACCCTCCTCAACCTTCTACCTGGTGGTAGCACAGATGTCAGCTGTGGGCTTCTGCCTCCAACCCTGCCCCATGAGTTTCTCTTGGTCACTGCGGCCAGAGCCCACCTGACACAGGCCAACCGTCTCCCCCCAACCCACGACATTCCCCCAGCAGCCCTGCCCTGTGCCTAGTGCTCCTTGCATTGCCCCGTGGGCCCTCCTGCCACCACCCTTGATGCCTTCTGGGCCCCAAGGGTCTCAGGCCTCACCCTGGCCAACTTCCCTTCCCCTGTAGTCCAGAGTGTCCTCAGCTCCCTGCCTCCCTCTCTGCGCCATTCCCAGAGCAGGCCTGAATTTAGGCTGTGCCCCAGGATTACAGGGTGTGATTCTTTGCACATCTGTGCCTCAGTTTCCTCATCTGAAACAGGGGGATGGAAATCAGACGTCAGAATCCCAGCCTCTGCCATGGTGGGCCCAACCCAGAACAGTAGCACCTTGGCCTTCCCACACCCCCATTCCAGATGCCGAGTTTCCGGGGGCGGCCAAGTCTGCAGGGAGGGGTCGCGGCTGGCTTCCCTAGCCAGCGCTGCTGCTATCCCAGTCCCAGCCCGAGGCAGCCCATCTCCGCTGCTCTCTGCTCCACGGTCCACCATTAGCGCGCAGCGGCCCTCGCCCCTCGGGCGGCCCCCGCACTGAGCAGATGGCAGAGGAGGCGATCGGCCGCGTCAGCTGCTGTTATCTCTCGCTGATGACACGGAGTGTAAATTTTGTTGGCAACACTCCCTCCTGCCTCTGCATGCCACCAGCTTTAATCACTGTAATTGAGTTATAATGAATGATTGTGTGTTCGCATTGTCTGAGCCAGGCGCAGCCGGAGCGAGCGAGCCGCGCTGGGCCCGCCCGCCCGCTGGGGTAGGGGGTCCTCCTTGCCCTGGGGAGGGGGCGTCGCCTTCCCCCGCGCCTGGGGCGCTGGTCCTGGGCTTTGCCACTGCCCTGGGCTCCCTTCCCCCAGCATGGAGGCGGCCACACATCACAGCAGGGCTTAGTGCTTGTTTTTCCCTTATTATCATTTTCAAATGACACAATGCATTCAGGAACATTGTGGAATATTTGGGAAATTCAGATAAACCAAAAGAAAAGGAAAAGAAGAAAAAGAATGAGCATCACCGAAATCCTGCCGCTCGGCGATAACCTCCCTGCCCCCCCACTTTACATTTTGGTGAATATTCTTTCAGACGTTTCACCATGCCAATGGAATGACAGCTGCTGCTTCCCGCACCTGTCCCTGTGCGTCTGTGCCCAGTGCCTTGCTACAAGTCTAGCCTCAGTTGACTTCCAGAGGCTAATCTGGGAAGTGACTCCCAATTACTCCCATTTTACAGAGGAGGCAACTGAGGCCCAGGGAGCTCAATGGACCTCCCAAACACAAGCAGCCAGCAAGTGGGCTGCCCTGCTTCAAACCCGGTGGGGGGACTGAGTCTGTTGGCCCCCTGAGAAGTATGCAAATAAAATAAATTTTGAACACCCTTCTCTATGCTTTCCCCAGTCCCCTGGTGCCCAAGATAAAAGCAAAATTGTCTTTCAAACTGTAGTGTTCTTTTTCATTACAACATGATAGTGTCCATCCAGGGAGAGGGAGTGGTGGGACTAGGTTTGCCCATTTCAGGAGAGGAGCCACCAAGTCCCCTGTGGCATCTCTGGATAGGACTGTCCCTGGTTCCCATGGCCCTTTGAGATGCTGCCCCTTATGATTTGGGGGGCCCTAGGCAAGACACTGCCCATCTGTAAGTGAAGGGTAAGGGGAGCCTTCTGGGGTGGTCTGACAGCTCTGGTGGTGTTGGGGTCCCAGGAGGGTGGGCCAGCAGCTGGTGTGGCTGCAGGGCTGAGCTGACACAGATTAACCTCCAGAGAGGCTCCCCGAGCAAGGGCAGAGGGAGGTGCTAGTGAGACCAACAGCAGTCGCCCTGGCCCAGAGACACCATCGGGTCGGGGTTGGGAGTGCTGATCCCTTTGCAGGCTGTGGTCCTGGGGCAGGGCTGGAGTATGGTGGACAGCAGACAGGGCTTCTCTCAGCTCCAGCCTGACTGTCTGCACCACCTTGGCCAGTCTCATCCTGCCAAATTTCTCCTCTGAGCACTGATTCTCTGTTCTAAAATAATAAATTTCAAGGTCGCCTGATTGTTTCTCCCACTCTTCCAGATAGCAGCGTTTATTTTTTATTGAGTGACAATAGTATTGTTATTATCAATATACATATTATGTATACTTATATACAAATACTTATGTCTATAAATAATAGTAATATTTTATAATGCACATAATTGTGATTACACGTGGCATTTATTGAGCACTTAGTATGTGTTAGACTTAATGCTTCTGTGCTAAGTTTATTTTCTTTTGTGACAGAGTACAGTCCTTTTCAACACCAACAAGGTAAAAGCCCTTTATAAATAGATGTTTCAGTGCCTTCAATCCTGCGTTTTTAAAGCCAAGCTCTCCAGCAGAACTCAACTCAGCCCTCTGCCTCAGACCCACCTTCACCTCTCCGCATCTAGATGGAAGGTGATTTGTGAGTCTTCTTGTTTGAGGCAGCTCTCCAAGGAAGTTGCAATGATTGTTCTTCTTGGAGTATTTCTTGGTAAGGTATTTCAAGGGCCCTTTAGAGAACTGCTTCTCAGAGAAAACAATGATGACTTTTGTGAAGTGTTCTCAGTAAACAGCATTCTCCAGGTTTCAGATTTCCAGTGCCTTTGGCCTTCTCTTTTGACGATGGTTCTGGTTTCTAGGATCAAAAGTCCCTTCTCTCCCAGTGGGAACCCAGGTGCCAGGCTCCATGTTTCCTGATGCTCTGTGGGCACAAGGGACATTGGTAAGGAAAGCATACTGGGCCCTCTCACTGTCTCATCAAATCCTCCCCACAACCCCAGCACCAGCTGCATTTTACAGAAGAGGAATCTGAAGCAAGAGAGGGTAAGTAACTTGCCCAGGGTCACACAGCTAGGCGATGGTGCAGCCTAATGCTTCCCATGCACTGTGGTTGGCACTGGGGGATGAACGAGACACACACAGCCCCCTTCTTGACACACTTAGGGGTTTTCCTGGACAGTTGACCTATCCCCATGCATCACCCCTGCAGACACACCCCACACATGTGTGGCCATAGCCACGACATCACTAATCCCTGCAGCATAGTGGTTGCCCTCTCCACTGTGCACTGCCCGGTACTGGACTTGTCCATCTGGACTTCACTGGCAAGGCAAGGCCTTTAACCTGAAGGGGAGGGATTCTTCTCTCCTGCCTTAGGAAGATCACATGAATCCCAAAGCTGTGCAACTCCTAGAGACTAAGACCCTCCTCTTACAGATGGATGCCACAGACAGACCCACAATGCAGGGAGCTCCTATAAGCCACTGCTGGCCCAGAAGATGTCAGGTCATAGTGCTTGGCCAGTCACCTCCTTCCATCCCCAGCGTCAGGCCTGCCCTCTGGAGCTGCTGCTGCTTTCTCCAGGGCTGGGGAGCAGGTCTTACCTTTCCTTCAGTCCCCATAGTCTAGACACAGCACGCTGGCCCCCAGCCTCTGGGGCTTCTGCTGTAGGGTGTCAGGAATACGTAGGGTGTGGGGTGTAGGTTCTGCTGTAGGGTGTTCAGCATAGGCCAGCAATACAGAAAGGAGGGAGGAAGAAGGAGGTGGCCATTCCCATGAGCCAAGGAGGACCCCTGATTGGGGTGAGGCTGGCAGTCTCCTATGTCCCTATATCCTTTCTAGTGACTTGGTTGACTTCATTATGGGCTCTTCCTCTAGCCCTGCTGCCAGTGTTATCCTGACAGCCTGGCGTAATCCACTGTCTTAGAAGGTGTTCATTCGTTACTCTTCTCTTGGAAACTATCTGAGGTCTCCTAAGGGGAAAGACAGAGGGAAAAGGAGGTGGCTGGAGCTTGACCACTCACTGCAGTTTTTATTTCTCTCATTGGCACCCAGAATTTTGGATGTAGGCCTCTAACTGGACCTGAAGAATCCTAACTAGTTGTGCTGTAGACACATGATTGCTGGCCTACTACCTTTGGACTCATACAAGTTTTCCCCATAGGGGATGCAATGGCACTGGGATTGGGCAGCTGGACACGGTTTCTTCTTGGTAGGTCCAGGCAGTGAGCAGTGTAGGGGGCAGAGTATTGGGCTTGGAGTCAGAGCTGTGTCCAAGACCCAGATCTGCCCCTAATACACTGTTGACAACAGGGGAGTCAGTTTGTCTGGTTCTGAGTGTCCTCATCTGTGAAGTGGGCCTAAATAAAGCTATCTCCTAGGGTTACAAGGTTTGAGGAGTGCATAGGTCAAAAGGGGCTTTGTGAACAGTCAAGTACTGCCCGAAGGAAGGACAAGGAACTTAGGTGTGTGGCCACCCCAAGCTGGCCCTCAGCCGCCATGGGAGTTGGTGAGGTTTGTCTTCCAAGTTGAGCTCAGCCCCGCTTTGTGCTTTATCCTGACTTTCAGTCCTGTGCCTCCCTCCCACATAGGTGCCCCCATTGCTGTGTTGCTGCCTCTCCTAAGACAGGACACATTTCTTTTCAAACGAGATGCCTAGACAGGACAATGTTTAACTCCAGGGCGGGCTCTGCAGTGGCACCCCCGACTCCTGCACAGAGGTATTTTTGGAAGAAGCTAGAACTTCCTCTTGAAGAGTGTCACAAATGGCAATGGTAAGTGACCTCTTGTCTTTTGGTGTTTCAGGAAATGTGATGCCTACATTATGCAGCCTGACCACAGACTCCCTCCCTGGTTTTCACAGAATGCTTAGCTGGTGGAGCTGAAAGAGACCTCCAAGAGTCCTTTCACCTTCTGCCAAGCAGTCAGGACTTCATCTTCACAGCTGCCCTGGAGGTGTTTCTCATGTCCCCCATTTTTCAGAAGACGAAACTGGAACATAGATTAGGTCATGCCCAAGATCATGGAGCAGGATCTGAGGCCTGGAGAGTGCCATCTGTCTGGCCCCTCCTTTGTGCTGCCTCTAGAGGATGCTGGGGAAGCCTCCTCTTGTCTGACTCTGCCAGGATACCCTTGGCCGTCAAGTGCTCAGCTAAGCCACAGTACCACTCTGGGTCAGGCTGACCTGGGCCCAGCTGCGCAGGATGAGGCACAGGAGGCAGCTGCCACAGCTGCTTCCATTCGACGTGGCCTCTTTCCCAGTGGGCTTGACGCCACCCACAGCTTCACTCAGGAGGGTGAGGAGTGACCAGGGCACCATGGTTCAGCCTGATTATGTGACCTTAGGAGAAACTGGTGGGTGAAGTAAAGCAGGGGTAGGGCAAGGGGAAAAGTGGCCCAGAAGCTTCAGAAGAGAGGGAAAGCCAGACCCTTGTCAGTAGAAAAGGGCTCCTGATTTTAGGAGCTGGACCAAGAAAAAAGAGCTCGGATTCTGTCTATGGGCACAAACCTGGGAAAGGGTCCAGAACTCCCCAAATGAACTATGGATGGCTCCATAGTCAGAGATTCACAACCCAGGGGTCTAGCAGGAGCTCATATCTGACCAGAAGGCTGGGAGGACAGGTAAGCTTCAGGACAGCACGGGCCCAGGTAAGCAAGGCAGGTGGGAGAAACCCTGAAAGGCTTCTAGCCTGTTTGGAGGAAGAGAAGCCCAGGAAGAATGGACTCGCTGCCTTGGCAGGTAGAGAACTAGAGGCTTAGGGTTCTGCTTGGAATCCCTAACCTGGAAAAGTGTCACAGATAGGGCAGAGCAGGTATCACGGCATAATGGCTAAGCTCAGGCACAGGTAGTCTACAGACCTGGCTTTGAGCTGTGGCTCTTCTCTTCACTAACTTTCCACATTTATAGGCAGTGGAGTGGAGTGGCTGTGAACACAGATTCTAGAGCCAGACTGCCTGGGTTCAAATGGTAGCTTTGCCAGTGATCACCTGGGGCATCACCCAGGTGCTGTGATGGTTGATTTTATGTGTCAGCTTGACTGGGCTAAGGAATGCCCAGAGAGCTGGTAAAACTATGTCCGCGTGTATCTGTGAGAGTGTTTCCAGAAGAGACCAGCATTTGAATCAATCAAGTGAGTGAGAAGACCACTCTCACCAGTGCAGGTGGGCACCATCCAGTCCACTGAGGGCCTGAATAGAATGAAAAGGCAGGAGAGAGGGAGAATTTATTTTCTGTTTGAGCTGGGACATTCATCTTCTCCTGCCTGTGGACATTGGCACTCCTGATTCTCAGGCCTTGGGCCTCGGATGAGAACTTAGGCCCCCATCCCCAACCCACCCACCCGCTCTTAGGCCTTTGAACTTGGACTCAGACTGAATTATGCCGCCAGTCTTCCTGGTTCTCTAGCTTGCGGATGACAGATAGTGGGACTTCTTAGCTTCCGTAATTGCGTGAGTCAGTTCCTATAATCAATCTATCTATCTATTTATCAAACAATCAATCTATCCTATTGGTTCTGTGTTTCTCTGGAAAACTCTTGATGATAAAGATGCCTAACCCCTCTGTGCCTCAGTTTCTTCCTTTGTAAAATAGAGGTAATAATAGTGTCCACCCCATGGAGTTGGTGTGAGGATCAAGTTAGTTAAAGTATATAAAGTATTTTGAGCAGTTCTTGGCACCTACAAATGAATCAATGAATATTGAGGATTATTATACTAGCAGCTTAACTTCTCAAGTATAAAATAGAGCAAAAGGCATGTTAGGAAGATTCCCAACACTGACACTTTGTGGTCACCTGTGCTATTCATGTCATCGCTGTTAGAGAAGCCATTACCACAGTCAGTGAAAGTGCAGCCCTGGACCTGGCTGCTGTGTCTAGTATAGTTCCAGCATCTAATAGCTGTGTGACCTTGAGCCAGTTACTTCACCTCTCTGTGCTCCATCTTCCTCACCTGTCCAATAGAGATGGATACACAATAACACCTCTCCCATGGAATTATTGAGGGAATTAGATGAATTCATATGTGTAAAGCACTTGGCACACTGTCTGGCACATAACTGCATAGTAAATAATTAAGAGGAGAAAACATGGAGGCAGGTGCTTTGTCTGAGGCTCATCCACAGGGCCCTGAAGGACCTCCTGGTTATGAGAAAAGAACCTCAAATCGTTCAGGGATTGGGAAGGCCAGCCTCCCTCTGTCATCCCTCCCTCCCCGACGATGCAGTCCTCTTCTCTCTCCAGCCACTGGGGTCCAGACACTTGGTTTTCAGAGAGGGTCACTGACCTTCTTGAAGGCAGAGGTGGGGTCTTGTTCATCTTGTACCTCCAGTGCCCAGTGCAGGGTCTGGGGACACCAGCTGGGCAGGGAAGGGAAGGTGAGGACTGCTGATCTCTTGCTGGGGATTTGGCTTCTCAGTGTATTGTCTTTGCTCAGCAGGGGCTTATGCCACGTCGGGCATGGGGCCCAGGCAGATTCACGGTTTTGTGTTGCCTTGACTTCCCTGAACCTTGCTGCTCCTCTGAGCGGCCAGCGCTTCCAGGAAAGGCTGGTGGAGTTGTAGTGAGTGGAGAAGCACCAGCTGGAGCTCAGGTGGTTCAGAATGAAGGCAGGAGACTGAAAGGTATCAGGTTGGGGGCCCAGAGCCTGGTGGGCCCCTGTCCCACTCCCCAGCACTCTTTAAAAGCAGATTCTTGCTCATGTGCCCAGCCACAAGTCCCCAGGTGTGACTGTCCCTACACTCTCGCTCGCTCTCCAGCCAAGTCTTGTCTCTTTGAGGGGTAATGAATTTTAGGTCTGCAGAATTCCTTGATTATCTGTATTAGTTATTCCCTCAGCATCCCCTCATGTTTTCTTGTATTTTACCCACTTACCCATTGATACACATCCTTAGGATCTAAAAATGAGGTGATTTAGCAGCATCAATTTTAAGAATCATCGACTTTTTAAAAAAGTAATTAAGGAATGCAGAGAGGAAGCCTGCCCTAAAGCTGCAATCAGGCTATTGGCTACTGGGGGACATGGGAAGAACCCTGGTGGCCTCATCCTCCCGTTTCTGAATCCTGGACATAGGCTGGACCTGGGCTCCTCAGGGCTCGTCCAGCTGCCAGTCAGAGAGCACAGCTGGTTTGCTCTTTGGGCTGTGGCTCTGGGTCTGGAAGGAACAAGAAACCCACGCCTGGGCAGAAATCTTGGGTGAGAAACTGGATACCAGAAGGGCTGTGCAGGATCTCTAAGTTGACCTCAGCCTTTAGTTGAAACCACTTAGTTGTAGAGCAGGGAGAATGGGGGCTGGGGCAGGAGAGGGAGGCACAGGTCCCTCATCAGAGAAGCCTTCTGCTTTCCCTACACAGCAGCCAGCATCCCGTCCTGAGCCTGCAGGGGAGAAACAATTTTAAAGTAAAAACTTCCAGATGTGAGGGATTCTCACATTTTACAACGACTTCTGCTGCTCATTTGACCCTTGTGGCTCTGTAGTGAAGTATCTCTATTTGACAACGATGGAACCTGAGACTCAGAGAGGGCGAGTGAGTTACTCAAGGCCACACAGTTGGGCAAGGGAAGCCATACACAGGACGCCATCCACAGCTTGCTCTTGCCCCTCTACTCAGCTGGGTTCCGAAGCCAGGTCCTTGCCACCGTCCTCAACCCTGGCTGGCACACAGCAGGGAAGGAAGAGTTTTCCAGCAGCTTCTGCATGTCCCTTCCCTAACGGGGACTAAGAAGGAGGGCTTAGTCTCTAAGCCAGGGAACTGAAAGTTCTGGCCACGGAAACCTCTAGATTGAAGAGCACCAGCAGCTGAAGGGTGGGTCAGAGTTTTGCAAGCTGCCACCAGGCTGCCTGGTTTCTGGTGCTTAGAGATGAAGGCTGACCTCGAAAGCCCTCACCGTGTCCACGAAACCTTACAAGACCTGGCTTCCAGCTACTTCTCCAGGCTCATTGACCCTACTCCGCTCTCCTCTCCGCTCTCCCAGCACTGCCACATCGACTTCCTAAAGCCTACCCAGCTTGCCCAACCTTGGAGCTTCATCAGCTCTGATTGACTGGCTTGGAATTGCCCTTCCCAGACACCCGCTCGGCTCCCACTCACATTCTTCCTTTCCCCAATCCCTTTGGTGCCTCCAGACCTCCTGCATGATGGGCCTGTTCCTTCACCACTTGCCGTCACCCGTGGGGTGGGTGGTGTGTTTCTTCTTCATCACCTTGGTCGGTGCTGCATGTTGCTCCGTAGCCCTTGGTTGCTTCTCTCCCCTACCAGTGCCCACAGGGCATGGCTTTTGTACTCTGTTACATCTCCAGTTCCTGGCCCAGGGTAGGCACCTGATAAAAATTTAAGGAATGCTTACATGCTCTAGAGACCAATTTCCCCTTTAGATGTTTAGATGTTGACTGTCCCTTTTCTCTAAGTAAGGAGAGTTGTGATGGGGTGTGGAGAGGCACAGGGGAGAGAAGGAGCGGTGTTACCAGCGAGTCTGTCTGGCAATGATATCTCCCCCAACCCCTTTTTATCCCAGAGGTGTAGACGCAGGTCAGACAACTTTCCAACTCTATGTGACTTTTGCCTGTCCCTCCATCCCTGCTGTGGTGAGCCTCTCATCTGAGCCTCCCCAACAGTTTGTGCAACGACTCCATTTAACGTTGGTCTGCCGACTGTCATAGACATCTGTGAGTTTTCTGTGCCTTCTTGTTTAACAACGATCTCAGCTTGTGGCAAGGAAGTGGTGGCGGCATGTGGTAGAGCTGTCAGCGGGGTCCGCTTGGCCTGGGTTCGGGCTCAGGAGTGCCAGCTTCCCCGAGGAGTGGGAGGTCAGTCATGCAAGGGAGCATTGAGCCCAGGCCCCAGGATAACTGAGACTGTTTGGAGGTGGCGCCCCAACCCTTGCTTACGTGGGTGGGTCTCAGAGGGGTGAGGCTGGGCTTGCCTGCTGAGCCCTGCAAATGCAGGTGAGGTGGCTCAAGCGTTTCCACCTGGACTGGCGTGGAGCTCAGGCCTCTGCGTCTCTCTCTTCCTGTGTGTGCAGAGTCAGCTGCGCTGCCCTGGCGCGTCTATGGGTTTGTGAACGTGTGTGTATTCGTGCCATGAGTGTGACACCTGTGGGTGTGTGCTTGTGTGAGCTGTGTCTATGTACACCCTCACATGTGTCTTTCTCTTTGTGGGGATTTCCTTCAGGCCTGTGATTCTAAAATCAACACAACCAAATCTACACTCATCGCCGGCTTTCCCTGCCCTGCTGTGGAGCACATGAACCTGGGGACGCATTCGGCTTTCCTCTGGAAAGCGAAGGCAGGTCTTTCCTCTTTAAAGGTAAATTCCAGGGGGATGAACACTGTAGAGGAATTGTCCCGGAGATAGCTGGCTGGTGGCCAATTCCTCTTGTAAAAAAGATCCCCGGTGTCTGTGGCGCCAAGATGAAACAATTCTTTGGAATTAACCAAGCTAATTTTGACGAGCAAACATTTTGCTACAATGAAAGTTTTTATTGTAACACATAAAAGTCAAAACAACACCCAGTCCCCTTGGGGGAGACAGGCGGGTGGTAAGAAGAAAAACAGCGCACACACAAGCTCTAACTAATCATTGTGAAATCAAAAGTGCTCCTAGCTGCCAAATTAAATGTGACTAAAAATAACCGTGGATAGGAGCTGCTGAGGGGCAGCCCCCGGAAGCTGTTGATTCTTTGGCTTACTTGAGGAATCACAAACCCTGAGCCCTTCAAGAACAAGCCATTGTGTTCTAGGGAAGGGTAAGGCCCAGACAAAGGGCATTGCCAGCTTCTGGAACATTCCACACACCTGGGCCAAGGCAGGGGTGCCTGGTGGAAGCAAGGAAAGAAGCTGTGAAGCTGCCATTTCTATGGTGCCTGGTGCTCTCTGAAGCCAGCCCCCACTGTCCCGTAGGTCCACACATTTGGTTCCTACTGGGCTCCTCTCAGGGAATCGCCACCCCCGACCAGCACCCCCCACCCCACCCCTCACTGCTCCCTCCGCCTCTCACTCTTGCCTGGACCTCAGCCAAGACCAAGATTCTTGGCTGTCTTTTGTGATGACTGTTTGATGTCTTGGGTTCCCCGAGGTTTACGTGATCACTGTGCTTCTCGGCGTGTCCCGTAACAAACACCCCACATTTTGATGGAAGAAGCTCCCTTTGGTGGACAAGGATTTGTATTGAGCCCTGGGATTGTGTGTGTGTCACAATAGGGGATGAACCCAACTGAGGGAGCTGCCCTTACAGGGTGTGTGGTTAGCACTGAATGTTGTCATGTTAAACCGGAAAGCGTTTCCTGCACTGCTGAGGTAGGAGGTGGGACTTGTCTCCAGAGGCAGGGCTCAGACACTGGACCAAATTGAGGACTAGCTAAGAGAGAGATCAGGTGGAAGCAGCTTTCATAAGACATGCCCACCAGTGTGTCATGTCAGTTTACCATTGCCATGGCAACACCCAGGAGTTACCACCCCTTCCCATAGCAATGACCTGATGACTCAGAAATACCCTTTGAAATTTCTGCATTGACCACCCTTTAATCTGCATACAATTAAAAGTAGGTATATATATATGACTGCAGGACTGCCCTGAGCTGCTACTGTCTGCCTATGCCAGCGTAACACTGCTGCTTCAAGAAAGCTGTTTTCTTCTATCCCACCACCCACTTGCCCTTGAATTCTTTCCTGGGTAAAGACAAGAACCCTCATGGGCTAAGCCCCAGTGATGCCCTGCATCAGTCCTACTTGATACTCAGAACTGTGCTGGCCCTAAGACACAGTCTGACCTTCCAGGAGCTCGCACTCAGTTATGAGAAGGGGTACATAGGCACATAAATAACTTTAAAAATCTGCCCATTATAAGAAGTGTGCAAACATATGCCCTGGGAGCCCAGTTCTGTTTGGCACAGTCAGGGCAGACTTCTTGGAAGAAAGGTCACTTGAACTAGCCTTGAAGGATCCAGACAGGAGAGAGTGGAAAATGTGTTCTCCCTGGTGTTTTTCACTGCTTCTTCCCAGGTGAGTGTCCCGGGTCCCTAAAGCTAGCACAAGGCTTTGACGGGCAGGACTCATTTCATCCTACACAGACCCCATCCATTCATCTCTATTTTTTCTCAACTCCGAAACACATCATCTGTCTGACAGGACGTTTTCCAACAGGGATGTTCACTGGGTACTTGGACATAGGGTAATTTAGAGACAGATCTAGGAGAGGAGGAGAAATCAGCTTTTTATCTGATATCCTTACAGCAGGAGCCAGCCCTCTCTGTGTGGTGGTTTGGCACACAGAACTGAGAGTCAGATGGAACGAGGTCTAAATCCCTTTGTCTCTACTAGCTAGGGAGGGGTGGATAAAGTGGGAAAGTTGAGTTGAGGCAGAGCAGGTGAGCCCCAAAATTGGGGCTTAGCCCAGGAGGGTTCTTGGCTTTGCCCAGGAAAGAATTCAAAGGCAAGCTGGGGTGTTAGACAGCATTTTTAAATCCATGTAGCAGTGGACAGCAGCAGCAGAGGTACTGCTTCTTGCAGAACAGGGCTACCCCATAGGCAGTGTGCCCAGAGTATCCCTGCTCTGCGAGGCTTACCTGCCCTGCATCACAGTGTCCTCTCCAAAACTTAGCTTTTTTAAAATGTAAAACAGATATCAGAGTGTTGACTTCATAAAGTAGATCCCCTTATTATTATTATTATTATTATTATTATTATTATTGAGACAGAGTCTCGCTCTGTCACCCAGACTGGAGTGTAGTGGTGCAATTTTGGCTCACTGCAACCTCCACCTCCTGGATTTAAGTGATTCTCCTGCCTCAGCCTCCCAAGTAGCTGAGATTATAGGTGCCCACCACCACACCCAGCTAATTTTTGTATTTTTAGTAGAGACAGGTTTCGGTATGTTTTCCAGGCTGGTCTTGAACTCCTGACTTCAGATGATACACTCCTCGTTGGCCTTCCAAAGTGCTGGGATTAGAGGTATGAGCCACCACACTCAGTTCCTTTATTATCCCTTTTATTGGTTAGGACATGCTGACTGCAAGTAACAATACCAAACAGATAATGGCATAACCTGTACATATATATGTGATCTTAGCTGACAAGACAGGTGGTTCCAAGGCTGGTGCAGCAACTCAGCAATGTCAGCGAGGGCCCAGGCTCTCTCTATCCTCCTGTTGTGACATCCTCAGCAGGTGCTGCCCCATGGTCACAAGGCAGTCACCCTGGTTCCAGGCATTATATCCTTCCCAAAAGCATCACCAGTAGGAAGGAAGGGGGAGTGGGAGAGAGAGAACCCAGGGTTCTTTTCTCATATGTGTCTTCATTCAGGAGGAAAATCTTTCCTTGAGGTTCCCATTTACTTCCTTCCCATCTTGTTAATTGGAACTGTGTCATTCAGCAACTCACAAGCCCATCACTGGCAAAGAGGAAACGGATTACCATGATGGATTTAGACCCATCACATTTCATCACTTGAGGCTGGGCATGCTGATATCACATTGATACAAAAAATCGGAATGAATATTGAGTAGACAACCAGCAGTGTGAGCCACTCCATTGGCCACCCAGGCTGTAGCTGACACTGGGATGGGCACAGCAGGAATGCAGCTGTACTGGATACAAAGCTCCACATTGGGCTGGATCTCAGGGAGAAGAGGAGAAATTATTGCCCACGTCTCATCAGAATCTAGATCACAAGGCATCAAGGGTCATACCTAGATGCTTTTAAGGACTCAGAAGTCTCAGAAACACTACCCTCTCTCCAGCATCAAATGCCCCCAGCCCCACCAAGTACATGTAATATAAGGCTTTGCAGCAAAAAAGCCTGCAGGAGGAGGCTGGACTCCCAGCTCAGCCTCAGACTTGCTGTGTGGTCCTGGGCAGATTACTTGACTTCTTTGGGTGTCAATGCCCTCCTCTGAATGGAACCATACTCGCTCTATGGATGCCATGTGGCTGGTGAAGGCCTTCAGATGCAGAGAATCATCTGGGAAGTTACGATGCAGGTCAGGGTGAAAAGGAGATTTGATTTGTGATGCTATTTGGGAGCAGGGCTCTCAGGCTCCTCAGCAGTCAGCAGCAGGTTGGACCTGGTGTGCTTTTAAGGTATCTTCCAACTTGGATGTGCTGGGATCCTGTGCCTAGTAAAGTAGTGAAGGAGTCACCATTTGGATTCAGACTCATGCTCTGCCACATACAAGCTGTGTGACTTCTGGCCACATTGCTTAACCTCTCTGAGCCTTAGTTTTCTCATCTATAGAAGTAGGGACATCTACAGAAGTAGGGATAATTAAAAGGTTGTAGTGGTTGAAATTATGCATGTGAAGCCCTTAACGGTGCCTGGCACACTGGTAAGTGTGGGGCAAACGTGGGCTATTATTGTTGATAGATTACTTTATATAATCCTCACAGCAACCTCATGGTGTAGTGATTATCATCCCATCTATTGTCCTTATATGTGAGACTCTGAGCGACAGTGAGGACTTGTCTACAGTTCTTCATCCAGTACAAAGGCAGAATTTGAATCCAGGTCTTCTGACTCCTGACTCTTCTCCTTTCTACTGCACTCCATTCAGTCTGGAGAGAGATAATACAGCAAAGATGGGGTGAACACTCAGATAGGGGGCAGAACACACACACACACACACACACACTCTCTCTCTGCCTGTGCTAAGGTCTCAGCGAAACTGTAAGTAATAATGACAGCTAGTCTGCTTTTATGTATATAAAAGGCTCCCAAAAGGAATTGTTCTTATCTCCATTTTATAAATGACAAAATGATATTTAGAGAGGTTCACAAATATGCCACACAGTTGTGCAGAGCTCGACCTGCCAGGTTCCAGGCCCCAAGTCCTTGACACTGGGCCAGGCTGCGGTAAGTCAAGCTGGTATGGCCTTCCTGGGTCCCCTCTGGCTTCCCAAGCCTCTTTTCCCCACCAGTCACTCCCAGGTCCCTAGGGCACTTAAGCCAGCAGCTCACCCTCTCTGCCCAGGAAGCCTCAGAGCAATCAGCGGCCTTCTCCCTTGGCCTTTCCTGGAAAGGCCCTCTGGGTCCATTCCTGCAGGAGCCTCCTCCCTCCTAGCTTGTGCCACCTCCTGATGCTGACCTGCTTACAAGTCACGCTAGCATCATGAATGGTGCGAAGTGTACCATCACCCCTGCCTCTGCTTCTGTCAGAATCCTTGGTTGTAAATCTGCAGAATCTTCTGAATATCCTTAACCCAGAGGCTAGATCTAAGGATAAAAATGGCAGGGATCAGCAGGCAGTTGAGGAGGACATCTAGGCTGAAGAGTAGCTGGGGCAGTCCTCAGGTCATGCCTGGAAATAACCTCTTGCACAAGTGGATCCTGCCTAATTTGCTGAGTGCCTTCACCTGCATTCCCCTGCTTGTGCCTCCAGCTCCCCTGTTCAGGAGGCTGGGCAGGTGTTGCATGCCCATCTGCCAGATGCAGAAACCAGGGCTTGCCAGTGCCTAAGATCACAGAGCTGGTAAGAGGAAGGTTCTTCAGCCCCAGTCCTGAGCACTTTCAGTTCCCCAGGGGCTTTCTCTAGGTAGCATTGGGGCAAGCACTCTGTCCAAAAGCCTTCAGCCCCAAGATGTTGGAGTGTCATTTGGAATGTTTGCTCCCTGGTAAGGGGCCTGGACTTGGCTCTTTCTCACACTGGCATAGCCTGTATGTATGAAATATTTGTGGGGGAGAAAGCAGGGTTTACTGGTTGGGGAGCAGCTTCAGGGAGCTGGTGGTTCTCAGAGAGGTTGGCCCAGCCCTCTCATGGCAGCACATCTGGCTGAACTGGCCTGAGCCCAGCATTTTGCAGCAGGTAAAGAAGCAAAGCAAAAGTTCATGTCAGCCAAACACGGTGGCTCATGCCTATAATCCCAACACTTTGGGAGGTCAAGGCAGGTGGATCACTGCAGGTCAGGAGTTTGAGACCAGCCTGGCCAACTGTCTCTGGTGAAACCCCATCTCTACTAAAAATACAAAAATTAGCAGGGCATGGTGGCATCTACTCAGGAGGCTGAGGCAGGAGAATTGCTTGAACGTGGGAGGCGGAGGTTGCAGTGAGTCAAGATCACATCACTGCACTCCAGCCTGGGCAACAGAGTGAGACTCCATCTCAGAAACAAACAAAACATTCATGTCAGCCAGCAAAACCTGGAGCCATACACCAGCTCTGATTTTCCTTTCTGCTTCTTATCTTAGACCTTGGGTTGTGGATATGGTGCTGCGGAGGCCTAGGGTCCAGGCTTGGTCATTTACCCTCTCTGAGCTCTATCTGTAAAAAGAGGGTGCTCGTGTCCCCAGAGAGCCCTTCTTCACCTCTACAGCCCCTCCTATCCCCTCTGCCCTGCCCTCTAGGTCTCTCCGTCACACACACAGACTCACACGCACAGGTGCATTCACAGAAACATACACAGACAACACATGCAGACACACACAAACATACACACAGGCACATTCACAGACACAAGCAGGGACACACTTATACACATACCCACAGACACACAGACATATGAAGACAACATTTCTTGTGCCACATCTGCTCTCAGTCACAGGCTGGAATTTTGTAGAACTGACCTCAGTGTCCTGGTTCAGTGATCCTCAAACATGACTCCACTTAGAATCCTCTGGGAGCTTCTGAAAATCCCACATGCTCAGACCACACCCCAGACTCATTGCATCACAGTCTCTACAGGCTGCTTCCAGACACCAACATTTTTTAAAGCCCCTAGGTGACTTCGATGTGCAGCCGAGGTTGAGAACCAGTGACCCCCAATTTATTTCCTCACCCAGGAAGGAGCCCCATAGAGTGAATTACAGAGAGGCACTCCAGTACCAGATACAGAACTCACATTTCCAGGCCCAGCCAGTCTCCCTTCAGCTTGTCTAATCAACCCTTGACCCTAATTGCCCACAGCAAGGGGCAGAGTTGCATCACCACCAGCCAAACCTCTGCTGCCGCCTTAGGGAGAGAACTGAGCAAGAATCATTTTCTTTCCTCCACGTGTTGGGGTGGGATGTTTCTCAGATTGGAGGAGACCACCTACGTGAGAATTCTTGAGAGTTTACTAAAATGCAGATTCACAGGCCCCAGCACACACCAGCTGAGTTGCAGTCTCTAAAGGCTATCTTGAAGCCTCCTGGTGACACACGTTGGGCTAGTCTGAGAGTCAGAAGACCAGGGCTTGAGTCCTAGCTCTGTCCCTGACTTGCTAGGTCACTGTTGGGGGGTCTGGCCTCTTATCTGTAACCTCTTGAGGAGTCTCCTGAAAAGCAACAAAGTCTGTCTGGAGGAAGACTTCGCAGACACAAAGGCGCTGTATAAGTTGGTTACTTTATTGTTATTGTTGGTTTTGTGCTTGTCATTTACAGTCTGTGGGTCCTGCTATGACCTGATGCCTCAGTGAATGAATGCGAGTAGAGAGCTGGAGGGCTGATAAGCCCTGGAGATGCTGTAAAAATAGCCACATGCTGGTCATGCACAAGATGTGGGGTGAGAGTGGTGTATCTATCAATGTCTTTGTGCCCTACTAAGCAGGGATGATGAGCAAGGCCCTGTAATTATTACAGGGATGTTCTGTTGCTCCAGTGAAGCCTGGACTTGAATTAAGTCTTAGAGAGAGGAACGAGAAAGGTAGAGGAAATGGAACATTTTGGAGCACTGACTACATACTAACTAATCCATGGGGCACTTTCACGTATCAGTGCATCAAGTTCTCATGCTCAGTTTTACCCCCATGAAATGAGAAAATGGAAATCCCAGAAGAGACAACAGAAACTCAGACTTACGACCTGTCCCGAGTCACTCAGGCAGCAATGGCAGGGCTGGGGTTAGAACCCAGGAAGGTCTGTCTCCTGACGCCCCGGGTGTTCCCATGTACCACATGGCTCTCCACTGTACGAGAGCTTGCAGGCTTCACGAACAGCCTCTCGCTTAGCCTGCTGGAGGTGTCCAGCCTGAAGCCCGGAGCCCTTGAAGGATCTTTGCCCATGCGATGTTGGGGTATCACCCAGCCAGACCCCTGCACTGTGTTCCCTCAGGTTTCTGGGGAGGATGAGAACATCTGAAGTCAATCGCATTCTAACAACACAGGGTTTCAAAGATAAAGATCAAAGGCAGAGTAGGTCAAAGAAGCCAACATCAGATTCCCCCCCAGATTAAAGCAAAAGGAGCTGCACTTCCTGCAGGCTAAAGTCTCCAGGAGGCCTACATGGAACCCGAAAAACTTCTCCAGCCTGGAATCTCAGCGTCTGTCAGCTAATGCTGTAGTACAGAGGGCGGGTCACAGATGGGCAGAGTCACACAGAGCAGGTCAGGAGGTCCTGAGAGAGAGGGAGAGAGAGAGGGACAGAGATGGAGAGAGACACACAGGGAAAGCAAGACACAGCGAACCAGACATAGGTGTTCAGAGCGAGGCAGAGAAGAGAGATGAGAGAGAGAGAGAGAGGGAGGGAGGGGGAGAGAGAGAGAGAGAGACAGAGAGAGAGGGAGAGGGAGGGAGGGGGGGGAGAGAGAGAGAGAGAGAGAGAGAGAGACAGAGAGAGAAGGGGGGGGGAGAGAGAGAGAGAGAGAGAGAGAGAGAGAGAGAGAGAGAGACAGAGAGAGAAGTGGGGGGGAGAGAGAGAGAGAGAGCGCAAAACAGAGAGCCACAGATGCAAAGTGAGGTATCGAGGCATAAAAATAGAGTGTCGGAGTGAAGCAGAGGCCGAGCCAGGCTGGGAGAAAGCCTGAGCGCAGCAGGACACGGCTGGCCCCAGAGGTATCAGTGTGCTGTTGTGCAGGCGGAACTTTCCACTGAGGCCGCCCCCCGCCCGTCAGCCCATCCTTGATCTACCGTCCTTTGCCTCCACGTGGAGGCTGGCCTGATGTCTAGATGGAAGGCCAAGGCTCCCGGGCAGAGACTGGCAAACAACCCACCAAACAGGCTGGAGGGGCTCCCTGGGGGTCAGGAGGGCTGCGGAGACCTGGATCCTCAGGCCCCTTAGAGACTGGAAGCCTCCCAACCCCTCCTCTGCTCATGGCCTGGCCAGGCCTGCAGGGCCCCCATGGTCCCAAGCCCTTCCGCTGCGGCCTGTGCCTTCCTTCCTCTCCTCTACCTGTGTGCACCAAACCTGCGAAGCCCAAACCAGCCTTCTCCTCCTCCAAGAAGCCCACCGGGACCGTGGCTCCCAGGGATTTCTCCAGGCTTCTTTTGTCTGCATGGCAGCCTCATGGCTCGGCTATGCAGTGTTTGTGTTCGAAATGCCATGCACAAAAGTTCTCTGTTCCCTCTTTCTATCTAGATGTCAAATTCTCTTCCCTTTCCTCTTCCCTCCCCTCCCCACCCAGGCCTCACGGCATGTGCACTAAAAAGCTTCCATGAGGTTCTGAAATGTGCTATTTTCGTTCAGAGTGCTCATTCCTTGACCGCCTTCAGCTGATCCTCAGTTTGGAGGGTAGGAAGTGGAGGACAGCATTGTGCCTACCCAACGGGAGAAGGAGGCCCAGGCAGGCAGCTTGCGGAGGTAGCAGAGTGGGTCTGAGGCAGGCTCAGCTCTCAGCCTTTTGTCACAGGCTGCCTCCTGCCTCCAGCCTCTCTTCCTGAACCTCACTCAGGACAAGAGCTGAGCACCTGCGTTAGCGGGAGGCGGGGTTATTCCACCTTGCGGGCCTGGCTCAGACCTGAGAGCCTCATCCCCACTGGCCCGAACCTGCTCTCTCACTTCCCTTTCTCAGTGGTCAGCACCTGCTGAGCTCCCCACACCCTTGTTCCCACCCCTGCCAGGCACACCCTCTTCCTTTCCCCAGAGGCCTCCTTCTGGGCTGGTCCTGCTTGGCCAAAGCCAGATGCAGGGCCACTCGAAGTCCAGTGAGGGGAGAAATGTGAACCCACTACCCAGCCAGAAGGAGTGAGAGCCAGGCCATCAGGGACTCCCACATTCCCAGCAGTAGTTTCCCCACCAGAATGGAGTGTCTCTAAGGCTGCGGCCATTTCTGCTGGTCTCTGTATCTCCCAAGCCTAGCCTGGGACTTGGCACTTAGTGAATGCTTGGACCATTGCTGAGCAGGTGAAGAGGGTCCAGGTGAAAGACTGAAGCCCTGACAGCTTCGAGCTGCACTGCCTTCCTTCCTGCCATCATGATACCAATGACAAGGTGATGTAAAATAAAATTATCGCTGAGAAAAGCACCAACAGTATCACAGCTGACACCCACAACTCTGGTGCCCGAGGCACAGGAGGCTTGGTGACTTTCTCAAGGTCCCCCAAGCTAGTGAGTGGAGAGGACACGGTTGGACTCTGAGTGTAAGCTCTCAGGCACACTGCTGGACCCCAGGAGAGGCGGGTCCTGGCAGCTCCCCTGTGACCTGGGGTGAGTTCCATTTCCCCTCTGAGCTTCAGGCTCCTCGCGTGTGAAATGAGGACTGAACTCCTTGGGTTCTTCATTCCCTTTTCTCGGTTAACATTTCCTAATTTAAAGGAATGAGATCACTTCACCTTCCTTGATTAAGATTCATGCAATAGTTTGAGGCAGGACTCCTGCCTTCAAAGATCTTACAGTATAGTGGGGGTGAGACATAGTCTATTTAATATTCAGACAATGGGGCTGCGGAAGCCTTGGGGACAGGAGCTGGAGGCCTTCCTGGAGGAGGACAGGGGATGGGGTGGGCCTGCATGGAGGAAGCATTTTCCCTGTGGATTAGTCAGGAGGGGAGGGTGGATGTGAATGGGAGTGTAGTTGAGATGAAGAGTACAGGAGGAGGACACCGGCCAGCTGGAATGCAGAAAGCCATGACTTTCTAGCAATTTCCTTTTCCAAGCCCCTCTTGCAAGTGAGCATCTTTAATTTATTAAGGGACTGACTTTAAATCATCCTCCCTCTCTCCCTGCCCACCCTCCATCCTCCACTGCCTATATTTCCCCTGACCATAAATTTCTTTTTAATGACAGTTTAGAAAATGAACAAATCTTTAGTGACACTTTTATCACCCCCAGAATACTTTTAATAAGAGGTTTCGGTAGATTGCATTCCGGGAGTGGAGAGAGGGGGAAGGCAAGATGGTAGCTTCACCAACCTGCGTGCACAAAGCTGTTCTCCCTGGTCCCAGCCCTGCAGCCCCCAAACCAACCCTCTCCACCCCACCCCTACCTGGAGGCAGGGGGTATCCCCTGACCTAGGACCCCAAATCCCTGGGTTCTAGCCCCCATGCTGACAATCCACTCATCTCTTAGCCTTGGGCACATCCCTTTTCTCCTCCTCTCCCTCCCTCTCTCATCTGTAAAATCTTGCCTATGTGCAAGAGATAATTAGTGCAGACCTATTAATAATGGTTAAAAGTAATTAGCTGCCGACACTTGGTGCCACACCTAGTTACTCAGACTGGCAAATCAGGCCCCAGAATATTTCTCAAACTAAAAACAGGGCCAGCTCAACTGGATTTGAAAGCATGGCTCTAACCACTCCATTGGTCACCGGGAAGTGTGTGCTGCAGGCCTCTTTTTGTGCTCACCCTATGTTAGATGTGAATGTACTGGAAAATCCATGGAGTACCTACAATGTGATGTCTCCTTCAAGAGTTTTCAACTGAGCTGGGCAAGCAAGAAAAGCTGCCCAGAATAAGGTTGTGTAGGAAAGACAGCCTGACAGGGCCAGGAACAGGGTGGGGCAGCAGAGGGGTCGCCCATGATGGATCCCTAGAAAGGGGAGATTTATGACATGGGGTTGGCTGGGAAGGGGAGGATCTAGAGGGAGCTGTCACAGTTCAGGAGTAACAAAAATGCTGAACAGGAACCATGAGCAAGGCCTGGGAAAGAGAGCCATTTAAGGAAAATCAACAGGATTTGGGGGCTGGCTGGATATGGGGCATGTGAGCATTGAGGTTTGGAATAATGGCAAGGGGATGTACCACAAAGAAAGGCAACCCGGGAAGATGGCAGTCCATCATTGAGTGACCTGTAAAATGATTCTGTCCATTTTAATATACACAGGAAAAAAATTTGTTTTCTTTAAGAAGCACACTGTTGAGGGCAATTTGAATTACAATTAGTCTGGGAAAGGTTACTCTAGCCTATAATCACAGTGTTTTGGGATGTTGAGGTAGGAAAGGGTCCTTGAGCATAGGAATTCGAGATTAGCCTGGGCAACATATTAGATATGTATTAGAGACCCTGTCTATATATAAGCATATATATATATATATATGCTTAAAAGACAAAGAGGGGTTAAAAGTTAAGTGAGTAAAAAAGTAATTTGGGTGATTTGGGTGCTTAAGGATCTTGACATTTACTGAGCACCTACTATGTGCCAATCACTGTGCTTTGCACTTTTAGGAGCTGGTGCATTGAAAGAGTTTATTGCTGTGTACAGCTTTCTACATGAGAGCTATCCTGCTTCTTATCTTTATTATTGAGCAGAAATCATTATGGCCATGGATGGGAAATGAACATCTAGGGCATAGAAAATAACAGTAGTAGCTAATAGCTCTTGAGTAGTTACTAAGTGCTAGACAGTGCTCTAAGTGTTTTGCATGCGTTAATTTGTTTAATCTCACAAAAATCCTAGAAGGTAGGTGATATTATTATCAACCTCATTTTATAAATGAGAGGTTGAGTGCCTCTCCCAAGGCCACACAGTAACTGCCAAGTCACGGTTTGAACCTGGTAGCCTGACTCCAGTGCTCACTAATTCAACTACACTCCAGACTGCAGCATCTTATCTGTTTCTAACCCTGAAGAGGAGTCAGTAGCAGTGGGGGTGACTTTAGAGAAGGCTCCAAAGGGTTGCCTGAGAGCAAACTGGCTCTGAGGACAGGGAAGTCTTGAGGGGAACAGATGTGAAGCCTGAGTTATCAGTTTCTCACCATGCAAAGATGCAGGAGAAAAACCTGGGGGGCTTTAATTGCCTTTCTCAAAGGGCTGCAGACAGGTGCCTGAGGGTATGCCTGGCTCATAAGGTGTTCCTGGCCTGGAAGCAGAGCTGGCACCAGGAAACAGAAGTCTGGAGAGGGAAGATTAAATTCCATTTAACCTCGAATCGGAGACAGATACACTGAAAGAGAGGTGGCTCTTGTTCCGATTTTTTCTTTGCATTTGCTCTAAGTGTATTTGAAAAGGCCTGAACACAGGAGAGAAGATGACACAGGAGTGAGAAGCTGTAGCTTTGCCACCCAGTGTCTGTGGGGTGCTGGGCACACCACTGGCCTTGCTGGACCCCGGTCTCCTGGCCTGCAAAATGCAGCAAAGCATCTTTATCTCAGAAAGCGGGGAGCTTGCAACGTGTTTAGCTCCTGGCCCAGATTTGGCCTTCCGTATTCTGTAATTGGTAGCTATTATTATTATTATGGCTGTAACTATAGATCATTAATTTACAGTTTAAAAATGCTTCACCTATTTCACTTTGCACTATTATTTTACAGAAGAATTAAATTTTTATGGGAAGTTCTCCTAATTGACTGGATTCAATGTCATTCTGCTTCTTGCAGCACGGATAGGCATTACCAGGCATGACTTCTCTCTGCCGGTGCCCACCGGGCCCCTCTTCTTCATCTCCTACCATCTATGGAGGGTCAATTCTGAGCCAGCACCATCCTGGGTGCTTTGCAGACATTCTCTTCAATTCTGAAGACAGCTCTGCGGACAGGACTTTTTCCCTACCTTGCAGATAAGGCAGTGGAGCCTCTGAGAGTTTGGATGGCTTGCCTGAGGTCACATAATTAGGAAACACTGAGCTGGAATTCAGGACCAAGTATGTCTGTCACTAAAGCCCAGGCCTCCCAGATGGCAGATCCAGGGCTTAGGGGATTCTCTGGAATGGCACTGACCTTGCACAATGGAGACAGTGACCCGCTAACGGTCCTCTCGAGGACAATATAAGCTCTCCAGAGATGGTTCCCTTTGGGCTGAGCAGCTCCAAGAAACCCCAAAGAAGCATCAACCAGGGGGATGCCACCTCTACTCACCAAGTGTCCCCCAGATGGTAAGGGGAGCCAGTTCCTCCTCTGGAATCCCCATGTCCTTGTCTCCTTGGCTCCCATCCTGGGCTCAGTTGCCCATGTTCAAGGGACCAGATGTGATGCAGGGAACGGAGCCATAATAGTCCCTTATACTTGCCTGGCCCTTGTAATTTGCAAGCAGCCATTTCACATACCCCATGGCCTCTGAGCTAACAGGGAGGCAGAGACCCTGTGAATAAGAACACGGGTCCTTGGGGCACACTAACTCAGGTTCACGTCTCTCTTCCACGCCTTCCTTGCTGTGGAGCCACGGGCGAATCACTTCACCTTCCTAAGCCTTGCTCTCCTTACCTGAGGAATGGGGAAAACACCTGCTACATAGAATCTTTGTGAGGGTCCATTGAGGCTATGCATCTATACATATGCATTATGTTTATTTACATAAAATCTCTCTATTTACATGTCTCTTAATAGCCCACAAATAAATAATAACTACTGATACATAGTAATGCTTTAACACATTCATGTTAATTAAGCATAGCCACACTCAACGGAGGATGATAAGAACTATTGTTTAAGCCAAGACCTTATATTTTGTTTTATTTTCCACATTGATCATCAACTCACCTACCAGACTATAAGGCCTGTGAGGCCAGGGCCATGTCTGTCTGCTCCGGACTCCCCTGAAAGCACTTAGCTGAGCCATGGGCTCAGCTAATCCTTGTGTGAATTAGCTACCTGGTTTAATGCTCACAACAGCCCTTTGAAGTAACAGATATTATCATCTTCATTTTACAGATGAAGAAATGAAGATTCAGAGAGATAAACAGGGTCGCAAAGCTAGAAATGGTGGGATTAAAGTTCAGATTCAGGTTCCTGACTCATGAATCTGTGCCATGAGTCACATCATCCTGCCAGGGATTGATCTTTCCCTTGACAGATAGAAGACTAGAACCCTACTTCCCAGGGCTTCATGCCCTGAGTGTCCCCCACCCCATGAGAGAACGTGGGTGGAGTGGCCCCAAGGCCCAGCCGCTCAGCTTTTGGGGGAGCACCAGTTGGTCAGTTGCCTGAGAGGTCCTGCAAAAAAGGCTTGTGGATGAGGAAAATGACAGTGCCCATCACATCCATGTCTCCACGTGGCAAGACTTAAAGCAGTCTGGGGACACCACACACTTCTGTTTCCCCAGGAAGCCCTTCCTCGTGGAGCTATTTCCTCCATAGAAGGGAGCCCTGCCATGCCGGGGGTGCTCATCTTTTCAGCAGCGAGGGCAGTGGGCTGCCGTGAACTAGGGGAGCCACAGGAGCTGTGGCCCTGGTCTAGGCCCGTCAGCCTCACTCTACCTGGAGTCTGGAGGGAAGCTGCCCTTGGGCACCCATCAGGTCTCGTGTTAACTACCAAGTACCTGTTACTTTGCTGGCCTCAGGGAGCTGGAATCACTTGTTGAAGACCATTTGCCCCATGAGAAAAGAAGGAGAAATTGAAATCCAGACCTATCTGACTCCAAGTCTAGTGTTCTGGGGCCTTCCCTAGCCTCAATCTGTGTATTCATGATTAAGTGCAACCCAAGAGGGCTCTACTGCCCAGGGACATCCCCATGAAGCTACTGCCCCCTCGCTCAGAAGGAGAGTGCTGAGGGCCTCAGGAGAGGAGGGGGTGTCACTCAGGGGGAAGAAGAGGCAGAAGGAGGCTGAGTGCTGTGAATGTCAAGCTCTCCTTCCCAGCACCTCAGTCTGGCCAAGCATGTTTTTCTGGCTTCCGGTAGTGCTGGGGACGTGGAGGCTGAGAGGTTGTATGTGTGTGCGTGTGTGCGTGTGTGCGTGTGTGATAGCACACTAGATTGGGAGCCTAGGAACATGGCTGTATTCCCAGGCTCTGGTGCAAAGAAGGCAGGGGACTTGGAGAGTCACACTTCCTCGTCGCACTCTGTTGCATCAGGAAGGCTAGCTAGGTGCTCTCTGAGGTCCTGCCAGCAGCCCCACCATCATCCTGAATTTCTAACGTGAACAAAGACACAGATGCTGAAGCCTGACTGCCTGGGTCCAATCTCAGCTCTGCTACTGAGCAACTGTATGATTACAGGCAAGTGAATTAACCTCTCTAGGCCCTCAGCCTCTGCTACAAAACAGGGATAATGACAGTCTCTGCTCTCATGGAGTTGCTGTGAGGATTCAATGAGCAAATGCATGTAAATCAGTAAATGCTCAGCAAATAGTCACTACTATTATCATTACTATCCAGAGCCTTTATCCACAATCCTGAGATCCCAAACACTCTGAACACAGAGAGCTTTTTGAAAATTCATTTGGCAACTATTTTAAGTCTTTATTTATCCCATGGACCGTGAATATTCATTAGTTTCCCTGCAGAAGTGTTAGTGAGTTTGATTACAGGGCACTGTCCCAGATCATGCTGGGGTGACAAAATTGTGGCATATCCGCCATATTTCATTTCTGAAATCCAAAAAGTATTCTAAATCCTGAAACACTTCTGGTCTCAAGGAATTTCAATAAGTTATTATTGTCCTAAGCTCTCTCTTTCAGTTCTTCCAATAATCCTGAAAAGTAAATGCCCTTTATTCCCATTGTATAGATAAAGGCACTTAGGCTTGGAGGAGTTAAAGAACATGTCCCGGATGCCATGGCAGGTACACAGCACGGCCCAGACTCAAGCCCTGACCTCTGACTGCAGGCCTGACAGTGGCCTCCTCTGCAGGCCTCCTAGGTGGTCAGATCCCCAAGGCTCCCGAGAGCCTGTGTCTGGTTCAGTGTTGTCCCTCAGAGACCTGAACACACCCCCCTTGCCCAGTGAAGGTCCACTGAATGAACGACGGCAGCCATGAGCAAAAGACATGGAATCCTCTTGGACGGGCAAGCAGCTCCGCAAGGAGACTTGGAGAAAAAACGGTGAACTCGATGAGAACTGTCCCCCTAGGAGCCTCCCAAGGTGCCCTGCCATCTGCACCCAAGATGGAGTCAAGCTGAGTTGGGCCCGTTTCTGACTCTGTCCAAGCCCACTTACAAGCGGACCCTAAGCCAGTCCCTGACCTGCTTGAGCCTGAGTTTCATCATCCCTGTGAATGAGGGTAATAACAATTCTGCCTCATATAGCCACTGTACTTGGCAGGGTCTTGGGGGCAAATTTGGTGAGGGGACCCAGGGCCTGTAGCACTCAAGGACAGCTGGAGCTGAACTAACCAACTTCTTTTTCCCAGGGACTTCCTGCCACCTTCTCCCGAGCGTGGGAAAATGGGCTCCTCCAGTCACCCATGAGGAATTCCCCAGTGCCCAGAACAGGATCTTGCAAGCTACTGCTGAGCCTCCTCTCTGCAAAGCCTTGGAGTCATAGCTTCCTCCTAGGCTCCAGGGAGAGCGAGACTAGAGAGACCATGGTCACAGCACCCGTGCCCCTTGTCCACCCAGCTCACTGCAGCCCGCAGCTGCCTTCCTTCTGCTATACACCTCCAGCAGATGCTCCCTTCTGCAGAGTAAAGAGCCCCATATTCCCTGGAGACGCAGAAAGTGTGTGCTGGCCCCAATCTGCTTTAGGTCTTGCCTTCTGGGGACATGGTCTCAGTGGGCACAAGGTAATTTTGGACAGGTTTCCAGTTTAATCTGTGGTCAGTTAAGCCTGCAATTCCTGCTTCAAACAACTCCCTAAACCTGTTTTTCCTACATGTTGGGGTCCCCCAGTGGCCGTCCCCACTTGCCCACATGCCAGAACCTGGCTCCTCCTGACCAGGCTTACCCAGCATTCGCTGCAAGACCCTGCCTGCCTCCCCTCCCAATTCCACTGTTGAAATAAAACATCCATCATGTTTCATTTGCCTAATAAGCCTCAGTCTCCATTCTGCTGGGTGATTAACCAGTCAGAATACCATGAGATCCCATCCGGCGCTTGGCAGTCGCCACGGGAGGGGCAACCTTCCTCCTTTTGCTACCACCACCCTTCCCCCCATCTTTCTTTTCAAATGACTGTGTGATTCCATTAAGTTCCCTGCGCAATAGCAATCATTCTGGAAAAATTGGTTGTGACTCTCTTAATGACTGCTTGGTCGGATGTTAATGTAATGGGGGACAATTTACACTGTCCTGCTTGCTGCAGCCAGAGCTGAAAAGGATTCCAGGCCAGTGCAGGTGGGGCATGGATGCAGGGAGGGTGGAGCATAAATGCAAGGAGGGCGGGGAATAAATGCAAGGAGGGTGGGGCATGGACCTAAGGTTAATTGGCAGAATTTTATTAACAAGGTAATGTCTGTGTTTCTTAGAAAGGATTTCTCCACCTGTCAGGGGTGTCTGGGAGGAACATGGTTATTCCCCACCTTGCTTTGGGGGCCCTACCCCTGGGTGGCAGGGCTGGGGTCTTGCTTCCTGCCCCGGCTGTGTGCCCTAGGACGTATTACCAGAAGGACATATTAGGATAGAGCAGGAGATACAGTCAGAGGTCAAGAGCTGACCCTGCTCTGCTGTATCTGTGTGACCTTGGGCCAGACACCCACCCTCTTGGCAACTTCCCACCGAAAATTAGTACAAACCTGTGCCCTGCCTCCCCAAGGAACTATGAGGCCAGAGGCAGACATTGCCTATCCAAGTACCCATCCCCTCTGCTCCTTCTTTGCTAGCAGAACCCAGGCTGGGGTGTCAGGTCCTGCAGGACAGTGCACGGCCCCTCTCCAGCCTAGAGAGTAAAAGGTGCTCAGTGCAAGCTGGCCAGTGGTGGGTCAGGAGAGGCCATATGATGCCATTGTGGCCAGAAGGCAGACAGCCTACTGGGGCTTCTGGAAAAGTTCCTCTTGCTCCTAAAAAGTTACACCAAGAAGGGATATCTTGCTTCCTACTTCTGGACACTGCTATGTGAGAGTGTGATGCTGGGAGCTGCAGCAGCATCTCACAAGCTTCTCACAAGCATGAAGGGATGTACCTTGAAGACCAATGCCAACCTGCAGGGGATGGCAGGGAGAAAGAACCGAGAGTGACTGGGTCCTCGATGGCATTGTGGAGATGCTGAATTAATCATAGCTGGAGCTGCTCACCTCATCCCCAACCTCTTCTGGAGGCGGATAATACATTTGCATTACTGTTCAGCCAATCTGAGTCAGGTTTTCTGTTATATGCAGCCAACAGTATCTCTGTAGAACCTGTGCAGGTAGGAGTCTTCTTTAAATGGTAAAGTTCTGAGCCAATGTAAGTGCTGGTGTTATTCTTTTAAGGACCCTAATTAGAACCTAAATTGTGTCAACTATGAGGGTCAGGATGTGGCAATGATGAGCAGGCGAAGCAGACATGAAATACATGTGCAGGGCGGGCAGAAGTGCCTCCTGGGAGATCCTTACGCTAGGGTCCTCACCCAGTAAATGCCCAAGTCTTAGCTTTTGGGAGGAAATGGGCATTCCTAATGTTCTAGAACCTGTCACTGGGTTTCTCTCTTAGCCCAGTTCCCAGGGACTCATGGCTGACCCCGTTGGGGTGAATGGCAAGGCCCACCATAAGTCAATCCAGATCAACCCTGGTGCCTAGCGGTTCTGCTTCAGAGCTCGCTGGAAGCGCAGCCCTCATTTCCCTCCACACGAATAGCCCAACAGAGCTGCTCCAGGGCCCAGGGCCAGGACAGGGAGAAAGAAGAGTCCTTACCAAAACCTGGACCAGGGGGTTTGCTGTGGGTCCCAACAGGGCTTGTTCATGAGCACCTGTGAGATTCCTTCTGGAGATGCTCAGAAACACTTGGGGACCTCTTCGAGGGCTGGGGTCGTGCCTTAGCGGGTGGGAGTGAGAATGGTGAGTTGTGCTGATACTGTATTATCATTCATGGGACCAGAGGAGGTGGGCCTAGAGGCTGGCCCAGAAGTGAGCTTGCACCTTCTCAGGCCCCAGCTCCTTTCTCCTAGCCTTGGTGGTCTCTGAGTACAATGGCTATAGAGGGAGACAGGGCAGTTCTGAAGCCCAGGGAGGGACCTGACCACTCAGGAGCTTTCAATTGGAGTGATTTTTATGGCAGGGATTAGAAACTGTTGTAATATTTTTCTTAATTGATTCTTCTAATTGCAAATCAATAGAACCAGTTTGCACCCTGGTTGGTTTTGTTTTGTTGTGAGGTGATGGGGGTCCCAAATGACTCACTGTGTGAAGGGAAATTTAGGTGAGGTGAAATCAAACATACTTCAAACCATCACTCATGGATGGCCGGAGGAGCAGGGACCGGGCACAGAGGGGCAACTGGTTGCTCTCCTTTTCTATACTCCCGAGCTCACCCGAGCCAGGCTACTACTGGGTGTGTAGGGGGAAAAAAAAAAACAAAACATAAAATAGCAGGTGGGAAGGGCTGGCTGCCAAGCTGACCCCTCCGGTCCAGAGGGTTGTCTCCTGACCCAGAGTAGAAGTAGCCTTTTTCTCCAGATTTCTCTCTGCAGCAGTAAAGTAGTCTGGGAATTCATTCACCTAGGTAATATGTCTCAAATGTTTCTTGGGCATTTACTATGTGCCAGAATCCAGATAGTGACTGGGGTTTCAATGGTGGACAAGAGAGCTGTGGCCTCTGCCCTCATGGAGACACTGGCATTAAATGACTGAGTCAGGCAGGATGCAGCTACCAAGAACTGAATCCACTTTGGTTATTTATGCAGAAAGGGGTTCATCATAGAGTATTCAATGGCCTTCAGAATCCCAGGGAAGTCTGGAGAGAATGTTCCTGTCTTAGTCTGTTTTTGTTTGTTTGTTTGTTTGTTTGTTTTTGAGACAGTCTTACTCTGTCGCCCAGGCTGGAGTGCAGAGGCACGATCTTTTCTCACTTCAACCTCCACCTCATGGGTTCAAGTGATTCTCCTGCCTCAGCCTCCCGAGTAGCTGGGATTACAGGCACCTGCCAGCACGCCCAGCTAATTTTTGTACTTTTAGCAGAGACATGGTTTGGCTATCTTGGCCAGGCTGGTCTCGAACTCCCGACCTCAAGTGATCTGCCTGCCTCGGCCTCCCAAAGTGTCTTAGTTTGTTTTGTGCTGCTATTACAGAATACTTGAGACTGTGTGATTTATAAAGAACAGAAATTTGTTTCTTACAGTTCTGGAGGCTGGGAGGTCCATGGTCGAGGGGCCTGCATTTGGCAGGGGCCTTCTTGCATCATCCTATTCCAAAAGGCAGAAGGGCAAGAGAGCACGAGAGGGAGCAATAGGGAGCCCAATTTGCTTTTATAACAAGACCATTCTGGTGATGACTAGCTCACTCCCACCATAACAACATCAATCCACTCATATGAAAGTTGCATTCAGACCTAATCACCTCTTTTTAGGCCCCAATGCTGTTACTTCCAGAGCTGCATGTTCTAGAATCTTATTCCTCTGCATCAAGGTGGAAGCTTCATGCTGCCTCTCTTCCCTCTTGGCTCAGTTCTGAATTTCAGTTTCATGTGAGTCCATCCATTAGCAGAACCCAAATCAATGTGGAACCCTAGCTGGAAGGGAGTCAGTGTGCACAGGTTGTAGCTCTCCAGGAAGAGCCACTCAGAGGAAGAGGCGGGAATACGTCGTGGGTGAGCAAATTGACACTTTCCCACACAACAATTGATTATTTAATTCAATTGAATGCCCTTGTGATGGTGCCTCCCAGAGAAATTGATAAAAGGAATTGTCAAAAGGAACTTTACTAAACCCTTGCAAGAACCAAGAGGGAACTGAGACTAAAAGTGGATGGTGGGGCCACCCCATGTGGACCCTCTAAAAACAACAGCCTTAGGCCCAAAGGCATGACCACCATGTCCGCTGAAACTTGGCTCTGCTCCCTCCACTTCCCAGTCCTGAGGCCCATATCCCTGTGCTCCTGATGCATCTGTGTGACATCTCGATGGTCTCAGTCTCTCCTGACACCACAAGCCCCTATCTCCTGTTCAAATGATGTCCTGGGGCCTGCCCTTTGCCCTGAGCTCCCTGGATAGGCAGTGGTCTGGGCACAGTGAATGACCCACACTGTCCATGCAGACCACCAGCCCTGCCTGCTCCACACTGACCCTTTCTGTGTGAATTCACCTCTTATCATCAGAGGAGTGACCTGACCCATTGTAGAGGACGTATTATCCTCACACCTTATCCCAGTGGTTCTTGAAGTTTGATCCATGGGCCAACCAACATTAGATTTTTAATTGATAAAAATTAAGTTTCCCAGGCCCTCCCTCAGACACACTGAATTGGGATCTCCAGGGGCAGGAAGCAGGGAATATGCATTTCTGCAGACTCCCCAGGTGGCTATGATGTACCTATCACCAAGGGCCACTTCTCTGAGTGCACAGGTTAGAGGGAGGCAGTGTGGGACATGGGAGGCAGTGGGACGTTGCATCATAGCCCAGGTTTACCTCTTATTCTTGTTTAACCGTCTGATTCTAGTTGTCCTGCTCTGAAGCTCAGTTTCCTGACCTGAAAAATGGGAGTAAAGATGCCCTCTGCTTCACTGTTTGCTGTGGCTGTGAAGTGATTGTGCGAAGTCTTTGGTCAATAGGAAGGCGCTGTTTGAATACCCAGATAGCTGTTATGAGCCTCAGTGAGCGTGACATGTAGGAGGCAGAATTACACAATCCCAAGTAATTTTTTTTTAAATGTATTTTTTACTTAAATTTTTCAAAGGATGTTAAAAGGGATTCAAATACACAGTCCACAACTACATGTATTAACCCCCTTCCCTCAAATCCCCTAAACCTCCCTCTTCCCCCAGGCCAGGGGGCCTTCTTTCCTCCTCTTCCTCTTCCCTCTCTCTCAGCCTTATATTACGTATAGAGTTAGTTCTCTCCCTCCCCCAACAATGCCAGGAGGGGGAAAAAGGGGGTAACTGAATGGAGAATGAGGAAATTTTCCCTGGGGGATTGGCTGGGGCTGAGGGAGGTTGGTGAGCATGACCACCTTCATATATTTTTGGTCTGTTGAATTAATTTGTATGAACATGGCAGTACCAGCAGAAGTAATCATTTTCAGTGTTTATATGTGATCAGTGTTGAGGGTGGGAAGTATCCATTCTCTTGTGGGAAAATGGTAGCCATCTTCCCTGTCTTTCTCCCTCCCTTCTTCCCTCACTCCCTTCTTGCCTTCCTCCTTTCCTCTTCCTCCCTCCCCCTGTCTCTTTCCTCCCTCCCTTCCTTCTTTCCTCTCTCTCTTGCTCTCTTCCTGTCTGTCTGTCTCCCTTTCTTCTGCTTATAAAACTGGATTATTCTTTTTTTTTCTTTCTTGAGACAGGGTCTCACTCTGTCACCCAGGCTGGAGGGCAGTGGTGTGATCTCGGTTCACTGCAACCTCTGCCTCCTGGGCTCAAGCCATCCTCCCACCTCAGCCTCCTGAATAGCTTGGACTACAGACACCCGCTGTGACGCCTGGCTAATTTTTTGTGCTTTTTGTAGAGACAGGGTTTTGCTATGGGCCAGGCTGGTCCCAAACTCCTGACCTCAAACGATCAGCCCACCTCAGCCTCCCAAAGTGCTGGGATTTCAGGTGTGAGCCACTGTGCCTGGCCAAAAAACTGGGTTATTCTTTTATCCAACAATCATTTATTTAATATTTAACTAGTTTTCTTTCTGATTTCAAAAGTAAATCAATGCTTATGTGGCAATGTTCAGATAGGGCAAATGAGCACATGGTCCAGAAGCCAGAGTCCTTCTGAGTGTCAGTTGTTCTGCCCATGAAGTGGGGGAGACTCACACCCAGGAAGGGCTGAGACTGTGAGGCTCCCGTTGTCTTGCCTGGGCCTGGACGACTGGCACCCTGAGCACTTCTCATGCTACTAAAAGAGTGGGAGCCCCTGGAGAGGGAGGCGAGAGCCAGTGCTGGCTGGGGTGTGTTATGGGCATGTTTGCACCTGTGAAAATGTGTCTGGAGATGCTAGGGTGCAAGCCCTTGCCTTGGCCTTGTGGTGATGTGTCCTCTGTTCCCAGCCTTTGATCTGCAGCATTGCCCCCACCCCCTAGCCTGGCTCTTCTTGCTTCTTCTCTCTTCCCAGTAACACGTGGCTCAGAGCACCCAGATGGAGCCCCACTGAGGCCTGCTGTCTCAGGGCAGGCAGAGCTGAACAGGCATCAGGGCTCTCAGCAGGAGGGAGAGGGGAGGATGGAAGGGGAGGGGAAATGAGAGGTGGAAACTGATTCTGGGAGGCCTGGCTGGGGCTGGGGCAAAATACTTCAGGCTGGAAGGGATCCTCCAAGCCACCTGAACACCATGCACAGTGAGGCTTGAAGAACTCAAACTAGTTCCACCTCCTACAGGTGTCCCTGTCCTGCATAGGATTTATTTATTCGTTCAATCAATCATTTGTATTCAATACATTTTTATTGATCCCCTTCCATTTAACTAGCACTGTTCTAGGTACTGGGACACAGTAGTGGATGGAAGAAAGAAAATCCCTGTCCATGTGGAGTTCCATTCGAGTGCAGGAGACAGATCATAGGTAAGAGAAAGTAGAATGGATTATATGCTACGGTGGATGAGTGCTATGGAGAGAATAAAGCAGATAAAAGAAATATGAGTGTCCAGGGTTGACATTTTCAAAAGAGTTGCCAGGGTAGGTGAAATGAGGATGGAAGGATGCATCACCTAAAATTCACATGTGGAAGCCCTAACCCCCAGCGTGATCATATCTGGAGGTGGGAACTTTGGGACGCAGGTAATCAGATTTAGATGAGGCCATGTGTGTGCCCCCGCCCCCAACCATGATGGGATTAGTGTCCCCGTAAGGAGACGATGAGACACCAGAGCTCTCTCTCTCTTCACCATGTGAGGACACAGTAAGAAGGTGGCCATCTGCAAGCCAGGTGCCTTGATCTTGGCCTTCTCAGCTTCTAGAACTGGGGAAAAGACATGTCTGTGGTGTAAGCCACCCAGTCTGTGGTGTGTCGTTACAGCAGCCTCAGCTAAGACAGAGCCTCTTTGAAATGATGACTTTGAGGAGAGACCTGGAGAAAGTGAAGAGGGGAGCATGTGAACATGTGGAGGAAGAACATTCTAGACAAAGGGGCAAAGACCAAGGCCCTGAGGTGGGTAGGTGTGTGGCGTGTTGGAGGAGTGAGGGGCAGTGTGGCCGGGTAGGAGTGAGGGAGGTGGAAGCCATAGGAGGTGGGGTGAGCAGCAATAGGCCTGGTCAGGCAGAGCCTCATCAGTTGTACACAGTGGAGATTTGGGCTTTACCTCTGAGAAAATGGCAACTATTCTCAGAGTTGCAGAGATGTAGCACAATCACACTGAAGCTTTAGCAGAATCCGGTAGCCACTGGGTGGAGCCTAGGCTGTAGGGTCAAATATACAATGGGGAGGCGAGGTGGGAGACTGCTGGGAGCATGTAGGTGAGAGGTGCTGGTGGCTGGTGCCAGGCTAGGAGAAGTGGGAGGTGGTCAGATTCTGGATCTGGATGGAAAGTGGATCTGGCTGTGTTTGCCAGCAGACGGGCCGAGGGTTCTCAGGCAGTGATGCTGCCCATGGCCAGGTGGCCTGCAGGCCTGTGGTTCCAGTGGTCAGTCCACTCAGGAGCCCCCGACTGCCTAGGGAGAGAGCTGGCAGGAGCTGGCAAGTGTGAGGCCCAGGCTGTCAGAGCTGGACTCACTCCTGGCCTTGCTCTGTGAGCTGGTGAGGCAGCCCCGTGGAAAGGTGGCTGAAGTTTGGGGAGCACACAGTGGGGGTGGGGAGTGGCAGGAAGTCAGGGATGATGAGAACAGAGTCCAGAGTTGGACCCGCCTCAGCAGGGCCCCTTCCCCCGTGGGCTGGTGGGACTGAAACACGCTCCCCTGGCCCTGGCCTGCCCATGAGTGCTGTGCTGAGTAGGGCTGGCAAAACACAGGGGCTGTGTTTCTAAACTGTACCTCCTGCCTCTCACTCTCAAAGCCCCCTCTCCCCGGGCTGGTCTGCACTGAGGAGAGCCCATCACGGGGCCCAGGGGAGCCACTGCAAGAGGCTTGGAAAGCAACTTCTCTGGGGCCCTTGCTTTAGAGCAGCGGTGGGCAAACAGATACAATGTTCCCATTCCATGGAGGCATTAGGTGATGTCTGGAGACATTTTTGTGTGCCTCAATTGGGGCAGCGCTACTGACAGCTAGTAGAGGCCAGGGGTGCTGCTAAACCTGCATTACACAGAGCAGCTCCCAAACCAGGAATCACCTGAATAATCCGTCCCAACACGTCGGCAGTGCCAAGACTGAGAAAACCTGGTTTAGAGACACCTTAATTCACCAACCTTCCCAAGTGTGGCAGACTGCAAAAAAAGGGGCACAAATTCCCCCCAACCCCAGTACGTACACCCTTTACCCCAGTAAGAGGTAAAGTGGATTTCTCTGCCTCTTGGGACTTGCACTGACCAATTGAATGCGGAGGAAGTGATGTCATGGAGCTTCTGAGCCCAGGCCTCAAGAGGTCCTGCAGCTTCCACTGTTGTTCCCTTGGAACCCCTGGCAGCAATGAGGAACAGTCATGGGCGAGCTGCCAGATGAGTGCAGCTGCATGAGTGACTCCAGACAAGACCAGCAGAAGACCCGCCCAGAAGAGCCCAGCCCAAACTGCTGACCCACAGAAGAATGAGGAAATAGAATGGTGGTTGTTTGAAGCTACTAAATGTTGGGGCTGTTTGTTTTGCACTGACTACACTGAGAGCAGGTGCATTTTAAAGGAGATGTCTGAGGACCTGTGGAGGCTGAAGTGACTCTATCTTGGATGCGAATGTGTCACGCTGACTTCTGATTAACCCCAGCTCAGGAAAGCCTCTAAGATCTCTAAACTTACATGTACTTGCTGTAAATCCTGCCCTTAGATCAAAACAACCTTCATGTTACCATAAACACATGCTTACTATAAATCCTGCCCTTGGGCAAATTCCCTATGGTATATGAGCCCTGGGTCTGCGGCTAGCAGTGTGGGTGCCCACCATTGCGCCTTGCAGCCGCCCAAGACATAGGTTGTTCGTGAGTCCCTATTAAATGTTTCTTTCTGAGAACCTGGGTTTCTTGGCCTCTTTCTTTGGCCTCTCAGCTTCCTCAGGCTTTGGGGCTAGGTTTGCATAGACCTACTCACTATAGAACAGGACCATATGTTTTAACCCAAAGGATTAGTGGGCTCGCCTCAGTCAAAGGAAGGCCGTTGAAGTGGATTTTGCAGCAGCAGCAGAATCCTTCCTGTTGATCAAATCATTCTAGGTGAATAACTGCCAGTGCAGTCTGGATCCAGTGTGCAGACAGTACAGGCAATGATCCAGGCCTATTGGCCACAGGTCGGGTGAGAGGAGCAGCTGGGATAAGAGAGAGCAGATTGGCGGCCAGCCGCTGGGCAGAGGGCGGGGCTCCAATGTGAGATAGCGTGGGCAGGGCTGCCAGCTCCACCGCCCGCAGCCACCTAACCTTGAGCAGGTCACTCTTCCTCTCTGGACTTCTGCTTCTCCTCTGGAAAGGGATGATAATACCTCTCTCAGGTTTATTGGGAGGATTAGATCAGATTAGATGAGACTATGCATATGAAGGACTTAGCACTGGTCCTGGCACTGAGAAGGTACAATAATGGCTTGTTGACTGATTAAACAGACACACTGTTTGGACTAGGGTTTGGCTGACGGTAAAGGGTATAAAAGGATCTTTCAGGCTGTGTGTCCTCTTAAATGCAGAGGGTCTTTCAAAAGAGAAAAAAAAAAGAAGAGAAAAGAAAAAAAAAATGATTGGGAGCTGTAGGAACTAGGTTATTGCTAGATACTTCCAGAATGAATGTCCCTAGATGGAAAGGAAACGTGGGTTTAAATCAGTTTGGCATTGATAGCAGGAGACAGGAAAACAGTTGGTCTTAATATTATTCCTGTGTGAGCCAGCATGTGGTGTGGGTTTTAATTTAAAGCAGGCATTTAGTGAGTTGATAAACAGGAGTGTGCACCTCCTGCCCTCCCACGCCCTGAGCCCCAGAAGAACAATTATCCTGGAGAGAAGATGAAAGGAACATATGGAAATGAATTCTAATAATATGGAGCAGGCAGGCAGCACCTGCTTTCTCACACGGGCTTTGATGGGGCTTGAGTTGATATTGTGTACACACCAGCAGGTAGCAGAGGTCAGCCGAGGCCTCCCTGGCTGGCTCACTCCACTGGTGCAGTTCTGTGCCGTGGGATGGAGACGGGGCTGAGAACTTTTGCGTCCTCTGTTAATGGCATGGTCTGAGGCATGCCTCCACTGGCGCCGTCTCTATGGTGTTGCGCATGTTCAGATAAGCCAGGCTGATTGTTTTGTTTCATTGTTTGTTTGTTTTTTTTTTTGTCTTTCCCCAAATGCTGTCACGGAATGCGCACATAGGAGGCCAGCCTCTGTCTAAGGTCGCCAGACTCAATTTGGAGATAGTAGTTTGGATTCTCAGTTACAGTTCTGGCATCCACTTCAAATCAATCAGGCAAAAGGAGAGATTCACTGAGCTGTGGGATTCACCTACAGAAGGAGCAGGGGCAATGGGCTCCGTCAGCTGCCATCACCAGCGTGGCTCTCAGGGTCTTTCACCCATGTCAGCATCCCTCTCTGAGACTGAGCACCGGACTGCTCATAATTCCCAACCATGGATTTCTGGTTTTGCCAACAAGGGGAAAAGACCCTCTTTCCTTAGTTCCCAATTGAAAAATCCCTGGGGAGGGCTCTGCAGGCCCAGCTTGAGTCACATCTCCCACTCCAGTGCCGTGGCCGGCCATGGGTGCACTGGTTCACTGTCTCCTCTGTAACCTCACTGGTGGGTGGAGGAAGGGAAGGGACAGCTCCCAAAAGAAGTGAGAGTGCTGTCGCCACAAAGGTGAAAAGCAGTGGGCAGACAACACTGCTGTTACCCTGTGGGGCCATGGAAGTCATAATGGGGATTTCTTGAGTTATTTCTACTCTTCCTTAAAGCCCAACATGAACTCAAACTCCATCCATGAGTCGGTTATCCATGCCAACCGAAATGTAGCTCACTACGCCGGCCCAGTCATGTCCTCACCTCCTCCTGCTGCCCTGAAGTCCATCTCAGTAGTTTTATGTCTTTAATGATTCCACTTGGGGAAAAAATTAATTTGTACAGAATGAATGAGGTTGATTTTTTATTTCAGAGTTGTTAAAGACAAATATTCTATTTCTGAGGACAAACTTGGGGTGGACTATTCTCCTCTAAGGGCCTCTTTATATAGAGAACACATGCTTTACCTGACATGAGGAACAAAGAGCAAGCCGTATTATTGTATCACTTAGCACCAGGTTCAGCTGCATATAACATTGAATAATAATGTCTTAAAGGCACTGGGGTTGTGTCTTACTCAGAAGTTTGGAAGCATATCCTGGGGGACGATGCTCCATAAGTCTCCCACATTTTCACTTGTCTTATAAGCAGAGCCATGGGTGGCTTTTGTTCCAGGTCATCTTTGCAAAGATATTTTATAGGCCCAGAACATACAGATAGTGTCATTCTCTGTGTCAAAGGGTGGATTTGCTTGCTGTCCAGTATGATAAAGATAATGTCTTGCTCAGGGCACGGGTGGGGAAGGTTCATAACCAGCCCTGTTATAAAGGATTGGGACTTCCCAAGCTTGGGTTCCTCAGCTGTGACCTAAACCTCCTGCATTTGCAGCATCTACCTGGACTGCTTTGCATTGCCCCAAGGGACCTGGGGACAAGAGGAACTAATGCAAACTGACATGAACATGAACTTCATGCCGCTTGCTGTATCGTGAGTGATAAAGTCCATGGTCTCTGACCAGCAGTTCATGTCTTCTGCTAGTATGCATGACACTCTGGCAGGTTAACTTGTTAACTTGCAAGTAGGGTAAAATTTCAGACCTTTCACAGTTCTTGACACTATACAGTAAAGGGCTGAAATGCTGACTCCACAAAGTTATCTAGGCCAGGTTTCTTTTGTTTTACCACTCTCAAGATTAGTTCATGGTCCAAGATGGCTGCTGGAGCTCCAGTCAGCACATCTGTATTCCCAGCAGCAGAAAAGAGGAAAGAGGAAGGACAAAGGCAACATCTCCCAGACCTCCTGGATTTCCACACAATACTCCATATGCATCTCTCTGGCCATCACTTTATTATTTGGCCTTGCCTAGCTTGGAAATGTAGTCTTTTTATTTTTATTTTATTTTTTTGAAGTCTCACTCTGTCGCCCAGGCTGGAGTGCAGTGGAGTTATCTTGGCTCACTGCAACCTCCATTTCCCAGGTTCAAGCTATTCTCCTGCCTCAGTCTCTGGAATAGCTGGGATTACAGGTATGTGCCACCACACCCAGCTCATTTTTTTGTATTTTTGGTAGAGACAGGGTTTCACCATGTCACCCAGGCTGGTCACGAAGACTTGACCTGAAGTAATCCACCCACCTTGGCCTCCCAAACTGCTAGGATTACAGATGTGGCTCACAGGACGCCCAGCCAGGACAATGTAGTCTTTAGGCACAGTGCAAAGCTGTCCCAGGCAGGGCTTTGTTACTACTGAAGAAGGGAGAAGGAACCTGATGGGTGGCAACTAGCAATCTCTGTCCCAGTCCCCACCTCCTGCTGTTGTTCCTAGTCGCGTGGTAGAGACAGGAAAGAGTTCCTCATCTGAGCACAGCGCCTGCTGAGGATGAAGAAGGGGAGAGGAGGCCCCATGGTAAACAAGTTTAGGGGAGGGTGCACTAGTTGCCTTACCCACTCTCAGCCAAATAAAACACCCTCTGTTCCACCCCGGGGGCTCAAAAGCTACATGGATGGATGGGCATGTGGGTCATGAATCACAAAGCATGGGGAAAAGTAGTGATCAGAGCTAGGTTGAGGTCAGCCAGCCTAGGAAGTTGGAGGAGCACTGACAAGGGATGGCTACATTAACTGGGGATTAGGGAAGGCTTCCTGGAGGAGACGATGCTTGACTTGAGTCTGGAAGGATGAGTACAACTTCACCAACTCATGAGTTTGAAGTAGGGCTGCCAGATAAAATACAGAATGCTCAGTTAAATTTCTTTTTCTTTTCTTTTCTTTTTGTTTTTTGAGATGTAACCTCACTCTGTTGCCCAGGCTGGAGCGCAGTGGTGCGATCTTAGCTCACTGCAGCCTCTGCCTCCTGGGTTTAAGCAATGCTCCTGGCCCAGTCTGCTGAATAGCTGGTACTACAGGCACATGCCACCATGTCTGGCTAATATTTGTATTTTTGGTAGAGACGGGGTTTCACCATGTTGCCCATGGTAGTCTTGAACTCCTGACCTCAAGTGATCCATCTACCTTGGCCTCCCAAAGTGTTGGGATTATGGGCGTGAGCCACCGCACCCGGTCTAAATTTCAATTTTAGGTAAACTAGGTATAATTTTAGTGTAAGTATAGTTCATGTAGTATTTGGAGCATACTTACACTAAGAAACTATTTGTAGTTTATCTGAAATTCAAATTCACCTAGCCTCCTGTATTTTTATTTGCTAAATCTGGTAACTTTATGTGGGGGTGAGGGCATTCCAGGCACGAGGAACTCACTAGAGAAGTCCACGGGAGGGGGAGCTGAATGTAGGTTGGCAAGCTGGAGTGAGTGAGGAGGGGTGTTCGGAAGGGGTGTGGGGGTGAGGCTGGGAAAGGAGAAAGGGCAAGGCATTATTTGCTTAATACTGATTAGGAGTATCTATTATCCAACAGTTATTGGAGCAATTACCATGTGCTGGGAACTCTGTCAAGCACTTCAGTATTGACTCACTTAATTCTCACGCCATCACTAGGAGGGAGGTGCTTGTATTATTCCCATTTCACTGATGAGGAAATCTAAAAGTTAAAAAACAGCCAGGCAGTGGTGGAGTCGGGTGCAAACCCTGGTGTAGGCCAGGCTGTACCTCATTGGAATTTTTCATGGGCCTTCCTGGGCCTTATCTCATTCTCTCCATCTTCCTATGATGATGGTGACAATGGGCAGGGCCAACAATCACGAAGTTACCCTAAACAGAGGAGAGAGTGGGCGGAGGCCCAGGCAAGTTCCTTAAAAGCAGGGAGCCCCCACTCTCAGAGGACAGCTAGTCCAGAGGTGTCCACACCCTACACCCAGGTGTCCTTATGGGAGCTGAGGTGTCCCTCTTTGAGGGAACCTTGCAAGTGGAGACTGAAAATGCACAGGACTCCAGCTGGAGTACCTCTGCTTTTATGCACGGTTTGTACTGGGCATCTGTGACATGCTGCACTTGAATAAACCGCTCGGTACCTTTCAAAGTAAGCATCTTGCTGGTGACCCAACTCCCTCCTTTTCCAGAAGAGAAAGCTGAGCTCTAGGAGGGGTTGAGTAGGGGTGACATGCTTGCTAGGGCAGTGGGGTCTCCAGCTCTCAGTTTTGTGAAGCCTGAGGACCACTTCCCACTCCCACATTCTCTGCTCCCCGGGACTCCATGGTACCTGCGTCTAAGTAAGCAGTGGGCTGGCCTGGCATCTCCATCAGGCAAAGGCACTTGGCTCAACTGCTGAGAAGCATCAAAGGCTCCCCAAGGGTCTGCCCAGCACACCCGGCAGGGAGAGCAGGCCCTGAGCCTCAGCCTGCCTGCAAGGCAGGTGCTCAGAGCTTCACACTGGGGACCTGTTCTGATGGGCTGCCTAGACCCTCCTGGGCAATGGTGTTCAGGGTCTGGATTTTGGGCCGAGCTATGACTGGCGGGTCCCAAGGGTTTGCAGAGCAGTTTGCAGCGTGTGGCTGGGGTGGTCATGCCAGGGGTCTGGGGGCCAAGAGAGCCCCCATGGATACCTGCCCCATGCCATACCCCCAATCCACACCTTCCCCCCTACCCCCCACCCGCTGCTGCCTGGGGTGGTGGCTTGGCTGGGCAGGCTATTGTTGCCCACGAAATGTTTAGGAATCAGCCATTTAATGAGAACAAAAGGAATTAATTGGTGGTTTAGGCCTAATGAGACCGCTGTGCAAATTAACAGTCCTCATCAGCAGAAACAAACAGAGCCCTTAAATGAATTGCCCAACAGCATTAAACTGAATAAGCTTTTGCCGGGATGATAAATAGCAGGTCAGGGGAGACCATCTGGCCCCTTCCCCGCAGCTTCCTTCCAGAGAGGAGGGAGAGAGGGAGGGAGAGAGGCAGGGAGAGAGGAAGGGAGAGAGGGAGGAAGGGAGAGAGGGAGGGAGGGGCCCAGCTGGGGCCAGTCGAGCGCACACTCACACTCACTCTGTCACACTCACACTCGCACACTCACACACATTCACACGGTCCGTCTGCACATGCACAGCCCATGTATCCATTCACACACTCGCCGACACATTCACACACATTTATTCACACATAGCCACCCACAAACACACATTCCCACTCACACGTTTATATTTGCACGAATATTCACACACATACACATACACCCACACGCACACACACACTAGCTGATAGCCCATGTAGGCAGAAGGCACAGTAGCCAAGTGCTGCATTGGTTTCTAAGGCCCAGGTGTTGTGCCAGGGGTTTTCTACCTGATCCCCTCCTCCCCACAGCCCCCTACCCTGGCCTCCTGTGCTCCCGCCACCCCTGCCCTGTGTGAGCAGGGTGCAGTAGCAAATCAGAGGAGGTCACAAGGCCGTCCAGGTGACTCTCAACATAACTGACATCCCGTCCTGCAGGAGCAGCTCCTTGAATAAGGCACGTTGGGTGGCCGCAGTCTCCTGCACTGGCCATCCCAGCTCCTCATGCACAGGCAGTAGGAGGCACCTGGCTAACACACGGTGTGGATTCGGGGACAGAAACCTCCAACGGCCCCTCAGTGCCTATGCAGTACAGAGTGAGCACGTGATATCTTTTAAATAAGATCATTAATTTATTTATCCACTCATGTATTCATTTAACAAGTATTTTGGAGTGTCTGGCCCTGTGCTAGGTGTTATGTAACACAGTAATGATTTAAATTGGCCAGGGTTCTCAAGGGACTTACGTGGGTTGAGAGATGAGACAAGAAAACTTATGTTAAGTGCCATGAAGAAATTGGTCAGTTTCAGTGATAAAAGAGACAGTGGAAGGACCTACTGTAAGAAGGTCATCAGGGAAGGCCTACCTGTGCAGGTGATGTCTAAATGACTCCTGAAGGATGAGGAATCTGCCATGCAAACACAGGGTGGAAGGACATTCCTGGAGCAGAGGACAGCATGTGCCGGGGCCCAGAGGTTCATGTGTGGTCTTAGCAAGGAGAAGGAGGGAGAGTGGGGCAAGGTGAGCTTGGCAAGTTTAGCAGGACCCCAGCATGCAGCCATGGGGAGTTTAAATGAACGAATGAACATCAGTTGTTAGAGTTTAAAGCAGAGGCAAACACAGAAAACCACAAGGAATCTCAACTCCAAATTTAGGGATTTTCAACCAGCTAATGGTCACTGAGTAGCTCCTGGGTGTAGCTCTGAGCCAAATGCTATGGGAAACAGAATGATGTGTGTGTGGCCCCTGGCCTCACACTGGTGACAGCCTGCTTTGTCATGGATGGCCTCTCCACACCCAGCACCTTGTGGGTATGACCTGGATCTAGCCTAGCAGGGAACTGCAGAGATAAGCTGAGGCTCCTGGGGTCTCCTTACCACTGACAATCTCAGACATTCAGGAGGAGGTAACAGGAGGCTTGGCATGGTCAGGAAACTTCCCAGGGAGGAGGGAACATTGACTGAACTGGACAAATGGGTAATAATTTTGGGTACTACTGCTTTTCTGCCGGGCACTGTGCATACTTACAGCCTTCTCTACCTGCCTGTAAGTGTCAGAGCACTAGCCCATTTCATAGCAGAGGAAACTGAGGTGCAGACAGGGAATTAGAACCAGTGCATAATGGAAGCAGGATTTGGCCCTAGCTCTGCCTGGCTTTTTCTCTCCTCACTGAGAGACCTTGATACTGAGTGCCTGGGTCATGGGCTCTGGGCCTTTTGCCTTCACGGGCCCCTTCCTCCATATATGTATATCTGCACTGGTATAAAGATAAACCTAATCCAAGCTAGATTATATTCATTATCTTCTGATTTTAGAGCAATGAAAACATTTTCACAGACCCCTGAATGCGTGGTGGCCCTGGGCACTGTGCTGACTGTGCCTAAAGAATAAATCAGCCCTCCTGGGGAGCATTCCCTCCAGAAGTACCTTGTCACTCCTCCAGATCCTGCAATGACCTCCCCAAATTCCAGGAGCTCATCCTCCCTCACCAAACTCCCAGACTGAGCCTGGCACCGGGAGACATGCCACTGGGGAGGCTTTAGCTCACCCAGCTTTAAAGTCGAGCTGCTGAGGGCAGCTGGACAAATAAATTGGCTGCCTGGGAATGTGTGTCGGTGCTGACGCAGGGACAAGAGATTACTTGTCTTTTTTCCTGGAACCAGAGCTTAAATTCATCGGCGTGATAAATGGTTTGGCCTCCACTATTAAGGCTACCTCCATAACTCAGAGCACCAAAGAGGCCCCAGAAACATCAGTCTCGTTTTTGTTGTTTGTCTTGAGGCAGGCAAGGGCCACACTTAAAGGATGGAGAAAAAACTGGTCCAGCCCTCCTGCTGGGCCCTGGGGAGGTGGTGAGGCTTGGAATGCTGGAATTCCATGTTAATGTGCCCCAGTGGCCAACCCCTGACCATTATCAGCATAAGGCCCCACTTCCCACTGCTTCCAAAGAGCTCTGGAGACCACAGCTCTGTTGGGGTGCCTCCCTATCTCAAAGACCTTTGGTGCCACCCCTTTGCCTGCAGAAGGAAAGCCACATGCCCCAGCTTCATTATCCAGGACTTTCCAGGATCAGGGCTCAGTTTACTTTTTCATGACATTTTCCCATGAACCTTTTTTCCCACCCTTAAAAACCTGTTCAGTATCTCCAGGTCCTTGTTGGTCCTGGCTGTCTTCCCCTCCTGGAATGTACTTTCTCCTCTAGGGAGCCCTCTAAGAAGTTCCATTTGTTAGAATTAGTTTTCCCTTCTTTTTATCGTCACAGACTGTGTTTGGATCGCTCATCGTTGCCTATGTGTGCCTCTGTCTCCTCCTACTGTGAGAACCCTTCAAAGATGGGGACCTGATTTGATTCATCCTTGTTGCTCATACAGGCTTAACATGGTGCTCTGCACACATAGGAATGCCTCCTAAGTGTGAATGAAGTGATCTGAATTTTCAATGGGGAATTACCTTGGTCCAGTTAGATAGTCTGGGGGGTACACAGCTCTATTTTAATCAGAGACCTTTGCTTAGAGGCAGACCTGGTTTCCCCATTTTTTAACTAGAAGAAGCCTTGACCTTGACTCATATGCCCCTTTGGCCTGGAAGAAACTCAGGACACCAGGTTTGGCAAATGCATCGGTCCAGGAATCCATAAATATTGATTCATTGTTTGCAGAGTAATTTAAATGTCAGTTATAAGCCCAGGGCAGTTAAAGATCTGTATCAACAATAAAACTGGATACAAGCCACCAAGCCCTGGGGAAACAGCTTTGGGTTAAGATGGAAATGGAATATGCAGGCCTTGGGGAGAGAGGGCATTAGAGGGGGAGACAGATCAATGGCTCTGGGAGACTTGGCTGCCAGAGGTACTTGGGCTGGGAGATGCTTGCTCATTACCATGTCTGTCGTTTGTGGATGGAGGCTGTCCCCTATTCATCCATCATCCATCCATCCATCCTTCCACCCACTGTGGAATTTCATTCCTCAGCTATTCAGAGAGCAACAGACAGATACACATTCACACTCAGAGACATGCACACCAGAGTAAAGATAAGCACTTCCATAGCCACAGAGAAACAGTGATAAAAAGACATAGGGAGAGACAGAGATGGAGATGCTGACACCCTCAGAGAAGGAAATATATAGAGAAAGAGAAGCAGGTGAAGGGAAAACAGATAAACCCCACAGCAGGAGGGCACCGGCAGGGTTTGGGCACAATTGTGCATCGAAAAGCAGTGGGCCAGGCTCTGGTCTGGAACAGGGACCCTACCTAGTTTTATCTGCAAGGGGTAGTGTTGCTCAGTGGTTAAGATTCAGAGCTTAGAAATTAGATGGAGTTCAAGTCGCAGCCTCCCACATTTTAAAGGTTTGTGGTATTGGACTACTAACTCAGTTTCTTCATCTTTAAAATGCATATCTCGTGTAATAGATGAGGATCCTTACCTCACAGTTTTGGAAAGGTTATATGAAGTGATGAATATTAAATGCTTAGTGCACTGTCAGCCGTCTATAAATGCAAGGTCTTGTCACTGTAGGTTGCAGACTTTCCCTAAACCACTGTGTGAACTTGAGGAGATGGACTGCTCTCTCTGTGCCTTGGTTTCCCCATCTGTGAAATGAGGAGGGATAGCTTTGAGAATTCCCGAGTCCCAATCTTCCTTCACTGCCCTCCCACCTCCATGCCACCTTTTGTCTGTGGTTCTTTGTGGCTGCCCTGAGTAAAAGGCTTCCTCTCTGGCAGAAGGTGCCCTCTCTGTCTTTGATTTCATTTAGCCGCAGTCAGACCCAACAAATGAATTGCTTCCCTCCTCTCAGCTGACACCAGGAAACAGCCAGCCTGACAGCTCTCCAGGAGGGATCGATTGGAGGATGTCTGATTTCAAAATGAACCAGAGGACAGCTTTGGGATGTTGAACCAGACCTGCCATTGTTCCGGGTCAGGGCTGCTGGGCAGGAGCTGCTGTCTCACCCTGTGATCTTGCTGGGGCTGTCCGGGATGGCAGAGCGCAGGCTGATCTGTGTGCTGCATGGGCTCCCCGCCGTCCACGGGAGGCCCCTGGGGTCCATGAGTTCAGTCTCTCATCCAGGAAGTACCCACCACCCTCCTTTTCCTAGGCTTCATGATAAATATCTGCTGACCTCAGAGGCTCAGTCTGAACACCCCAGTGCCTGGGAGCTCACTAGCTCTCCACTTTTGAATGCTTCTTAGTGTTAGAGAGCTGTTTAGCCTGTTGACGCGGAGACACTGTGACAATGATGAGAACGAGAATCATCCCTTACTTCTGTACAAGATGTGTTAAGAAGGCGATGCTGCTGGAAAGAAGATCTTAAGTTCTCTGTTGTTAAGAGGCAGGTAAGTAGAAGAAAAAAAAGAAAGCAAACCCAGGAGTACCATCACTGTCTCTGTGGAGCTTTCTCTGCTCAGTGCCATTGCCACACACCGTCCCTGCCCTGACAGAGCACTCATGTGTGCTACAGGGACATGGTCACTTAGTAGGCCCGTTTTCCTG
>NW_012100320.1:8753314-8755708 GCF_000951045.1 Mandrillus leucophaeus | reverse complement strand
GTCAGTCTTGTTTTTTCTATGAAGACATCCCTTCTAGAGCTCTTGATCTTCTGCCCCAATCTGGACTGGTGCTCTTCGAGTCCACTGTATGCATGGCTATCATCGTAGGTCTCCCTCCAGCATCGTCCTGGCGGTTTTTGTTTGTTTATTTTGAGGGCCTCTCTCCTGCGTTTGAGTTCCCATTTCTTGGACACCATCTTTCCTCTCTCTTGGTTTACTCTATTACTGTGGTTGAACACAACTTCCCACCAAATCTACATTTTCAGCTTCTCCCAGCACTGTTGCCTTCAGGAGTGCCTGGTGTTTCCAACTCCGGAGACTTTCTAGAATTTTGATGCCTAAATTGGCTTGCTTCTTCTAGTTTAACTCTTACCAGTACTTGTAGAGAGACAAAACTGAAATGCAAGTCATTCATCAGTTGTCCCTCTGTTTCTTATTTTCCAAACTTTTCTTAAAACCTCATTTGCCATCTTCTTTTTTATTCTCCCAATCTCTTTTTTGGAGTTTATCTTTCTTTAAACTTCCTGACTATAATTTAAGTAAAGGTTTTGAGAGAGCAAAGATGAGCTGGAAGTCCAATTGATTTATTTTAAGAATGTTTAATGAGTGTAATAATTGATTCTTTAGGTCATATATTTTCTCTGAATGGGGAAAATGTATCTTAGCCTTAATTTAAAATTCAGAAGCCAACAAATAGCTTTTTCTCTCCAAGTACTTTTTGGCTACATTTTCTTAGAAATCCGTACTTGGCATGGAAGAGAGTCAGGGACACAACTACCCATGGTCAACTATCAGAGGAAAATAAGTGGACTAACCGTATGTTACCTATTGCCACCATAATGCTGCATTCCAAACAACCACGTGACCTCAAAGGCACATAATAACTGTCTATGGCTTGCATGAGCGGGCTCAGCTGCAGGTAGGCCAGCAGCTTTGCTCCTCTAGGCTGGGTTCTTGAACACACCTGGGGTTGACTGGCTGTCAGCTGAGCTAATGTGGCCCCACCTGGGCAGTGGGGCAAGTGGATTCTGCTCCTCATCCTCAGCAGCCTACCTTGGGCAGCTTCTCACGCCGGTTACAGAGGCACATGTCCCTGAAACTTGGACTGGAAAATGATTCACTGTCATGTCACTTCTGTAACATTCTATTGGCCTAATCCAGACTTAAGGGTGGGAAAGTAGTTTCCCCCCTTTTAGTGAGAGGAACTGCAAAGTCCCGGGGCAATGGCTGCGGATATGGGGTGGATGTGTGCAAACTGTCAGGGCCATTCAAGCAGTCAATCTACTATACTAAGATCAAGACTTCTTCAAATGCAGCCTGCCATAGCAGAGGAAAAGGTTGCCCTTAAAATCTGGCTTCTTTATTAACTTTTGCCTGTATTGTGGTACTGCTGAAATAGTACAATACACGGCAAAAGCCTGTGGGGACCGTGTAAACTGACAGCTCTAACCTTCACCCTGTCTGCTGATCCTAAGCTCATAAAGGGCATTCCTTGGTATGTTAAAAAAGCCAGATGGTTGACTGGCTTACAAGAAAACCCACCCAGGTCCTCCCTATTGGGAATCCTCTCTAGGTTTTTCTTGAAGTCTCTACTCTGTTGAGCCAGACCCTGCCTTTTGTTCCCGGACCTAAACTGGGGGTCCCAGAGCTCTGCTGGGGAAGGGCAGGCAGCTTATCTGGTCATCACTTTCCTGGTAAGCAACTAGAAGAGCTTGCTTTCCCTCTCCCATTTACCTCCCTGAATTATCCTTGCATCACTTTAACCCAAAGGAGTGACTCTAGGGGTAAGCATTTCAGGCTGGACTTGTGCAGACATTCCTGGTCCCCAAACCCCATCTCCTGTCCCACTCTCAACCAAACACTGGGCAGCTTTTTGTTTTTTCAGACTTAGTATTTGTCTTTCCCAAGTGGAGCTGAGTGGTATTTGAAATGGAACCAGTGTCTTGCCTTGACTGCAACAGTGGAGTGGGGATGATAGGGGAGTCTCCCTCCTAGGGGTGCTCCAGGGGTTAGAGGAGCTGGTGCTCACTGGGAGCTCTTGAAAAATCCGACCATCTGTTGTATTCCTATAGCTGTCAACTGACCTGTCCCCCTGCTTCCTCGCTTTCAGAGGAGGCTGGCTCACATCAGCTCCTCTTTTGTCCCTAGTGTCTGGCTCAGGGTGTCCCACCCTGCCTCTGCTCCTCAGGGTTGACTCCAGCCTGACACACCTGTCCAGTGTCTTAGCTGCCTCCAACACTCTCCCTCCCATCTGTGAGGTCACCCCAACACCTAGGAGGGGAAGTGCCCTGCTCATTCCCAGAGGAGCTCCTGTGAGCATAGTCCTGAGCAGGCTTTGACCCCTCCATGGAAAGGAAGGGGCTGACTGCCTGCTGGGAATTCTATTTCAGGGTC
>NW_012100320.1:8732545-8748838 GCF_000951045.1 Mandrillus leucophaeus | reverse complement strand
GAGCACCCCCTCCCTGGTGAGCACCCCCTCCCTGGTGAGCACCCCCTCCATTGCAAACACCTCCTTCCCTCCAGGTCAGGTTCCTTCCCCATAAAATGAGAGCTAGCACCAGATCATTGCTTCTTAACCCAAAGAAGACTGCAGACCCCTAACATGCCTGTGATCTCTCCTGGGGACACAGGGTAAAGGAAAAGGAGAGGGTTTCTGGCAGGTCTGGTTGCAGGGAGCAGCCAGGAGGAACCACTTTGGGGCCAGAATGTGAGGGAGGCACAGCAGGGCAAAGGGGCCTGTGGGCAGGTGGGCAGAATGGGCCAGTGGCCCAGACACCTGCAGAGGCCATCCAGTTCTAGATTTTATGGCTTTATCTTTCAATCCACTTAATGTTTGCTTTTATTATTATCCATAACACTAATAAGAGCTATGATATATTAAACACTTAATAAGTGCCAGGCAGAATGTTAAGCATATAGTACATGCTGCCTCATTTTACTATCGTGCCTTCCCTATGAAGGCATGATTCATATTTCTATTTTATAGCTGAGTAAATAGGTTAGGTAATTTACCCAGCATCAACCCTGACTAGTAGTCCCAACAGAGCTGGGAATCAAACTCAGGACTTACCTAGGGCCAAAGTCTTTTACCTGGTGGGATTTCTATGAGTCAGGTCCTGGGCCGGGCAGCCTGGAACACAGAGATAAGGGAACACTCTCCCACAGCCGTGGAGGCTGAAACTCAAGATCTGTTCTAAATGTCACAACAAGGTAGCAATAGAGGGCTATGGCAGTTTCAAGGGCTTGGGGACAATTCAGAGGCTTCATGGAGGAGAGGGCATTTAAGAAGGGCTCTAAGGGAGAAGAATTGCAAAGGTGGAGGGGAATTCTAGGCAAAGGCACAGCTTTTGTGGAAAGCTAGGTGTGAAGGTTGCAGAGCGTGGGCGTGGTTTGACCACATGTGGTTTACTCTTTTTTTATTTTTATTTTTTAATAGAGACTGAGTCTCGACCTGTTGCCCAGGCTGGTCTTGAACTTAACATGTGGTTCATGGGATATTTTGGTTGGAACATGGTGTGCAGAGGGTACCAATGGGAAACAGCCTGGAAAGTTAGACTGAGGCCATAACCATGGCAGCCTCAAATGCCAGGATAAGTAGCTACGCACAAGACAATGGGAAGGGGACAGGAGAGTAGAGAATTTACCACTTGATTCTGTGCTGTAGAAGAAGTGAAAAAACAGACACTGACAGCCCTAAACCACAGGGAGTACAAATACAGCTGAGAAAACTTTAGGGAAAACCTAAACGTATCGTGAAGTTGTGTGTGTGTGTGTGTGTGTGTGTGTGTGTGTGTGTGTGTGTGTGTGTGAATGACTCCATCTGAGAGATTTGAGCAAAGTCCATGAGATGGCCGGAAAGATAAATGACCAATTCCTTTCTAACTTCAGATTTCCTATTTGCAAAACCTCACCAACGCCGAGAAAACCTAGAAAACATTAGGCTTCTCAGCCTGCACAGAGCAGCTTACAATGTTTGTTCATGAAGGAAGAGTTGGATGCCCCGTGGTTCCTGGGTGGAGGGGAGACAGTTCATCTCCAAATGGCTCAGCCTTGGGCTCCACTGACCACACATTCCCTTTGTTTGTAGTAACAGCCATGCACACTGTGGATGTGCATGGTGTCACCTGCAGATGTCCCAGTTCCTGACGTCACCGTGGCTGCAGATCCAACCTCAGGCTGAGCGGTGCAACCAGGGCAGAGGGAGGAAGGGGCGCTGCGGACCTGGATGGGGCTGAGTTCTAGTCTGTTTCTGTCACCACAATCCCACTGTTGGCCTTGGACAAGCCCCCATCTCTCTGCAGCAGCCCCTTCATTCCTACCTCCTTGAGGGGCCTAAACTGGATCATCACTTCTGGAAATAGTCATTCTTGTCTCGCCTTTGAAGGTGTCATTTCTCAGAACTCCAGACTATTAGTGAGTGAATATTTTCTTTAAATTGATTCACTTTTAAAACATACCATTTATGTCAACTTACCATTTCTGTACATGATGCGCTATTTACTATAAATGGGCATTAAATTTAAAACCCATGAAAATAGTAAATGTTCACTCTTGTACCACCTAAAGTCAGGGCACATGCCCGCTGTTGCATGAGTGCACACCCCCAGGGGAAACCTGCGTCCTGGAGCCAGGCCGCTTCTCAAGCATGACTGTGTACCGGAAACACCTGGAGACCTTGCAAAAATGCAAATCGAATTCAGTAGGTCCGGGTGGGGCCTGAGATTCGCTGTTTCTGACAAGGTCCCAGGAGATGCCTATTCTGCTGGTCCACCAGACCCCAGTTGGTGTAACAAGGGCACATGGGGTGTCCAGCTCCCTATTGTCGGGGTAGGGCAAGAATGTCTACAGAAACACAGCAGCAAGTCCTCCTGAGAACATGCGACACAAACACAAAGACCATGTCTAAAAATTCAAGCAAAGGCTTCACATCAAAGGAAAACTCAGAGAGCTATTTCACCTTTTCTCCCAAATATACATTTCCTTTATGTTTACTTTATACACTTAGAATTTTTGGCATCTCCGTTTACTGCTTCACATACCTCCCCACCCCTTCCTTAATGCAAATACCTGAACCTGGAAAGCCACTGCTGTTGGGAGCTTCGTCAGAAATCATGCTGGTCATGCTTGCAGGCTGGGTCTGGCTCTTGCTGGGAGGTAGAGGCCAGGGCTCTGCATTCTGGCATCTTTGGGGCTTTCCCTTCTCTGACCTCCTGCCATGCTCAGACAGAACGACACGCCATCTGCTGACTCACCATGGCTTCATGCGTTCATGTCCTGTTTTCCCTGGTGGTCACAGCTCTAGGAGGAGACAGTGCGGGGTGACTGGAAGGGGAGTGGAGTGAGATTGCCCCTCAGGGACCCACACACACTGAGGACATGATGGGCTTTTGACAAAATGTCACGTGAGCCCAGGACAGTTAGAAAGGTTGGCTTTGTAAGTGGTACGTTATTTTTGGTGGCTTGAATGGGTCACCCTTATGCCCATTTTCTGGAGGCAAAAACTGGCTGCAGGTAATGCAAAGTCATGCCCCTGTGGCGTCAGTTGCAGAGCCCAGAAGTCCTCTCTTCCAATCCAGCTGCTGGCAGGTCATGAGGACAGGCCCCTCAGCCATTCCTGGCCTCCCTGGTAGAATTCGAGGCTGCCTGTATTGTGCATCTGCTGTGTCCCAGGCACTCAAGGAGGAGAGTAAAGGCAGGGGCTGAGGGGAATGAGGGGGACTTGCTGGGGAGCATGATGGTCATGTGTTGAGCAGAGGCCTGACCTGAGACCTCAGGGTGGCATTCCTTTGGGTATTACAAGGGCTGGGAAAGGCCTTACCCCTGCTTCAAGCCCAGGCCAGCAGGAAAGTGGCCTAGCCAGGCCCACATGCTGGTCTCTGCTCTCTGATGGGGGCAGTTTCCTTTGTGTTATATCATCAATTCCTTAACCTTCTGTGGCTTCTGTGATTTCCAAAGAGCTTGCCCTGATGCTGAAGGCGGCCTGGACTGGGCATCAAGAGGGTTTCAGCCTGAGAGCCAATGACTGGCTGCATGACAGAGAGAAATTGGCTTCTCTCTCTGGGCCGTGGTGATCTTCAAAGTTTCTTCCAGCACTAGAATTCTCTCTTTCTTGGCATTGCAAATGGAATACATACTTGTGAACATTTTCAACAATACAGAAAGTAAATATAAACAATCAAAAAATGAAGTCATCGTCTTCTTATTGCTGATAGAGGAAGCCTTTGTGAATAGTTTGGTGTGTTTCCTTAGAAATGATTTTTTTCTCTATATATAAACACAAATAAGCATATGTACGTTTATTGATCATCTTAAAATTTATTTTTTTCACTTAAAATATGTTCCTGTGATCTTCCTGTGCCATCATATAGAAATCTGCTTTATTATTTTAAAGTAATATGTCTTGGACATTTTTGCATCAGTAGATCCTTTTCAATGATAAATAGCATTTTGTATCATGGATATACATAATTTGTTTGGGCCTTTATATGATTTCCATTTTTTTGCTATTATAAACAATGCCAAAATAAACATCTTTTTATGTGCATTCTTACTCACATGTGAATATGTTGCTTCAACATGAATTCCTAGAAGTAGAACCGCCAGATGAAAGAACACACACATTAAAATTTTGAAAGATGCTGTCAAAATCACCCTCCCAAAATACCAGTTGTCTGTCCTCTCTACAGCTCAGGGATAAGCATGTTTGCACTCACCTTGATTGAGCCTGGATTAGGTGCAGGTAATGTTCCTATTGCATATGAGACAACAGAAGCTTAGAGAGAACAAGTGAGTGTCTCAAGGTGTTACAGAAATGGGGGCAGAGCTAGGATCAAAACCCTGTGCCCCACACCCAAGTCTAAATGCTCTGCAGCTCTGACATGATGAGGTGTAGTGGAAAGAGCTCTGACTTTGAGGTCCAAATGCTTGAGTTTGAATTCTTGCCGTGCAACTTGCCATCTCTGTGACTTTGACCAAGATACTTAATCTCCCCAGCCTCAGCTTCTTTCTCCATAAAACAGAGACAACACCACTCTCAAGGAGTGTTGTGAGTATTAAGGGAAAATTTATGTAAGGGTCTGGACCCTAGGAGATGCTCTCTAAAATCTTCTCCCTTCAGAGAAGTGGGGGACTCAGGAATTCTACTGTACTCTGGAGCTCTTCTGCCTTCACCCAGGAAGGTAACTAGAGGTTTATTGCCCAGTCATGCACAACTCAAAAAATTATTGCCGAAGATTGTCAAAAAGGCTTACAATTCAGGAGGGTTTTTGTTCATTTAGAAGCAAAACAATTAGTTTTGTGGTTCAGCAAGATCTCGAAGTGTGCCTCTGAATGTTGTGAAGGAGGGTTCGAAGAGACTTTCAACTGCTCCTGATACAATTATGAAAGTGATTTTGGCAGAGGCCAAGTGGACTCTGAGTTTACAACAGCTCTGTGGGTAAAGTCATTTCTCTGCAGGTTCACCAGAGGGTCATCCCATTATTTGCAGCGTTATAGTGCTTTGGGGATGCAGGAGATTTGGAGAAGTGGTGAACTGTTATAAAAAATGGCTACAATCATTCTCCTACCTGTGCCCAGTGCCTCCAACACTGACTGTAGGCTTATCCATGCAATTTGCTTTGGACAACAGAATGGTAGAAAATGTGATGTAGACTTATCAAAGGAACTTGAGTATTGGAGCTTGCCCTCTATTGCAAGCTCCAATGGTGGACCCTGTGTCCACCATTCAAATTAGCTTGAGCTGATGTGATGGAAAGACTGTATGAAGGATAACTGAGGTGCCCCAGCCAACAGATTATCAATTACCAGACATATGTGTGAGGCCATCCTAGATCACCCAGCCCCAGCCAAACCACCAGCTGACTACAGATCAGCAGGATTTGTCCAGACCAAAATGGTCCAGGTGACCCATATAATTATAAGAACTGATAATTAAAAAAAAACTTTAAGCCACTATGTTTTGGGGTGGTTTGTTATATAGGCAAAGCTAAATTATAAAGATATTTATTGAATGAATACCTTGATGAACCAACGAGTATCTCACATTAGGAGAATTAGCCTTACCCCAGTGCATAAAGAACGGTTCAGAACCATGGACAGAGGCACAGGATGCGGCAGTGTTTGAGTCAAGCTATGGATATGACAGGCCCTGGGGTAACAATGAGAACAGTAGCTTAGGGGTACAGCACAAGACAGATGTGTAGAGGAAGATGCCCCTGACATGGTGCTAGTGAGTCTCGCCAGGCACCTATTAACTCAGGAAGCCCTCAGTCCCAGACAAACAGGACAGCTGGCTACCCTATGAGGGAGACGAAATGCTACACTCCCTCCAGTTCCAGAGCCTGATCCCCAGCCATTTCTCCCACATACTATGTGATGACAGGCATTGTGAAGGAGCATGCAGAAGGGTGGTTCCATGCCCACCGGACAAACCAGGACGGTCGGCTTGTCATCTGATTCCCCAAGTTTATGCAACTAGAGGGCAGTAGGTAGGGGGCATGGGGAGGCAGGGGGCTCAGTTGTTGGCTGCCTGGCCAAGATTCACTGGGAAATGCTTTTGGCTTAGTTTTCTAACTACCTCTCATCCAATTCCTACACACACACTGGCTTTCCATTATTTCACTGGAGAAAGTCAGGCTTTGTGTCAAGGGAGTCTGGAGCTCATAATTTCATAATAACAATAATGTCTTGATTTTAGACAGTATTTGGACTTTCACAGGTCCTTTTATGCCTACATAGTATATAACCGGGCTTGATCTTCATATCCCTTTTTGAGAAAAGCAGAGGATCCAGGTGCATTCCCATTGTCCAGGGCACCCACTAGCATCTTCTTCCTTTTTGTCTTCTAAGATAGGGAAAGGCAGCCCAAACAGCACCCAGACCAAGAGCCTAGACCAGGGATTCTGCTGCCTGAGACTTTCTAACTAGGTAAGTTCTCTTATGGTTCAACATTCAGGAACATGAAACGGACTCTCTCACCCTTATGTTCAAATGAGACGGGGTTTCACCATATTGCACAGGCTGGTCTCGAACTCCTGACCTCAAGTGATCCACCCGCCTGGACTCCAGTCATTAAACCCCTATAAGCTCTGAATTTCCAGGAGTCTCAGAAAGCTGGGGAGACCTGGGTCTTTGTTTGTCATATGGAGCCTATTTAAGGGGTCTCCTGGACCACTGCCTGCTTTCCTGGCATTTGTGCTGGTGGGGCTCCTCAAAGTGAGTGGCAGGGGTGATCATTCCTGTTTGCTACACATTAAGGACAGCCTGGGTACTCAGGAAGGCCCTCAGAAGGGGCTGCCCAGATGATTCACAGGCTCATGTTACCCACCCACGGACAGGGCAGGGGCATCAGGGCCCCAGGGCTGATTGCATCCTAGGCCTTGGATGCCTCCAGGACTCTCTCCCCACCTCTCTTCTGCTTTTCTCTGCACACCAGCTTTGATATCTCAGGCCACCTTTCTCCATGAGGCTGGAGTCACAGCTACTCAGCTTCACCCTTAGAAAGGAAGGGGCTCTCTATTTCATTTTGAGAGAAATCTCAGGGAAGGCCTCTGACTGGCCTGGCTGGGGCCACATGCCTGCTCCTGTAGCCAGGCAGGTAGGGATGCTGTGATGGGAAGCTTCATTCAGAGCCACCTGGTTGGAGTTGGAGGAGGAACAGTTCCCAGAAGGTGGGGAGTCATTGTCAGAAGGTGAGATGGAGAGCAGATAAAGCAAGTGACACTCACTGCAAAATTATCATTCCCACCTTTCAGGGTGAGGAGCAAATTCAGGGACCTCAGGCCTTCACCACATGGTCTGAGGTTTGATGACCAAGAAGATGGGATTTGAACATGGACAATTCAACTGTGAAGCCTATGGTCTTTCCACTACCACTTCCTGACAACGTTCCATTCCCATACAGCAGTAAGAGAGTGAACAAGTGATTTCTCTGGGACCAGACATAGCCCTGGGCGGCTGTGGGATAGATGTCTGGGTCTCAGGGCTATTTTTGTAAGGCAGTAGTATTCTCATGGGAGAGTCCTGGGCTGGGGATCAGAAGACCTGGTGCATTTATCTTAATTCTCCACTGCCTTCCTGTGTGACCTTGAGAAAGTCACTTTCCTTCTCTGGGTTTTAACATTTATCTGCCAAATGGCGATGATCATCCTGAGTCCCTCCCATAGGCATTGAGTGGAACTAATGAGATAATTCTGTGAATGAGCTTTTGAAAGCTGAAAAGCCCACACAGATGTGAGGATTATTCTTATGATCCTGGGCCCCATAGGATTAGCTTAAATTTATGGCAACAGGAGGGATGGGGGCTAACAGAAACGTCCAGATGTCTAGCAGCCTTGCTCAAATAATGCAATACAACCTGCTTTGCAGGGTGGCCTCCTGATTTATTTATTTATGTCAGGCGGCTCATGCTGGGCTTCCTGAATCTTCTTTAGACAGCCTTTCACCTCTGTCCCTGCTGCCCTGGGTCGGGGGGTCACGGGTTCCTTTTCTGACTGTGTGTAAAGCTGGCCACATGGTTCTGGTTTTCTCTTCTCTTCTTTCTCCTGCAGGCCAAGAAATGAGGACACTGAACTACTTCTTCTTGGGATGACGGAATCTTACAAGTTTATTTATTGTTTCCTGGGGGAGGAGACACAGTCTGTTGGAATTGGAAGTGATGAGAGATTGCCATCCAGTTCCATAGGAGGCCAATGAGAGGTTACAGGAAGGGAGGACTCTACTGGTAGACACTCTTAGAAACCCCAGGCTAACGTGAAACTCAGTAATTTTGTTTTTAAACTGCAGGGCCTCTCAGAGCCTTCAATATGTTGCTTGTTATCAGTAAGGGGATATAGCAGCCACATTTCCCCAATTTTTTGGGCCATTTTTTTCCTCTGACAGTGTTTTTGGGACCAGTGTCCCCGTGAACACACGGAGGGACACAGCAATTGAATGTCATGCCCTGACTTCACAGATGGGGGCAGGGAGGCCCAGCAAGGAAAGTCAGGTGGAGCAGAGACCCATTCCTTGCCCCTGCCCTGGGTCTCTTTCCGAAGCACCGACCTCCTCACATCTGCCGCAAGACACTCTGCTTCCATGAAAGTGTGGGTTGTTTTACAATTTGGAGGTGCCATTGGGCCCCTTGGAAATAAGAGAATGTGCACCTTCTTGGCAAAATATCCAAAGTAAGGGAGAGTATGAATGCGATCAAGAATGCTGAGTGAGGAAAGACATTTGGTTTTTGTTTACATCTAGGACCAGACCAGAGGGAGTGAGGTCTATCTATCCCACGATAGAAACTGAGATGCAGCGTATGAAGCAGAGGCTGCCAATGGCTCACTCACCTCCTTTGTGAGAGCCTGCTGTGTGCTCCAGGAGCACGGTCCATACACATGTCAGGTTGAAGGACAACCCAGGAGCTGTCCAAGGTATGTGTTCTGAGGCCCAGATGAGTCATACCCGGTGGTGAGGGTGCTGTGGTTTGCAGGAAGAAGGGTGAATATAATTCGACCTACCATTATGAAATACCTGCTGGTCTTCAGGGACTGTTCTAGCAGCTTTGCACATATTCACTCATCTAGTTCTCACATCAGCTCTGTCATATAGGTGCTGTCACTGTCACTGTCACTGCAATATTACAGAGGAGGACAACAAAGCAAAGAAAGGTTAAAGGGCTTGTCCAAGGCCGTGGGACCCATAAGCAGTAGAGCCAGGATGGATCTCACTCCAGCAGGCTGACTGTGGAACCTGCACTTTTAAGCCACAATGCTGTACCACTGCTAGGTAGTATTAGAGAGATGTGGAAAATGCTGCTTTGATTGGCTCTGACATCCATAGAGATGGTCATAAAAGCAGAATATTAGAGCTGGAAAAAGCTTCCTCAGTCATTCAGTCTACTCCATTATAACTGATGTAGGAGAGGCCAGGTAGGGCAACAGACTGGCCAAGGTCAACAACGTTCAGCCATACTAGACTCAATGAAATTGAACTTCCTGACAATGATGGGAATAGCAAGTGTCTCCCTGCCCTGAGTCAAACTCCAGCCTTGTAGTCTGTCCCCCTCCTTCACCTCCAGACTCAACTTGGCCCCACTTGGCCCACCTGGCAGCCTGGACTGAGCATTGTTCATTGAGTCTCACACCCACATGGCTCCAGAGTCAAACTGCCTTTCATGCTGAAGAATCGAACTGACACTCCCAGCCACATCTCCCCTACCCATGCTTATCTGTTAATCCAACTTAAAAAAAAAAGAAAAAAAAGAAAAAACAGAAATACTTTAAAACATTGTGTGTGTTTTGTGTGTGTGTGTGTGTGTGTGTGTGTGTGTGTGTGACCAAATCTCTTTCCCTGAAATATCACAAAGCATTGCCATCCCTACTCCAATACCCTCTATCCATTAATGGTCTTTCTGATTCAGTAAACAGGATTTCAGGCTCTGCCCCCTCCCTCTTTCCTACCCCTACTCCAGGAGAACACGGGCTGCTTCCAGCATAGCTCATATTAAGCTGTGCAGTTGATGGATCTTTAATCTTGCTGAACACATGTTGAGGAGAATAAAACCAATTTTGTTTAGGAAACCAAGTGCCACACTCAGCTGGAAATTAGCTCTTTGGGTAATCTTACCCCTTATTTTGACCAAGCAGACCAGGCAGGATTCCTTGGGTAGCCCTGGAAAGTCTCAGACTCCTTGAGTGCAAGGAAGGAGAGAGAGAGAGCGAGTCTTCATTGAGGATCCCTGTCCCAAATCCTTTTGATTCTCTCCTTTCAGTACAGAAAGCAGCTCCAATCCAGGCTGCTTATGGATCAAGGCTAATCTGGATGTAATTCCCTGTCCAGTTCGCTGCATCCTTAGCAACACATAAATACAGATTAAAGGGTTATATAAATGCAATTTTCTAATTAATCAGTGCAAATCCAGCTACTGTGGGGGACATCGGTTTCAGTTTTTATGTGAGAGGTTTTCTTCTTTGAGTTCAGTTCACAAATGCAAGTTCTGTTCCCGTGATTCCTAGTGTTAATGGTCATTGGGTGATCAAGAGGTTTAACAGTTTCCAATAATGTGCCTGTCATGGCCCCAAGTCCTTGAGTTCTCAGCAGGAGATTTTGACCCATGGACGATGGAAAGAATCTGAGCTTAGGGCCAGTCAGGTCAGCTTTGATCCTGGATGTGAGGCCTAGGACATGTTACCTAACCACTCTGGGCCCCAATTTCCTCATTCTTAATAAGATGATGAGACCTGCCTCCTGGGGTTACTGTGGAGATTAAATACCATGTTTGAAAGTGCATAGCATGGCATCTGGTGCATTGGTGACTATTATTATTGTTTGCAATTGAAGACAAAGGTTTTCGAAGGTTCAGTGCAGGAAGAGATAGTCAATAATCTCAGGCCTGAGTCTCCTGCTTTCTTCTGACTTGTGTATTAGTATTTGCCTTGTATAGAGAACAGGGTTCATGAATCCAGGAGGGGTGTGGTCTCCCCGGATTTTTCAGACCTCCTTTCCTCATTGTCCCACCAACCTACACACACACACACACACACACTCACTCTCTTACGTTGGATATATTATCACAAAAGGGCACATTCTGTGATTTCCAAGGGCCCCAATGGCACCTCCAAACTGTAAAACATGGAGTTTGGAGTCATGGAGGCAGAGGGAGTTTCTTGGTGCAGATGTGAGCAGGGTGGTGCCTTGAAAAGAACCCTGGGGCAGGAACAAGGGAACAGGTCTGAAGGAGGATAACTCAAGTGTTGGCCATACAAAGGGTCAGGGGGAAGACACATTTTATAACAATATCCATAAAGACGACAATAATAATAATAATAATAATAATAATAATTGTGGTGATAAGAATAGGGATGAGGATGGGCCAGGCATGCTGTGGACTTTGTCTCACTGTATCCTTAATGACAAACCTACGACGTAGGTTTGTAGGTACCAATTCTATCCCCATTTTTAAAATAAGAAAACTAAGAATTGAAAGACTGAATGGCCTGCCTTACACTGCAGAGCTTCCCTTAGATTGACTACCTTTTTCCTCCCTCTCTTCATTCCTCTAATGTCTTCCCTCTGGTGTGTGTGTATGTGTGTGTGTATGTGTGTGTGTGTGTGTGTGTGTGTGTACCTCCTACTCAAGTCCCCATGTATGCTAACACACACATCCCCCCAAGCACTCATGCTGCCATATGCATCCCGGCAGGAATGTCACACTTTGGTCCATCAATGCCCAGCCTGCCCTGCCAGTGCCTGCTCACAGTGGAAAACCTTCCTGAGGATGAGCCGCAGAAAGGAGACGTCCAACAGCAAAGAGGGAAAAAAGGCTAAGTTTGAGAATGTTTTCCAAACTGGATGATTTTTGTTATTTCAGGTTCAGGTCATGTTACCACCAATAAAGTCAAGCAGGGCCACAGGTTGGTGGGCCCTGAAGACCCACTTTATGGAGTGACTCGGCAAGCCCAGCATTTCTTGCAGACACAGGGACCCCTACACGAATCAGAAAGCTGCTTTTCTCTGAATCGTTCTCCAACGTTCCCAAGGCCTAGGCTGCGACTGCTGACCTCATCTATGACCTCTTCATCTGTGTCCTTGGGCAACCCCTGGGCATCTCTGGTCCTCTTCAACTTTCCTATCTGAAAAATGAGAAAAGAACTAAACCTTGCTTATCCATCTCGAAGGCTTATCATGAGGTTCCAAGGAGAACATAGAGGAGAAATTGCTTTCAAACTGGTGAGATGGGTAGGGGTGGTGTGGAGAGGAAAGAGGAAAGCGCTTACAGAGAACAAGCGCTTTTGAAAACGGAGGTTAGGCGAATTCAAGTTGTTTCGTTCGCGACTCTCTGTCACATTAGAAATGCTAGGGCTGGGACTGCCCAAGCAGCCTGGGAAGCTCTGAGTGCTGTCACTTTAAAAGTAAAGTGAAGTGTTCATTAGCTGGGCTATTTTTTCAGGTGTGTTCTAATTGTACTAATTAACTCTAAGGTAGATTTTAGCACTCCAGCCTCCATCGCTGCCTTCAAATGCCAAAACAAATCTTGCCATAATTACCAGCAATCCTTTTCATTACCGGCTGCCTAATTATCCTATTAATAGCACATCCTAAGAGACAGTATTTGCTTGGCAGGCAAATATTTGTTTTTAAATGAGCAAACACAAAGACAAACTGCTCTGTTTGCAGAAGGATTCCAAAATGCAAAATGGTTTATATTCGTAGAAAAAATAATAATCCAAGTAAAACCAAATGCTTAATCTATTTGAAGCATTTGAACATTAAAATATATGGTTTTTTTGCCCTGGTTTCAGTCCTTCCTTGCTGGGAGGATTGGGTGCTAGAAGGATTTTTAAGACTTTTCTGTCATATGGACTTGGATATCTTATTGGGTTGGAGATAAAGTTGGTTAAAGAGGGAAAGATGAAGACAACCGACATGGAATAATGTTAGAGCCAGAGGATTATGGAACCTTGAGGCCAGAGGTTTGATTCCCATACCTGGCTGATCATCAGAGTTACCTGGGAAGAGACGAGTCAAACGCATCTTCCCAGGCCTGCTGGTTTCTTTCTTCCTTTCTTCCATATAGAAGTGTATTGTTCAAATGAAAATAAATTTACCTCCTCAGCTCACCCCCATTCCATCCCCACTCCAGTCCTTTCCTGCTATTATCCCATAGATGCCTATGAATATGCACAATTGCCTTTTCCTTTTTTGAAAACAAGAATGAGCCTGCAATCCCAGCTACTTGCGAGACTGAGGCAGGAGGACTGCTTGAGGCCAGGATTTCAAGACTAGCCTGGGCAACATAGCAAGACCCTGTTTCTAAAATACAAAAATTAGAAAATAAAATAAGAAAGAAATCATACTATCTGTTAGATCGAACAATTTGCAATTGCTGACATGCCAGTGCTTTATAATCTACCAAATGGCGATTTCACATGGCTCAATTTAAGACACTGCTCTGTATTTGTTGCCACATTAAAAAAAGAATCTATAGAGTGTTGTATTAGGTTAGTACTAAAGTATTTGCCATGATTTTTAATGGCAAAAACCACAATTATGTTTGCCCCAACCTATATATGAAGGCAGCACCACTCTCTACAGATGGCCCGTCCACTTCCTTCTACTTTTCAGGTTTATGAACTGCAGAGAACTGCTGTGATGCCGGCCTCTCTACCTCCCAACCTGGGTCTCCCTTCCAGTCTTGAGTTCCTGTCCCACTTGTTCTGGGTGCCCTCCCCTGACTATACCAACCTTTACTGATATACTTGCACCTCCGAGCCTGTCATTCTCACCCCCGACAACGTTTTACCATTTAACTAGAGATTTTAAAATATTGTCAATGTTGTCCACTGTTTAACTACTCTGACCACCACTCCCACCTCAGAAACCCCTATTGGCTCCCAAAAGCCTCCTGGGTACACAGTCCTCCCTGGGTGCTGAACAGTCTCCATGCATGGCCCCTCTGGCACTCCAGCTTGGCTCCTATTGTCTTGGTTGCTGCTGCTGTCATCCCAGAATGCCTGCGACTGGCACACAGTAGGAGGTCAATTAGAGGTCCTCTTAGGAGCTGAGTACACCCTCCACTCATATCAGGCTCTTTACAAAGATCTGTGATTGTTGTCCAATGGTCCTTATCGGTCTCAGTTTCCTCACCTGTCAAATGCGTTGGCTTCGCTGCACTGCTGTAGGGTTAAATAAAATCTCTATAGTACCTATTGAACACCTGCCACTTAGCAGGGATTAAACGGTAGTTATTATTACTATTAGAGCTGGTTTTAATGGTGTAATTTGGCTGTTGGTTTGAGAGAGATATTCTTTTGTTGTTGTTGCTGTTGTTTTTTTGAGACGGAGTCTCACTCTGTCGCCAGGCTGGAGTGCAGTGGCGCAATGGGTCACTGCAACCTCTGCCTCCCAGGTTCAAGTGATTCTCCTGCCTCAGCCTCCTGAGCAGCTGGGACTACAGGCATGTGCCGCCACGCCAGGCTAATTTTTGTATTTTTAGTAGAGATGGGGTTTCACCATGTTGGCAAGGAGGGTCTCAATCTCTTGACCTTGTGATCTACCTGCCTCAGCCTCCCAAAATGCGGGGATAACAGGCGTGAGCCACCATGCTTGGCCGAGAGAGATATTCTTTGCCATGTTAGAAATATATTTTTATACATATATTTTTTTCTTAATTTTCTGAGATTTGAATTCAGAATATGTTTAAATTCATTGAATAATTGTTATCAAACATAAGTTAATTAAAATATTTTAGGCCAAGGTGGGCAGATCACTTGAGCCCAGGAGTTTGAGACCAGCCTGGGCAATATAGTGAGACTTTATCTCTACAAAACATAAAAATAAAAATTGACATTGAAATGCCATATTACATCATTGGACTGCCTCATAGTAAATGATTCTTATGTTCCTGTGGTCAATCCTAATAAACCAGCGGATTGTTCTCTTGCTAGATTGCTGAATGCAGTAGTTTATATCATACCATGAATGTTTACATTTATATTTACTTTTAAAATCTGTTAATCTTATCAGAATTCAACAATTCAATTTTCTCTGATATTTAAAAAACATATATACCTTCTCTTTGAAGCATTTTCTCTTCCTTTTGCATTAATTTGATAATAGTATTTCAATATTTAATTGATTTTAATGTTTGTCCTTAGTAGTTTTGTATTGTTACATCTCCTGTCTTGAATCCTCATTTTTGATTTATCTCTCTGATGACTGAAGCATGTCTTAAGATACTTTTTTTCTAGGAGAGCTATGTGGCTGACATATTTTCTGAGACTTGTATCATCTGAAACTGTCTTTATGTTGACCTATCAGGGGAAAAACAAATTTGTTGGGTATGGAATTTGTGGCCTTAACCTGTTCCCCATCAAGACTGCTTTAAAACACAGATCCATTTTCTTCTGGGTTATGCTGCTGTTGAGAAATTTAAGGTGAACCTTTTTTTTTTTTTTCAGCCTTAGTGCTCACAAGACGTATTTTAGATTTTGTAATTTCAAAAACTGTCCCTAGGGTAAGTCATTGTTTAGTAGGTATTGCTGTAGCACAATGAAAAACAAAAGATGTCTTCTATTTTGAGTTTAATTAGTGACTTTAATTCATTTGCTCAGTTTTCTTCTTCAGGGCATCCTTGGAAATACATTTTGCGAGAAACAGACAGATAAAAACCTAGATCTGGAGGGATAAATTGACATGTATAGCCTCTGGCTCAGGCTTAAAAAATTTTTATTAAAGCATTAAAAATTTACGTATTTGCTTTTTAATTTACACACAGTACAATGAACTCTTTGGTATAGAGTTCTATGAATTTTGATAATACTTGGTTATGTAATCAGCCCCACAATCAAAATACAGAACGTTTCTCTCACCCCTTTCCCCCAAAATTCCCTCATGCTGACCCTTTGCAGTCAACTCCATCACCAACCCCTGGCAACCGTTAATCTGTTTTTTATTATCCAGGTTACTTTTAAAGAAATATTGTTCATTTTATTTAAAAAATAATCGTATACCAAACTTGCCCTTTTTTTTCTTTTTGTGTACATTTCTATGAATTTTAGCACACATATAGGTTCTTGTAACTATGACCACAGTCAGTTCCATCACGCTTCAAAAACCCCTTATGTAGTTACTCCTCATCCCTCACCCCCACCCCTAACTCCTGGCAACCACTGATCTCCATCTTGTAGTTTTGCTGTTTCCAGAATGTCATATAAGTGAAATCATACAGTATATAGCCTTTCGAGACTAGCTTTTCTCACTTCATATA
>NW_012100320.1:8673049-8730900 GCF_000951045.1 Mandrillus leucophaeus | reverse complement strand
TGCTGGGATTGCAGGCATGAGCCATTGTGCCCGGGCTTAAATATTATTATTTTTATAATTATCATAATAATATGTGCTCCTTGCATAAAACTTGTAAAGTTCAAAAAGGAATAAAGAAGGTAACGACAACTCCCACAACCATATTGTTACCCAGAGGCAGCTATTAGTAACATTTGAACACATTTATTTCACATTTTATTAAGGATGGTTTTCTTTCTCCTTCATGATATTGTACTCTACGTAATTTTTAGTATTGATTTCTTTTATCCTCAACATTATATTATGAGCATTTTCCTGTAGTATTAAAGAAAACTCTTCAAAGACATACTTTTAATGGCCTCGTAGTATTTCAAAGTATGGATGCACCATATTGTACCATTATCTAAGAGCTGGACATTTAGATTCTTTTCAATTTTTTTCTTAAGATAGTTTCTAGAAGGAGAATTATTTCTTAAACAAATGTAAACACTTCTAAGACCTGTGATACATATTAAATTGCTTTTCTGCAATGTTGGAGCAACATTGCAGAATGTTGAACACTCTCTAATCTGGACACTCTCTGCTTGGCAGTGATTTTGAGCACTGCTTTCCCAGGTGACTGTGGTTGAGCCTGATGTCATCATCAAATCAGTTCCACTAGTATGAAACAAGTAGAGAGCATTTTGTTGTTTTATTTTGCATCTCTAAATGCTGCATGATATTCCATGGTATGGACATGCCTTATTTTATTTAACTATTTCCCTTTTACTAGTCATTTGTGTTGTTTCTAATTTCTCATTAACAGAGCTAATGTTGCATTAAATCATCCTTGTACATAAATTATTCACTTAATTGATTATGTTTTCTCTTTCCCCCATATACAGGCATATATGGAGATATCATGGATGTGGTTCTAGACCATTGTAATCAAGCAAATATTGCAAAAAAGTGAATAACAGGATTTTTTTGATTTCCCAGTATATATAAAAGTTGTATTTACAGTATACTGTAGTCTATTATATTTGCAACAGCATTATGCCTAAAATTATATACTTGAATTAAAAACACCTTATTACTAAAAAAAGCAAATGGTCTTCTGAACCTTCACTGAATCGTAATCTTTTTGGTGGTGGAGAGAAGGTCTTGCCTTGATGTTGATGGCTGTTTTCTGATGAAGGTGGTGGTGGCTGAAGGTTGTGGTGACTGTGGCAATTTCTTAAAAGAAGACAATAATGAAGTTTACTGCATTGATTGCCTTTTTTTCATGAAAGTTGTCTGTGTAGCACACAATGCTGCTTGGTAGCATTTTATCCACAGTAGAACTTCTTTCAAAATTGAAGTCAATAATCTCCAACCCTGCCCCTGTTTTATCAACTTAGTTTGTGTAATATAATAAATCCTTTGTTGCAATTTCAATAATGTTCACAGCGTCTTCACTAGGAGTGGATTCCATCCCAAGAAACCATTTGCTTTGCTCCTCCATTAGCAGCAAGTCCTCATCTGTTAAGTTTGATCATGAGACTGTAGCAGTTTAGAGCCATCTCCAGGCTCCACCTCTAATTCTGGTTCTCTTGCTCTTTCCAGCATATCCATAGTGACTTCCTCCACCAAAAACTTGAATCTCTCAAAGTCATCCATGAGGGTTGGAATCAACTTCTTCCAAACCCCTGTTCATGTTGATATTTTGACTTTTCTTCCTATGAATCACAAATGATGTTCTTAATGGTATCTAGAATGTGAATCGTTTCCAGAAGGTTTTCAATGTACTTTGCCCAGTTCCATCAGGAATCACTATTTATGGCAGCTATAACCTTATGAAATGTGTTTCTTAAGTAGCAAGACTTGAAAGTTGACATTATTCCTTAATCTATGGGCTGTAGAATGGATGTTGTGTTAGCAGGCATGAAAACAACATTCATCTTGTACATCTCTATCAAAGCCCTTGGGTGACTAGGTGCATTATCAATGAGCAGTAATATTTTAAAGGATATATATATATTTTTCTGAACAGTTGCTATCAACAGTGGGCTTAAAATATTCAGTAAACCATGGTGTAAACAGATGTGCTGTCATCCAAGCTTTGTTCATTGGTAGAGCACAGGCAGAGTAGATTTAGCATCATTATTAAGGACCTTAGGATTTTTGGAATGGTGAATAAGCATTGGCTTCAACTTAAATTTACCAGTTGCATTAGCCCCTATCAAGAGGGTCAGCTGGTGCTTTGAAGCATGGAAGCCAGGCATTGACTCTTCCTCCGTAACTTCTTCTAGATGGCATCTTCTTCCAATGTTTCATCTACACTGCAAAGCTACTGTTTAGTGTAGCAACATTCATCAATAATCTTAGCTAGATCTTCTGGATAGCCTGGGGCAGCTTCTCTAACAGCACTTCCTGCTTCACGTTGTACTTTTATGTGATGAAATTGGCTTCTTTTCTTAAATCTAATGCACGTATCTCTTCTAGCTTCCAATTTTTCTTCTACAGCTTCCTCACCTCTCAGCCTTCACAGAATTGATGAATTAGGGCCTTGCTGTGGACTAAGCTGTGGCTTAAGGGAATGTTGTGGCTGGTTTGATCTCCTATCCAGACCACTCAAACTATCCGTATATTAACAATAAGGCTGTTATGCTTTCTTATCTGCTTTCTTTCACTGGAGTAGCACTTTTAACTTTCTTCAAGACCTTTTCCTTTGCATTCACAACTTGGCTAACTGTTCAGCCCAAAAGGCTTAGCCTTCAGCCTATCTCAGCTTTTGACATACCTTCCTCACCAAGCGTAATCATTTCTAACTTTTGATTTAAAGTGAGAGATATGTAGCTCTTCCTTTCACTTGAACACTTAGAGGGCATTGTAGGGTTATTAAATGGCCTAACTTACATATTTTTGTGTCTCAAAGAATAGGGAGGCCAAGGAGAGGGAGACAGATGGGGGAAAGGCTGGTGGGTGGTGCAGTCGGAACACACACAACATTTATTAACTTCACCATCTTACATAGGTGAGATTTGTGGCACTCCAAATCAATTGCAATAGTAACATCAAAGATCACTGAACGCAGATTATCATAACAGATATAACAGTACTGGAAAAGTTTGAAATATTATAAGAATTATTAAATTGTGACACAGAATCAGGAAGCAAGCACATGTTGTTGGAAAAATGGCGTCAACAGACTTAGTGGACACACGGTTGCTACAAACCTTCAATTTGCAAAAGGCATATTATCTGTAAAGTGTGGCTTGGAAGGAATTTTTCAGAACTAAGAATTTGGAGGCAGAAGGTGAAGTGTTCTGGGAATTTTCCGAAGGGTACCAGGAAGCACCCTCTCCCACAGAGTGCCGTCCAGCACAGGCCTGCTGCCCTCCCTCCCTTCCCTCTTCTATTCGTTGACTTTTGGACTGATTTAAATTTTCATTATTTTTTTCTTCTGGGAGAGAGTCTCGCTCTGTTACCCAGGCTGGAGTGCAGTGGTACCATCTTGGCTCACTGTAATCACCACCTCCTGGGTTCAAGCCATCCTTGTGCCTCAGCCTCCCAAGTAACTGGGATTGCAGGTGCATGCCACCACACCTGGCTAATGTTTGTATTTTTAGTGGAGATGGAGTTTCACTACGTTGGCCAAGCTTGTCTCAAACTCTGTCCTCAAGTGGTCCGCCCACCTCAGCCTCCCAAAGTGCTAGGATTAGAGGCCTGAGCCACCACACCACACCTGACCTGGACTGATTTTTAAAACTGTGGCAAAATATACATAAGAGTGACCATTTTAACCGTTTTAAGTGTATAGCTCAGCAGCATTAAAAACGTTTATATTGCTGTGATTCCATCACCACCATCCAGCTCCAGAAATTTCTCATCTTTCCAAATGGAAACTCTGCACCCATTAAGCATTAGGTTGAAAGTAATGGTACCAACCTAATACTAACTTCCCAGCCCTTCTCCCCGCAGCCCCTGGTAACCACTGTTCTACATTCAGTATCTGTGAATTTGCCTATTCTAGACACTTCATGTAAGTGGAATTTGTTGTATAATGTTTGTCCTTTTGTGACTGGCTTATTTCATATAGCGTAATGCCTTCAAGGTTTGTTTGTATTCTCTCCTTTAATATGTATTGTACACCTGTTCTATGCCAGGTCTACACCTTGGCTTAGGTACACCAAGGAGGCGAGATATAGGGCAGGTAGGTAAACACCATCAGCTGAGACATCCATTACTGAGTTCATACTAACAGAGATGAGCCTATCACAGGCTTCTCAAGCTCATGATTAACAAAGAGGAAAAGAGACAAAAGAGAAGATTAGGTTGAATAGAGAGAGTGAAGAAAGCTGTTACCATTGACTAGGGAGAGGAAGGCTTGGGTGGGATGGAATGGAGATTAATTTGGTTAATCAAGACGTCCTAGGTACCTTCAGGAATGATGGGTGGTTAGGGGATGGTGGTGTAAAATCTTGCTTAGCATCAAAAGATGTCATGGTGGAAAGGGGCTTAGAAATAGGTGACTACAGTCCCATTATGCAAGATTCAAAGATGCAATGCACAATTCTTACTTCGACATCTACGAAACAATCCTAGTGTCTTTTCTAGAGGTTTCCACTGCTGTCAGCTGGCATGGATCCTTTTCATGCTTTTTCTCTGCTTTTCCATATATGCATATGGACACATAGACATCTGTATGTTTCTCTCTGCGTGGGGGTTTGTGCATTCTTTGACCTAAATGGAATGATACTGTGTGTGAGTGTTTTTGCAACTTTACATTTTCACCAAATGGCATATCCTGAGATCACATCGTAGAGGTGCTTATAAAGCTACTTTGCTCTTTTTAATGGGCCCATGTTATGAACACTATTTTGGATGTTGGTTTGGCTGCTTTCACAAAGACCAAATTACAGAAGCTTGCACAAGGTAGGAGGTGGTTTCCATGTAAGTGTTGGAGCAGGCAGTGATCAGATGGATAGGCAGCTCTGATGACTTCACTGCATCATCTCAGAGCCAGGCTCCTCCTCCCTTCTTGCTTTGTCATCTCTTAGGGTGTTTTCCCCATTTTCACGACAGAAATTATCTCCTCACCCTCAGAAAGGGGAGCTTTTCCCAGGCCCTGGAAAAGAGGAAAGAGGAAATGGAGGGCAAGTGTCTTCCTTTCAGGGTGTGACTCAGAAGATGCAGCCATCACTCTGCCTACAACTCATTGGCTACTCTTGTGGCTGCAAGGGAGGCTGGGAAATGTCGTTTTCAGCTGCACATTTACAGGCTCAGCTCTTCCTAAAAGCCAGGGAAAATTAACATCAGGATCACAGCCCCTCCCACTGTGCGTATGCATCCTCGTTTACTAAGCCATTTTTCTATTGGTGGATCTTTAGACTATTTCTTACTTTCCACTATGGCAAGCCTCACTGCAGTGACTATCCTCATATGTGCTGTTTTTGGGTGCACAAGAGTTTCTGAGACATCTGAGGCCCAAGGAGGTGGAGTAACTTGTCTTGATTCACAGGCTCTTTAGGAAGAGTGTGGGGGGATAACTGGGACTTTTGATTCCCACTCCCAGGATTCTAATATGACCATACTTTCTCTCTCTGAAGGAGGAGTGTTGTTTGCTCCTATATGGTACTGGAAAGAGCTATTTCTCAAACTTTCATTTGCACATGAATCACCTGGGGGGTCTCATGAACATGCAGACTGTGATTCAGCAGATCTAGGGTGGTGCCCCCGATTCTGTCTTCCTAAAGAGCTCCCAGGCAGTGCAGGTGTTGCTGGACTGTAGACCACACTCCGAAGAGCAAGGTTACTTCCCCTAATTCCTCTTCTCACCAGAGAAAGACAACACCTTTAGGCAGAAGTTTCCTAACTCATTGACATCAAAGAGTAGACCACAGGAGGAAATTCTCTGTCAAATGATGCATAGACCCCAAGGACTGGGTGATGTTAGAATTCGGCAGTTCTTTCTTATTTCAGGCAACTCTCTTTGATGACATGACCCTTTTCTCTGGTCCTGTGTCATCAGTCCAGGGCAATGGTTTCCAACCTTGTCTCTGGTAGCACCACCCTTACAATATGTTAAAATCATCTACGCGATCACGATGGGTTAAAGTAGGTAGCCACAGGGCTCTTCTAGTTTACCCTTGCTGCTGTAACAAATAATCACAGACTTGGTGGCTTAACCCATCACAAATGGATCCTCTTGTAGTTCTGGAGGTCAGAAGCCTGAAACGGCTTTCACTAGACTGAAGTTGAAGTGTCGTCTGTACTCCTTTCTGGAGACTCCAGGGAAGAATGCATTTCCTTACTTGTTCCAGCTTCTAGAGGCTGCCCACATTCCTTGGCGTGTGACCTCTTCCTCCATCTTCAAAGCCAACAACCTCTCTCTGACACTGACTCTGAGCCTCCTGCCTCCCCTTTTCCCTTATAAGGACACTTGTGGTTATGTTGGACCCACCTGGATGGTCCAGGATAGTCTCCCATCTCAAGATCCTTAACTGAACCACATCTGCAAAGTCCTGTTTATCACGCAACGTAGCATAGGCACAAAGTACTATGATGTCCACGATGGCCATGACTGCCTTCCACAAACAGGAAGTCCACAGCCCTGCCCACTAGGCCTTCCCTCTGCCTCCCTGAGGTGGATCCTGAAGCCCTTCTGAGGGGCCCCCAGGCAACCGGCTTTGCAAGTGACTTCACAAGGAGCCCCTGAGGACATATATATATGTGTGTGTGTGTGTGTGTGTGTGTGTGTGTGTATATATATTTGAGACGGAGTTTTGCTGTTGTCACCTAGACTGGAGTGTGCAATGGTATGATCTTGGCTCACTGCACCATCTCCCGGGTTCAGGCGATTCTCCCGCCTCAGTCTCCCAGGTAACTGGGATTGCAGGCACGTGCCACCACGCCCAGCTAATTTTTGTATTATTAGTAGAGACGGGGTTTCACCATGTTGGTCAGGCTGGTCTTGAACTACTGACCTCAGGTGATCTGTTCTCCTTGGCCTCCCAAAGTGCTGGGATTACAGGCGTGAGCCACCACACCTGGCCTCCCTAAGGATATTCTAATGGGTCACTGGCTGCCGCGTTGAGGCTACTGACCAGAGATGGGCCAGCCCTCAGGCCTGTTGGGCCCTGAGGCAGAGCTCAAGGGACTCCAGGCACATTCTGGGAGCTGCTGAAGCCGTTGGAAAAAATTAGGTCAATTCACCAGTCTGAGCTTGTTTTGTCCACCACTGCCCCACCAATGTGTGTGTGTGTGTGTGTAGAGAAAGCAGAGATTCCAGCAGGTCTACGGCTTTTTGCACACTTGTTTCTTTGTTTTCATCTGTTTGACTATTATTTTTAGCACCCAGATTACCTAAGAGGAAGGGAGGAATTGGAGGAGAGGGGAGAAGGTGGGAAGGAGAGAGCTACCCCGGGTCTATTGTTCCATGTTGTGCCCATCTGTGCAGGGCCTTAGGCAGTGGCAGATTGTGGTCTGGCCTGCTCAGGTTCTGGTATGGACTTTTCTGGGCCCCAGAGCCCAGAAAAGTGCTTCCAGGCGCATGGGATTGAGTTCTCAGTCCACAGAAATAGACCAGAGTGACCTACGTGGTGAGAAAGCCCTCCCAGCAGGGGCCAGGCCACTGAGAAGTAAGAGTCCCTGAGAAGGTGCCCCTGGAGCTGGCTGTGAGCCCCCCTGCGTGTGAAGCCTTCCCCAGCCATTCCACTTGCCTGGAGATGCCTGTCTCCCCTGAGTGAGGCAAGGGCGATGTAGTTCTCACCTGCACCATTTAGTAGCAGAGTTCTTGGTCAAGATACTTAATGTTTCTGGGCTTCAGTTTTTTAATGTGTGAAACGGGGATGTATCTATGTCATGTGATTTTTGTTTTGTTTCGTTTGAGCATTACATGAGATAATACATATTTAGAAAAACCAGAACAGTGCCTGATCCACAGAAAGCATCCAATAAGTATGCATTATTATGATTATTGCGCATAGGACATTCAGTGTGGGAGTGGGGCCTCTCCAGGTGTTGTAGGAGAAAGGGTGCTGACTTGGAAGATAAAAGACCTGCATTGCCTCACGGCATGGGCTGCTGTGGTCACATCTATTCTCTAATCCAGTCCTCAGTTCCCGTGCCTGTGAAATGGGAATACTTACCTGGCCAGGTGGGTACTGAATGGTACCCAGAGGAATCAAATGCAACAGGGGAGGCATCTTTTTGCATATAAAGGGCTCTGAACATAAAATGGAGGCTGAATATGGTGATGACGCACTTCTCCCCCTCCCCACTCCTATCGGCAAACTTCCTCTGTGGTTGGGAAAGGTGCCTTTTTCATCACTTCTCCTCCAGTTACAGCAGCAGCTTGAGGTCTGCAGGTTTTGCTGCCAAGCTTGCTGAAGCCCAGGTGTGTGAGCTGAGGGCTGGCGTCTGTCTTGGGGGAGCATTCGGACATGTGCTTGGCCACGTGGAGACAGGTCGAGGGAGCAGTGATGTGTCAATAGGTCAGGAAAGGAAAGATGAGCAAAGCCATTCAGGTGACACCACTCTTGACAAAGACAGCAGGAGGGGCTGTCAGGGTGGGGTTAGGTCAGAAGGGTCAGTTTGAAGGGCGTCGTAAACCCTCACCATTTGGACACACACACTCCACCAAAAGTGTTCAACCAAGTTGCTGTCTCTGATGTCAGCCCAAAGGGCCCTGGTTGATCAAATGCGGGGCTTTATAAATGAGAAAACTGAAGCTTGCATAAGGTAATGACCTACCTGTGTCCACATACTGTGCTAGAGACAGAGGTCAGATCTCCTGAGCCCCAATACACTGGCGTGTTTTTGTTTTGGTTTGGTGTGTTTTTGTTTTGGTTTTTTTTTCCCTAGCATTTTGTATTTCTTGACTACCCTTGATGGCCACAGTTTGCAAGGCAACCTACATAAAGGACTTTCTTGGGGAGCAGAGCAATCCTTACGTGGCTGGGGCAAGAGGGGCTTTCAGCCATGAGGAGCCCCTGTGCCACTGTGAACTGACCTTGCTGGCGACTCCCTGACATGCCACTGGGCACTGCCGCTTGCCCTCCAGTGTCCTGTGGCGCTGGTCTGAGCTCGGCGGTTGGGGCTGCCTGTGAGGGTCAGGTCTCCCAGCCAGGTGACTGGCAACTGGCATGGCTCATGTCTCATGCCTCAGCTTGTGTGAGAAGGGGACATGACTCTTACAGCAAGGCAGAGTGTTTCCTCACTGCCCGGTAACTGACACGGCCACAGCCCGGAGAGCCCGGGATGCTTTGCAGCCCTCCAGCCCCCGAGTGCACGCTGCATGCCTGCCTGGGTTGAGTCCTGGCCTTGCCGCGTGGGCCACCACTATCCCGAGGCCTCAGCTCGTGACTCTTTTGTGCCAACAACATCACTTCTCCACTAGCCTGGTGCTGGGCTGAGGAGCTTAAAACAAGTCCCAGTGGCAATGTGTCCAAAAGGGATATTGACAAATTGTACCACAGTATGTCATGTTGACATTGACTGACAAGGGCTGTGGTAGGTGACAGAACTCACAGCCACCGCAGAGCCTGGGATCACACGCAAAGCCATGTGCATGTCGTCCAACAAGGGCAGCAGTGCCCCCAGCTGGGCCACGAACCACACTGTGGGGTCCCAGACTCCTCTTGCCCACAGTTTAGAGTCTGCCCAGCTCCAAGGTACCCAGTTTGCTGAGGGACGGGTGAAGGAGAAAACAAGGAGAAAACATGGGAAGAGGGTGGGAGTAGGGAGAGGAGAAGGAAGACGAGAGAGAATTAGGAGAGGAGGCCTAGGAAAGCAAGCTACCTGAGTCCCCAGCGATTGAGGGGCAGATTTGGGGAGAAGTCGGTCAAAGAAATGGAGATAAATTACTATAGTGATCCAAAGAGATCCAGACAGAGATGAGGAGACAGACAGAGACAGAGACAGAAGGAGAGAGCCGGGGTGTGAGGGGAAGAGAGAGACCCAGTGAGATGGAGGTGGAGGAGGAAGAAAAAAGGGCAGAGAGGCGCAAAGGGAGGGAGACAGGTGTTGTCCCGGAGGGTCAGAGTGGTTGGACACAGGGGCAGTCCTTTAACACTGCCCGAGAACAAAGCCCCCGGATGCAGCCAGCCTGGGCCACGGCCGTCGTCCCCCAGAGATGATCTGCATCCTCCTGCCAGGTGCTGCTGCAGCCAATTTAATGAACCCAGAAGGAGGTCCCTGCTGCCTCAAGATTGATTCAGGTCATTTGTCAGTAATTGTTCTGCCCAGCCCAGCCCAGGAGCAGTTAAGTGATTTAAAACCAGAGAGAGAGAAAGAAGAGAGAGGAGAGAGAAAGAGAGAGGAACCCAATGAGGAGATGCCCCAGGGAGATCTACCCCTGTCTCTTATACACATCTAGATGTGTATAAGAGACAGCCTTTAACACTGCCCGAGAACAAAGCCCCCGGATGCAGCCAGCCTGGGCCACGGCCGTCGTCCCCCAGAGATGATCTGCATCCTCCTGCCAGGTGCTGCTGCAGCCAATTTAATGAACCCAGAAGGAGGTCCCTGCTGCCTCAAGATTGATTCAGGTCATTTGTCAGTAATTGTTCTGCCCAGCCCAGCCCAGGAGCAGTTAAGTGATTTAAAACCAGAGAGAGAGAAAGAAGAGAGAGGAGAGAGAAAGAGAGAGGAACCCAATGAGGAGATGCCCCAGGGAGATCTACCCCTAACCTCCATGACACTCTGAGAACCAGCGCAGTCCTTGCCCACCTCCTGCTGTTTGTGAAGACATCAGAGGCATTTGTGGACAATTCCTCAGGAATAAAAAGCCTCGTTATTCCGAGGCGTCTCTGGAGCACAAGAGTCCTCCTCAGACACCACTGATGTGTTAAGGACTGAGAAGAGATTGTGACCTACCCTGTCTGGTCCTCATCACCACTGCACTGGGGGAAGGGGGTGAGACTACCTGGGGTGTCATCCCAATTCTGGCCCTGCCTCCAGGAGCAATGGAGCTCTCTCTCACTTCAAGTCTCAGTTTTCCCATCTGTACCAGGAGGAGCTCAGGCCAGGGGTGAAGCCCCTGTGAGCTCTGCTCTGAAGCTCTGCAGGGTCTGCGTGTGGCGGGTGAGCCAGGGATCCTCAGGGTTAACTGAAGGGCAGGTGAATGTTGAGGTCTACAGGGCTGGGGCTCCCCTCCAGAAGGCCTACCTCCCCTGGCACTCCGGCCCCCTTTCCTTGAATCTTCAGCTGAACTAAGTAATTGCAGAACCACAGAGCTGGAAGAGGTTGACTTCAGGGGTCACTAGCTAAATGGGTTACATGTTCTGAGCAGGTCAAGACTGACAGTGTGGCCTCTGAAACCAGACACCCTTGAATATGAACCTCAGCTCTGCCATTTCCGATCTGTGTGACCTCAGGCAATTGATTCAACCTCTTACAGTCTCAGCTTTCTCATCTGTAAATGGGGATAATAATAGTGCTTAAATCATAAGGTGGTCATGAGGATTCAATGAGATAATGCAAACAAAGAGCTTAACACAGCACTAGGCACACGGAAAGGTCTCAGTAAATGTTTTCTGTTACAACGGCTAATATATAGGTGTAAGTATCTGCACATATTCAGACAAATCAACAAATATCTGTTTACATGGACACAGCATGTCACAAAGTCTGAGCGATCATGGAGGCACCCAGCAAAAGCAGACATTTGCTTTTACCCTCTCTCATCCTATTCCTCTCTCCAGAAGTGCTGGCTGTTGAGCTGTATTTTTCCAGACTATTTTATAGGCATGTATATACACATGTGTTAATATAGAAACCCATAGTTTGTGTCATGTTTACAAATAGTGTATGTATTGTTCTATAATCTGATCTTTTTTCTTTTTTTGGCTTAACAATATGTCTTTCCAGATATCTTCATTTTTTTTCATATAGATTTATATCCTATTAAAAGAAAACTTCCGGCTGGGCATGGTGGCTCACTCCTGTAATCCCAGCATGGTGGGCGGATCATGAGGTCAGGAGATTGAGACCATCCTGGCTAACAAGGTGAAACCCCGTCTCTACTAAAAATACAAAAAACTAGTCGGACGTGGTGGCGGGCGCCTCTAGTCCCAGCTGCTCGCGGCGGCTGAGGCAGGAGAATGGCGTGAATCCGGGAGACGGAGCTTGCAGTGAGCCGAGATGGCACCACTGCACTCTAGCCTGGGCGACAGAGTGAGACTCCGTCTCAAATTAAAAAAGAAAAGAAAAGAAAAGAAAACTTCTATGGAGTGCTCTACAATGTGGCTGTATCAATTTAACTTCCCTCTGTTGATGAACATTTGATTTGATTTTTCTTTCTTTTTTGTTATAGCGATATAGCAATGAACATCTTAGACATATTGCTTTGGGTGCGTGTGCAAGTATTTCTTTATAGTGGCTACTCAAAAATTTGAGTTGAGGGGTATGGACATGTTTAAATATGACAGTTCATGCCTAGTTGCCCTCCAACAATGACATTCCAATATACAGCTGTCAGCTACACTTAAGAAAATCATTTCTTTGATCTCTCTCCAACACCAAATACGTTCCTCTTCCCTCCCCCCAATTTTTGCCAGTCCGATGGGTGATACACAAAATCCCATGTCTTCTTTAATTTTCATACTCTAGCTACTTTTGAGCATGCACGTCTTCCCATGGTTTATTGGCCCTTTCTTTTTCTGTGAATGTCCCTTCAACATTCTTTTCTCATTTTTCTACTGGATTGTTTGTGTAATTTTCTCCTTGATCTGAACTGGGATTTATATATGTGGGATATTATTTCTTTGTCTTTTATTCATATGACAAACATTTTCTCCTAGTCTGTCTCTTGTCTTTATGTTGTCCTTTGTCATTTTTATACAGCCAAACTTATAAGTGACCAGTGAGTCTTGAGTCTTTCAATACAGCTCCAAGGTTATATTTTCGTCTAATACTTTTTTTGTTATATTTATTATATTTGGGTTTTTAACCCATTTGGAAATGTTTATGGGGCACGGTGTGAGGTAAGAAACCTAACTTTACTTTTTTGCCCCAGGGATTACTTTTTTTTTCCAGCACCACTTACGGAGTGGTCTATACTTTTCTCACTGATACGGATTGACACCTTTATCATGGAATCAAATGCCCTTTACAAGTGGATTGTAAACTGGCAGCCCTCAGTCCAGACCTAACTCACATTTTTTTCATATTAATTGTGTTCATTATTTTGAATAATAAAATTATGTGTTTCAAATGTTAAAAGGTGCCGAAAAAGTCCAGCAGAGACCTGATGGCTCTTCATCCAAATCTGCCCTCGTTTCTTCCTGGATACCACCCAGGCTTCCTTGTGACTGTGGTCATGTGACTGAGTTGAAGCCAATAGAAGGTGAGCAGAGATCTGTGCTCTTCTAGGCCTGGCCAGTCAAGAGCACCCCCACACACCATGCTTCTCCAGCTCTGTGCCTTTCCCCACGGGTTAGAACAGTGGTGAGGATGCTTCAAAGTCTCCTGTTAAAAATGGGAGAGCACCATCAGGTGGGGCCCCTGAATAATCCTGTTTATAGAAAATGCCCCCTCTGGATTATCTGATGATCCAGAAAACAACTTCTATGGAATTGAACCAGGAGGTATGGGAGTCTACTTGTTACAGCAATTCAGTTTATTTTTACTAATGCACGCTCTGAGCAGAAGGTTCCTCTCCTCTGTTTCTAGCCTTCTGGTGTTCCTTCCTAGAGGCAATTCGTGTTGTTAACCTCGTTTACACTTCCAGAGATATTCTAGGCATTCACAATTACATATACACATATGTATACGTATGTGTTTTTTAAACTAATCATACAAATAGCAGCCCACTATCCATATTATTCTGTACCTCATTTTTTTTTCCCATTGACAGTATGGAAGACCTTTCCATATTAGCACATACAGAGCTTCCTTGTTTAAAGGCTACATGATATTCCAGTGCCCAGTACTCTATTGTATGGAGATGCTATCGTTTATTTAATCAGCTACCTACGGATGGATATTTGGGTTGTTTCCAGTCTTTTCTTACTATAAACAACACTGCAGAGAGCAACCTTGTGTAACCTGTTTTGCATCTGTTTGAGTGTATCTGTAGGATAAACTCCTAGAAGTGGGATTTCTGGGTCAAGCAGTATAAACATTTATGATTTCGATAGCATTATTCAACTACCTGCCCTAAGTTATACGCCCATGGCAATCTATGGGAGGACCTGTTCTCTTGCACTCTCACCAACACAGTGAGGCATCAAAATGTTCACTCTTGCTAGCCTAACAGAAGAAAACTGGTATCTCATTTGTAGTTTTAATTTGCATTTTTCATATTATGAGGAAGGATGAGCATGCTTTAGTGAATTTCTATTCACATTCTTTGCCAATTTTTCTCTTGGGTTGTGTTTTTCTGAAAGGGCTCTTTATATATTAGGTTATTAGCCCTTTGTCTATTACATGAAATACAATTTTTTTTTCTTTTTTTTTTTTTGACCAGATTGTCACTGATTTTTTTGTCTTTAATTGTGGTGGCTTTTGCCATGACGATAATTTTTTATGATCAAATAGATCAATTTTTTATGGCTTTTGATTATTCTTTTAATATTTAGAAAGTATTATTAAAATTAAATAATTTTGATTTTTAAATCTGCAAAATTAAAAAAAATTCTCCAATGGTTTTTCTGTTGTTTTACAGGTTTTGTTATTAACATTTAAATTTTTGATTCACTTATTCAACTCCCTTAAAAAATACTTATCAACCACACACTGTGTGCCAGACACTGTTCTAGGCACTAAGGATATAGCAGTGAACAAAAAGTCACCCTCTGGCTTCATGGAGCTTATATTAGAGAGGTAAAGCAAGCTGTGGATGATATACAGTAAATGAATGATAGATTATGAGCATATTCTTAGTATAATTATTATGCTATATTATGCATAATAGGTTATTAGTATAATATGCTATTATTATATTATATATGCTAGATTGTTAGTATAATAGTATACTATTATATATAATATTAATATATTATTAATATAATATGCTACTATATAATATTTATAGATTTGTATAATAATTATTATATAGATTATTAGTATATAAGATTAGATGGATATTATTTTTGTGTAAGGAGTAGTCATGGATCTAACTTTACTTTCTTTCTAGATATCTACCCATTTGTCCCCCAAGATTTATTGAATAATTCACTCTCCCTTCTTGACTTTTCACCTTTACCATATCTTCCCTTATGTATTTGTGTCTATTTCTAGACTTTCCTTTTGGCTGTGTCCATTTCTCTGTTTATTCATGTGCCAGCACCATGGTTTTAACTACTGAAGCTTTATACTATGTTTTACAATCTGATAAATCTAGTCTCCCCAGTCCTTTACTCTTTTTCAGAATTTTTCTATTATTGTTTGTTTATTTTTTCTGTATGCACTTTAGAGTCCCATGTCTATTTCTCCCAAGTTGCTATTAAGTATTACTCTAAAATTATAGATTAACTCAGGGAGAATCAACATCCTTATGACATCACGTGTTCCTATCCAAGAACATAGTATGCCTTTCCATTTGTTTAAATCTTCAGTTATGGCCTTCAGGAACATTTCAAGTTTCTTAATTTAGTTCTCACCCACTTATAGCATTTAGACATTTTTTTCCCATTAGCTAACAACATTGAAAAACTGACAGAATTTTTTTTAATCTGGATTTTTTTCTGCTTGTGAAAAACGGGAAGATCTGCCAGCACTGAGCCTGCATCCTGCCAGGCTACAGCTGATTGCCCACTTGATAGAGGCTCACCCTCCTAGCGAGCATGTGCTCCCAGATCACCGCAGCTTCTGGTCGTACGCCTGGCTCACCTTCGGTGCCACTGCTTGGCCCTTACCCTTGCGTTGCCACTTGGATTTGGGACCCTGATTCAGCAACTTCTACACTCTCATATATGTTCCCATTGTAAACACGTTGATTTGAATTCCAGCAACAAATTTGACAAATGTCATAATGTCTTTCTTTTCTTCCACAAATGTTTTACATAGTGATTTTTATGTTAGTTTCTATATGGTCATAGGAAAACCCATAAGGGAATTTGGGCTAGACCAGGGTTTCCCAAATACTTACACTGTGAACCTGTAAGCTATGTATATTTTCTTATAAAAAGAACAGTAATGAGGAAAAGGAGGAGGTACGGGGGAAATGGATGGTAGGGAGCCTTAGAGAGGAATTAAGCTACAAAGGAAGACAAAATGGGTAGAGAAAAATGGCAAGAGACCCCACAATCTTGTCTTTCCCATCTGCAGACCAAGGTTTGGGGGAAAAGTCAGAGTTGAATGATGGAGTAGCTGCATTTGTGACTAGTGAGGGGGACTGCTCAATAAGAATCATTAAAGGACCATTGGGCTAGATGCAGTGGCTCATGCCTATAATCTCAGCACTTTGGATGGCCAAAGTGAGCCCAAGAGTTTGAGGCCAGCCTAGGCAACATGGCAAAACTCTGTCTCTACAAAAATATTTTTAAAAATTAGCCAAGTGTTGTGGAATACACCTATAGTCCTAGCCCAGGAGGTTGAGGCTGCAGTGAGCCAGGATTGCACCACTGTACTCCAGCCTAGGCAACAGAGTGAGCCCTTGTTTCATAAATAAATAAATAAGCATTGTTGACCTGCTGGGATATCTACTGGTATGCCAGGACTCTTTCTTAAATGATGACCAGTTTATATTTCAATGCTGACCAGTTTATACTTCAATCAATAAAGCTAATGAAAACAACTGCCTGCCAAATTTTCAGATGGCCTGAATTTGGGAGGGACAGTAAGTAGATTGGGGGAAAGATAGCACGCACACAAACCAAGACAGTCTATGATTGAAGGGGCAAATTCAGTAAGATAAAATTTACTGAAAATAAGCATCAAGACCCATATTTGGGGCCCCCAAACCAACTATGCAAATCCTGGGTGTATGTTCAAAATGGAGGCTGGGTGGGGGTGGGGGTGTGGTTAGACAGCTGTTAGCTCAGTACTGATACAGTTGACCGAGGGGGTGTGGTCGGGCAGCATTAAGAGAAGCACAGCATCCAAACATGGAAGCAGGGAGGCATGTGTGATCCATGCTGTTCTGCTGACACCTGGAGGAGCCTGGCCCTGGGTCCTCCCCAGGGGGAAGTAGGGCAGCAGTGGAGGCCTGTTCCTGCAGCCGGCGCAGCCTTGGAGGGAGGCAGTTTCCTCAGGTTCGAGGTCAGAATTCTGAAACCTTTCCACCTGGAGAGCTGGTTTTACAGGGTCGAATTAATTAACTAATTAATTATTTCAACAGATGCTAATTGAGCTGCACCCTGGGCTGTTCCTGGGCTAAGTGTTGGGACAATGCAGTGAACAAGACAAACAAGCCAGGTCCCCATGGAGTTGTGGTCTGGTGTGGATGGCAGCTATGAAACAAGAGCTGCCAAGCGCCACAACTTTTACAAAGATATGCCGGGTGCTCTGGGGCATATGACAGGGATCTAGGCCTGAGTTCAGGATGAGCTTCCCTGAGATCATGATGAACAGGGTCTCCTATATCCATCATGGTTGGCTGGAGGGTCACAGGTAACCACCTTGAACCACATTGCTTTTATGAGAAAATTATCCTGTATTCAAATGTACTTTTACACCCAGCCCTGTAAGGAAGCCGTTGGAGGCTGAAGGGTCATGCCTCTGGTGGTTGGCACGGACGGTGCTAGAAGCCAACAGTTCAAGGGCTTGGGTTAAACTTAGCTCTGCCACAAATATCTGTACAACTCAGGCCAATTATTTCCCCTCTCTGGGCCTCAGTTTCCTCATCTGTGAAAAGAGGCCCCTTAGACCTGTTGGATTTCTATTCTGTGGTTGGGCACTTCATGTTAACCACCCACATCCATGTGAGCACATTCCTACACCTGTGCTGGAGTCCATTCCCAGGCCCCTGTCCTATGGCTTCCCCATAGCTCCTTGCTTTCATTGACTCAACCAACCATTTACCAGCTCTGTGGCTTAAAGGGGCAGGACTCTGCATCTGCTGGCTCCAGGGACCCTTTGCCTAATTCTTAGGGAGCCACAGTGAGACTGAATACCCAGCCACAAATACCCAGAAGGGAAGTTCCTACATGATGATCCACAGGCCTATAGATGGAATGAACCAACTACACTAGACAAATTTATGGGATCCGGGGAGGAAGCTCCCCAGTGCACAGCCCACTCCTTCAGAATGGTTCACACCAATTAGCTGAGATGTGTCAGAGTCTACCCTGGATGTGGAAGGGTTGCCGACTCCCCAGCCTACTTGTTTCTAGGTCTGGTGCCCTTTGGAACCAACCATGACATATACTCAATGGATCCAGTAAGTGGGGGAGTCAACTGGCCCCAGCTTTCTCAGCAAACCTAGGGACAAATCTAGTAGGCAGAAGCCTGTCTGCCTACTCTTCTCATAACAGGTGTTGGTGAAGGGCCTGTTACCCTTTGAAGCGAAGGATACAAGGAAACTGACAGGCTTTCTCTTCATCCTATCCCAAGTGGAGGCAATGAGATCTGCCAGATGCTCAAATCTCTTCCATCCATCTCCATGTCCCTTTCCAGCTACTGCCCTATTTTTCTCTTTCCTTGATAGCAACATTTTGGTAGAGCTATGTGCACAAAAAGCTCTCCACTTCTGCAGTCTACACTTCCTCCTTGACCTACCACCACCACCTAGCTTTCCTCCCACTGAGACCGTGACACCACAGTCATCAACAACTTTCTGTAGCCAGATCCGTGGGAAACTTCTCTATTCTCATTCTCTTGGGCCACTCAGCTACATTTGACCCTGTTGGCACCTCCTCTGTTCCAAAACATTGCTTTTCTTGGTTTCTATGACCTTATTCCTTCTTGATTCTTATTCTACCTAACTGTTTGCTCTTCAATCTCTTTGCATAGGCTCCTTTTCTACAGACCCCTTCAACTCTGCTTTATATTATATCATTTTGTCATTGCGCATTTATGTTTTTATGTCTCATGAGTGGACTGCATTCATCTCAACCTCCCTGGCAATTAGCACAGGGATTCAGAATGTTCTAATTAGTGAATGAATAGAGGGATGAATGAACACACAAATGGATATACTTAGCACTGCTTGTGAAGTTTTGACCAATGAAAGAGGGTGGAATGCAAGGCCAGTATTGAAGAAGACAACTCACTCACATGTGAAGTACTCAGGCACTTCCTTGACTAATGTGAAAAAACTTCCAGGAGGAGGTGGTGGAACCTGGGAGTGGAAAGGATGAAACCCAAATAGAACCAGGCTAGGATCGTGGCTCAGGTTTGTGGGCTCCTGATTCTTTTCAGAATCTCAGTTTCTTATCACGTCCAGTTTACCACAGTTAAGAAAGGAAAGGGAAAGATGGATGCAAAGAGGATCATCAGAGGAAAAAGATGATAAGATGAAGAAGAGGGGAGAAAAAGGTAGGCAGAGAAAGGGTCCTGAGAAATAGAATAAAGGAGGGAGAAAGTTGTCAGAAGTGTGGATCACAGAGAAAAGCGTAAGACTTTGTGTTAAGATGTAGTGTACAGTGGAATGTGTTCATAAACTGTAGCTGTGACAACAAAACTGCTTAATGGCATGTAAGGATTGTGAATGTTGTTGCCACTTGATGGTTGGCCACTCTTTATTGTTCTTGTCTCCTTTTTATCTTTATAGTAACCAAAACCCTGCTGTATGGAACTGGTTACAGCCACCTCCTGGGCAGAGGTGGACATTCCCACCCCTGGGTTTTTGGGGCATTTTCTTACCCCCGGGACAGCCCTGGCTATGCTGTGACCCTTTGTTTCTTTATCCATGTCTCCTCTTCAGAATACAAGGCCCTCAGAATACAAGGTCAAGTTTTAAGCCTTGCCAAATTGTCTATACTTCACCCTCTGACCACTACCTGATTCTATACTTCACCCTCTGACCACCTAATAGGTGTTCAATGTAATGTTTTTTTTCTTCTTTTGTGGACAAATGAATTAACGAATGAAAAGTCACAGACTCTGCCTTCAAGGAGCTTGCAGTTTCCCTGGGGATATGAGACAAAACAATATGAGATAGCTGAGAATCAATTTCCGACTTGTGTGTGTACAACAGACACCAGCAACGCAGAGCTTTCGTGTTTTACTTCCTACCCCTTCTTCTATCACAGAAGCTGGGTCTCATCATAAGAGAAATGAAGAGCTCACGAGAGAGGCACTTTTACACTTAGTAGTCTTGATTATTACATTTGTCATCTATGATAAGTTTGTCAGGAAAAATGAGCATTGTATTAGTGGAAGTAAACATTAGAGAAAGCTCCAGCTTTTAAGTCCAGGGTGCATATGATTTTCCTGTCATTAACAGAATAACTTTAATGTTCTTCTGTTATGAGTCTGTTTCTGCTATTGGACAGCAGGCTCTTTATCAGCTTTTTATTTTTGTTTTCGATTTCTAATTGTGATTATGAACATGCATTCTGCAGTCGGTCTTTCAAGCTTCACATCCTGGCTTTTCTACTTACTTGCAGTGTGACCTCAGTTTCCTCATTTGTAAATTGGTCAAAATTGGCATTATAACGGTACAATCTACTTGGTCTTCAGGAGAATTAAATGAGTAACACTCAATAAAGTTCAGTATTCTTATCATCATCATCTTCATGTTACTAGTATCCAGTATCACACCTTTCATCCTACAGGTCTTCAGTACACGTTTGTTGAATTGGAAATGCACATAAAAATATTACTTGCATTTGTAGTTGAAAATTATAATGATTAAACATAGACTTTGCACATGTAACAACAGAACACAAAGACAAGGAAAATAAAGTTAGTCGTCAAGGAACTGGGAATACAAGTTATTGCTCCGACTACAACACAAACAAACAAGACTAGTAATTCCGGGATCTGAAATGTATCCCAAGAATGGTTATGGCTGCAGATGGCTGGCGGGGGAATTCTGAGCAAGGTGCGTAATTGCACTGCGGTTGTGTGCACTTGGACTCTTGCTGTGCCCTGGTGCTCCAGTGCGTGATCCTGGCAGTCTGTGGGGAAGGAGATCTTCCAGGACTAGAGCCCATGGGGTGGAAGGACCCCTAGAGGGGTGGCATTAAGCAGTGAGGGCTTCACACTTTAGAGAGCAAGGAACAGAGTTGCCCTTAAGGATGCCCGTGTGTATCACAGTGGTGAGGGAGATGGCGGTCTCATGGCTCCCAGGAATAACCATCTCCAGCAGCCCAACTGTCTCCAGGGACTAGCTAATTTTGTCTCTGTGCTCGCAGAACTGGCACATTTTTGCTCCAAGCTCCACCAACAATGTGACTGCTCCTTTCTCTGGGTCTTCATATCTTTCTTTTGGCCTCACCAGGCAGAGTCTACAATGTGCCTTCATGCAAATTCCAGAGAGGAAGTCTGGCTGCTGGCTGCAAGCATCCTGATTTCACCCCAGTCTGGACACTAACAGCATCTGGGACAGGAGTTCTCCAGCCTCCTTCCCCTGGCCCTCTTAACATTTGATCAGGAAAGGCCCTTGGTCAAGCTACAGTCTGGGTCCCTGAAGGGGATTGACGTCTGGTCTAATATGCATTGTTTGGTGTGTGGGCTCCTAGAGGAGGCAAGGGTGGCATGAGAAAGGTTCAGGAGTGAGCGTGTGCTCCCTTTAAGCCCCCTGGCGTCTTCTGGCCCTCCAAGGGAAAACACTTTGCTGTTCTAAATGTCGTTCTCTCCCCTTGCCCCCCGCCTCTGCTGTGCCTCTCTTTCTGGCTGCTCCTGTCTGTCTCCCTCTGAAACTCTGACTGGTATCTCTGGCTGAGGGGCTTTGAGGTCTCCAGGATCCCAGGCCTCCCCAAGGGTGGCCCGCCCTGTCTGCGTGGGTCCACCCACCCCAGGACTTGTGCCACCTCAGCTCTCTCCAATGACATGAAACTCAAGTGGGCTTCAGTGCGGAATTCTGGCCTGCAAATGAGGCGGGCACGTGTGTGCTGTCAGCAGCCTCCTCTCAGGTGGGCCCAGACAGCAGCCACTTGGGGTGGGAGGGGGTCATTACCATCCTTGACAGGCTCCAGGAGGCATCTGCTTATGACTCAGGCTGTTTCTGTTTCTTCCCTCCCTCCTTTCCCACAACACACACACACACACACACACACACGCACACACACACACACATGCAGTACAATCACACCTTTCCTCCCACCTTAAAAAAATAGCAAAAATATCATGAAATATTTTCACTTTAATTGTCACAGGGAGAGCACAGCCTGCTGGTTTTCCTGCCTGCCTGATAATTAGTCTGCAGTCTTCTCCCAGCTCCTCACCAGCACGCTGGGTGGTGCGGAGCTAGATTGTGGGGGAAGTAATTACAGTGAGGACATCTCACCTGCTGCAGTACAAGAGGCATGTGATTACCAACACCCTGACTTTAAGAGGGGTGTGTGTGACTGAGGTCCACCTTTGTCAGATCAGTCTCCTGGGCAGGGTCTGTTCCTTTGATCTCAGAGTCCTCATGGTAGGGGAGAACACCCTGTGTGATGCAGCAGATCTGGGGCCCAGGGGACCCTCCCTCCATCATCACTCAAGAGGCTGTCAGCTGAGAAGTGAGCCAGGGGAAAAGCAGGAGGGACAGAGGAAGTGCCCTCCTCCTCACCTTGCACAAAAGCTCCGGTGCCAGGCCAGAAGGATTGTCCCTGGCTGCCTCCCACACACCCTTTCAGATTGGTGCTTGGCCTTAATTTTCTTTTCAGGGTCATTGTTCCTGTTCTTTGGAACATGAAGTCCAAAGTTCATTTATTCATCAAACATTTATTGTGCACATGCTATGTGCCAGGTGCTGAGCGAGGTGGGAGGGACAGAGATGAGCACATCACTGTCTTGCCTTCCCAAGCTCACTCTCTAGTGGAGAGGAAATCATGCCAACTAGCAATCACCATATGGGTGATGGAATGGAATGGAGATGGGGGTGTTCTAGAAACACCAGGGAGGGGCATCCCTCAGCTTTACGCCATGGGGGTCACAGAGGAAGGCTCCCCGACTGAGGTAACACAGGCTGGGCCTTACAGAACTGGCAAAGGCTAACGTGCAGACCATGGCCTTGGGACCACATGGCATGGAGGCCAATGCCAGGCAGACAACCTTGTCAGGAGCCTGCAGAAACACCTGAGAACTGGGAAGCCCAGCGCCACGGGCTCCATAGGAAAAGACAACTGCAAAATCAAAATGAGTAAATGGTCCATTAAATGCCTACAAAACGTGCTATTATGTCAACCAGTCAACTGCATCTCCACTCAACTCCTCCACACTTATATATAAAATATACTTAATGTGGCATGTGGGTAAATTGAATGGGTTTGATATGATTAGGGGCCAGGCCTCCCCAGGACAATTCTAAATCAGCTCTGCTGGGGTAGCGCAGAGGGGGGGAAACATGGCATGTAAAGGGGCAGCGTGTGCGAAGTCAGAGAGCTGGGGAGCAGCACGTCGGGCTGGGTTCCTAGGCAGGAGAGGGCCTAGCGGGAAGGTGTGTGTACATGGTGGGTGGGGGCTAGGGGTAGGGGGTTCTACCCACAGGGGCCGTAGAAGCAGGAGAGGCAGCTGCTGACCACCCACATGATCTGAAAAGGACCAGACAATGTCCTCATGAAGGCCCTGCCTGTAGCTTTGGGGCACAGCAAGCTTCCCTGCAGCCCAGAGGCCGGCCTCGACGCTGGGTTTCCGCCGCATTCCCGCGCCCCCTGCCCACCCCTCTGTGGCCACTTCCGGGCACCACTGAAGATAACCACGCATCCCACAATTCGCCGAGGTTTGTTTTCCCTCCAACTCCAGATGGCCTATCTGGGGACTGCCGAGGCCCTCGGGTGCGGGCCGTTGCCGTTTTTGATGAGCTGTGCACATATGGATACCCAAACATCTGGAGCGGCCATGTGCTGCGCGGGGCAGGCCAACCCTGGCGAGCCAATCAGAGGCCCCGGAGCGCCGGGAGGCTGCGCGGCCCAGCCAGTGAGCACGGATAAATTATTCATGACCAAGTTATTTGTGGTGCAAGGGGTCCATCAGCTACTTTGATTAAAAATCCAATGAGTAATGAATATGCAAACGCCAGCGACTGCTCCGAGCAACAGATTTGTCAAATTGTCTATACTTCACCAAGATAAAGGAAAATCTCCTGGGGTCCCGAAATTGAAAAACCGCACCGTCAAATCACAGCATTATCTTAATTATCAAATCTCCTTGGCCATGCAAATACCCCGCGTGAAGCTGAGCAGGGCGACGGGAAAAATCGAGAGAGAGAGATATGTATTTGTCTTCCAAACCAGGGGCCTGGCTAGTGAGAAACAGCTTAGTACGGAGGAGAAGTGATTTTAATTCACATGGTGACTCCACAGCCATTTAATTATTTTAATTAGGCTTAATTAGTGGTAAATTTACAATGATATGCTTGATACCTGGCATTAAATCTTTCATGCATAAATGTTTTGTTAAAATGAGAAAAAGGCAAGTGGCATTTCGCCAGCAATTACTGCTGAATGTTCTAATGAAGGATTAGGCTCCTCCGTGATTCATGAAGACAGGCGGGCACCAAACTTGTTTGTGAGGCACTGGCACACCATAACTCATGTGCTCCCACCCGAATCATCGCTGTCCTTGTCGCTACGGAGAGCACCTGCTTTCGGGGAGGGCTGGAGTGGTGGGAGTATGGGGGGGTTGGGGGTCCTGGCTCAGAGCCCTGAGGCCCTCTGTGTGTGAGGTGGTTGGAGGGGCTCCAAGGGGCCCCCAGAGGGGTTTCATCTGTGATGCATCACAAGCAACCGGGAGAGGGGGTCCACTGTCACCCAGCAGGGCGATTGTCTGGCCCTGGCTAGTTTGTGAGCACTTGGAATTTCTCCATGCCTGGACTGGGCTGGGCACAGAGCAGGCATGCACTAGGCAATGGCTGAAATCGTTGGAAGATGTCCTGGGTCTTGCTGAGCCATCCTGTGGCCCAGCCTGGAACTATTAATAACTACTTGTGAACCCCAAAGAGGCAAAGTCTTGGACCTGCCTTACTGTGAGCAGCAGCTCTTTGTTCTGAGTGAGTCTGGAGATCCTGCGAGATGTTCACCCAATCTTGTTCCTGTCCCATGGCCCAGTGTCTTCTCTGCTTCTCTCTGCCTGGCACTAAAAACAAATCCTTGCTCCCTACTCTCAGCGTTCAGCTTCAGCTGCCCCCCACTCCCCAAAGAGGGAACACAACAATTTGCACCTGAACCAAGATGCCAGTGTCAGGGAGAGCCAGGTGGACAGAGAGGAGGGAGCAAAGGCATGGACGGAGAAAGTGAAAGTAACTCTGCCAACTTTGCCACAGAACCCAGTAACACCCTAATATCAAGCTGGCCTTGTCCCTGGCCACCTGGGTGCAGGCTTCTCCAGAAGTCAGAAGTCCCAAGTGTGATCCCAGGGGCCATCCTGTAGGTCCTGCTTTCCCTCTGAACTCCTGGCTCCCTCTCTGCTGCTGCTGCCCCAGCCCGGGGGAAGAGGCGCAGTGCTTTGCATACCAATAATGCTGTCTGTGAGTTCTCGCCTCCGCCTCCCTTCTCTGAGTCCAGCACTGGATTTCTAGTCACCTTCCTTCCCTGGCTTCTTCCACTCTCTGTTCCCTTCTCATTAGCTAAGGCTCCTCTTCATCCAGTGTCAATGCCTTTGGCTCTGACTTAACCATTTCCCTGAAGAGTTCCAATGTTATGTTTCTTAAACTCATTATGAATCTCTAGTCTACAGGATTACATTTCTTGGTTTTGGCCTCTTAATGGCCTTTTAGAATTTCTCAGCTTTTCTTTCCTTTTACAAGAGATGATGTGACTGCCAATAAGGAGACACTTTTTTGTAAAATTAGTTTTTATTTTATTTTACTCATTCAAAGGAGCATTTATGCAGCCAAGTGGGTAATTCTCTTTCCAAAGTAGTCACTACTTATATCTACTAGAATGGAAGTGCCATGAGGGCAGGGGCCCCGACAGCTTTGTTTCCTATTTAGCTCTAGTCTATCATAGTGCTTGGCATACACAGGGCATGCAGTGAATCCTTGTTGAATCAATGAGTAATTAGATCCTGCCTATCATGTGTAATTGCTTCACCATGGGAAAAGGTATTCAAAGTTCCATCTTTGTTTTCTTCTTTTTTTTTTTTTTTTGAGACGGAGTTTTGCTCTTGTTGCCCAGGCTGGAGTGCAGTGGCGTGACCTCGGCTCACTGTAACCTCTGGGTTGAAGCAATTCTCCTGCTTCAGCCTCCCAAGGAGCTGGGATTACAGGTGTCCACCATCACACCAAGCTAATTTTTGTATTTTTAGTAGAGACGGAGGTTTCGCCATGTTGGTCTCGGGGTTTCAGGCTGGTCTCGAACTCCTGACCTCAGGTGATCCACCCGCCTCGGCCTCCCAAAGTGCTGGGATTACAGGTATAAGCGACGGCGGCCCAGCCCCAAGTTCCATCTTTGAATGTAAGAATCTATGTCCCACTGCTGCAGCTCTAGGATACAATGTATATTTGTTGAGTGGAACATACATGTAAAACTCTGTTTATTCCAATGGAGCAGGCGTTGACACCCAAGATAATGCCCCATATGTATCCTGTGGTTTTGTTTCTCCCTGAAACAATGGCACACACACCCAGGATATACTGTACTTCTCTTTGAAAAACAATGATTTTGGGGCTGACTAGGCTGGATCAGGGTAGAGCTGGAAAGTGGGAATTTTGGTAACCTGCCTAAGGCTAGGGACAATAGAGAAAAGGGAGAACTTTTCAGGGAGGAGAGCCTGTGAGATTCTATTGAGATGATCATATGGTTTTTATCCTTAACTCTGTTAATATGATGTATTGCATTTATTGATTTGCATATGTTGAACCATTCTTGCATCCCAGAGATAAATCTTGTTTGATCATGGTGTATGATCCTCTTAATATGCTGTTGAATTCAGTTTTCTAGTATTCTGTTGAGGATTTTTGCATACATGTTCATCAGAAATATTGGCCTATAATTTTCATTTCTTGTAATATTCTTGCCTCGCTTTGGCATCAGGGTAATGTTGGCTTTATGAGATGAGTTTAGAAGTGCTTTCTTCCCTTCAATATTTTTGGAAGAGTTTGAGAAAAATTGGTGGTAATTCATTTTTACATGTTCGATAGAATTCACCAGTGAAGCCACCTGGTCCTGGGAGATTTTTGATTACTGATTTAATCCTCTACTCACTACTGTTTTGTTTAGATCTTCTGTTTCTTCATGGTTCAGACTTGGTAGGCTGCGTATTTCTAGGACTGCATCCATTATTTCTAGGTTAACCAATTTGTTGGTGCATAATTGTTCATACTAATCTCTTAATGATCCTTTGTATTTCTGTGGTATCAGTTGTAATATTTTCTCTTTCATTTATAATTTTATTTATTTGAGTGTTTTCCTTTTTATCTTAGCCTAGTTTATTAATTTTTGTTTATCTTTTCAAAAAACAAACTCTTAATTTTTTTGATCTTTTCTATTGTTTTGCTAATCTCTATTTCATTTCTGCTCTAACCTTTATTATTTTCTTTCTTCTAATGGTAGGCTTAGTTTGTTCTCTTTTTTTTAGTTTCTTGAAGTATAAAGTCAGGTTATTTATTTGAGCTCTTTCTTTTTTTCTTAATGTAAGAGTTTATAAATTTTTCTCTTAGAATTCCTGCATTCTAAGTTTTGGTATGTTGTGTTTCAATTTTCATTTATCTCAAGATCATTTTTTATTTTTCTTTTGATTTTTTTTTCTATGACCCACTGGTTGTTCAAAGGGGTATTGCCTAATTTCCACATATTTGTGAGTTTTTCAATTTTCTTCCTGTTATTGATTTCTAGTTTCATAGCTTCATGGTTAGGAAAGATATCTGATAGATTTTCAATCTTCTTAAATCTGTTAAAACTTATTTTGTGGCCTAAGATATGATCTATCCTGGAGAATGTTCCATGTACACTTCAGAAGAATGTGTATTCTGTTGCTGTTAGATGAAATGGTCTATATGTGTCTGTTAGATTCCTTTGGTGTATACTGCTGCTCAAGTCCATCGTGTCCTTGATTTTCTGTCTAGATAATCTATCATTGTCGAAAGTGGGGTTTGAAGTCTCCTATTATTATTGTATTGCTACTTACATTTCCCTTCAGTTCTGTTAATATTTGCTTGGTATATTTAGGTGCTCCAACATTGGATGCACATGTATTATCATTGATTTACACTCTTGATGAATTGGCTATATTATCATTATATAATGACATTCTTTGTATCTCATGACAGTTTTTTGCCTTAAAGTCCGTTATTTCTAAATATAGCCACCCCTGCTCTCTTTTGGTTACCATCTGCATGGAATATTTTTTCCCATCCCTTCATTTTCAGCTTATGTGTGTCCTTAAAGTTAAAGTGAGTCTCTTGTAGGCAGCATCTAGTTGGAGCTTTTTTTATAAAAACCACTCAGCCATTACATTTCATTGGATTGGAGAAATTAATCCATTACAATTTACCTAGTAATTATTGCTAGGTAAATATTTACTGTTGCCATTTTGTAAATGTTTCTGTTTTATAGTTCTCTTTTTCCTTACTTCTTCCATCTTCCTTTGTGATTTGATGATTTTTTGTAGTGCTATTCTTTTATAAATATTTTGTATATCTACTACAAATTTATCTTTGTTATTACCATGAGGCTTACATAAAACATATTTACAACAGTGTATTTGAAGTTGATAGCAACTTAATTTTGATTACATAAAAACTCTACCCTTTAACTCTCCACACACACATTTTGTGTTATTGATGTCACAATTTACATTTTTAATATTGTTTATTCATTAACAAATACTTGTAGATACAGTTATTAATACTTTTGTCTTTTAACTTTTAGACTAGAGATAAAAGTGATTTATGTATCACCATTACAGTATTAGAGTATTCTGGGTTACACCATATCCTTACCTTTATAAGGAAGTTTTAAACTTTCGTATGTTTTTATGTTGCTTATTGACATACACTTGTATCAATTGGGAGAAATCTTTTTAGCATTTCTTGTAAGGAAGTAGTGGTGAACTCCTTTGGCTTTTGTTTTATGAGAAAGTCTTTACCTCGCTTTTATTTCTGAAGGACATATTTGCCAGGTATAGTGTTCTTTTTTGGCAGTTTTTTTTTTTTTTCTCTCTCTCTCTCAACATGTTGAATATATCATCCTGTTCTTTCCTGGCCTGTGAGGTTTCTGTTGAGAAATCCACTGATAATGTTATAAAGATTCCCTGGTATGTGATGAATTGCTTTTCCAATGCTGCTTTCAAAATTCTCTCTGTCATTGACTTTTGACAACATGGTTATAATGTCTTTTGGTGAAGAATTCTTCATGTTCAATGTACTTGAAGTTCTTTGGGCTTTATGGATCTGGATGTTTACTTTCCTGTCCAGATTTGAGGTTTTCTGTCATTATTTCTTTAAATAAGCTTTCAGGCTTTTTCTCTTTCTCTACACCTTCTGGAAGTCCCACAATTGGTTTGCTTGATGGTTTCCCATAACTCTTACATGCTTTCTTCACTCTTTTTCATTCTTTTTATTTGTTTGTTTCACTGACTGGATAATTTCAAGTATTCTGTCTTCAAGGTCACTAGTTCTTTTTTCTGTTTGATTGAGTCTGCTGTTGAAGCTCTTTATTGAATTTTCAGTTCAGTCATATTCTTCAGCTCCAGGATTTGGTTCTTTTTTTAAATCTTTCCATCTCCTTGTTGAACTTCCCATTTTCATCATATATTTTTTTCCTGATTTCATTTAGTTGTGTATCTGTGTTCTGTTGTAGATCACTGAGCTTCTTTAAGACAACTATTTTGAGCTTTTTGTCAGAAAATGCATAGATTTCCATTTCTTTGGTGTCAGCCACTGGTGCTTTATTTTATTCTTTTAGTGGTGTCCTTTTCTCTTGATTTTTAATGTTTCTTGAAGTCTTGTGTTTCTGTCTTTGCATTTGAAAAAATGATCACCTCCTCCATTCTTTACTGACTGGCTTTGGGAGAGAAAAATCTTCACTAGTCAGCCTGACTAGAGATTCTGGGGACCCCTTAAACCTTCTCTATGGAAGTGCTTACTTCACTCTTCTTGTTCCCTCCTTTGGGAGAAATATTAGGATTGTGTGCCTTCTCTTGATTCCACAAAGCCAGACCAGGTGGTGAGAGCCTCCTGTTTATTTTCCCTAGGGCAGTGTCCTGAAGTGTTTAAGGTTGTACACCTTCTCCCAGTCCAGCAGAGTCAATCTGGCTGTATGGTTTCTATGGAGGCATGTGCCATCTGGAGAACCTTGTTTGTGGCATTTGTATGGTAGTGCAGGATGCCTGCCATGAGGTAGGTGAGACGTGGAGTGATGGGAACATACATAAGCTAGTTAGAGTGTCTGTAGGTGAGGTGCCACTTGGGGTTCATGGACAAGGTTCCTGATAGACTTCAAAAACCAGCCAGTAGGATCTGAGGCCAGCTGTTGAGATTTGTGCACCAGCAGTCATAAGCTCCCTTCCTTTTTCCCTGTTTCTAGTTTCCCCTAGATGGTTCAGCTGTGCCAGTCTCTTCTGTGTTCTGGGTGAGGCAAGACAGAAGTGGGTCTACTGTTGAGGGTTTCATAATGCTGAAGAAGCTGGGTGCTCACTTTGCTCTCACTTTCCCCCATAGGAGAAATCATGGGTTGAGGGAGTTTCTCTAGGCACAGAGCTGTGCCACTTTGGGGATAAGTGAACAGTTTCATTAAGTGAAACTGTTCTTACCTTCTTCAACGAATCTATTCTTGGATATTTTGCTCCACTAAAGTGCTGGAACCTCTCAGCTAAACTCCTGGGTTCCCACAAAGGTATACTGGCCCATGGGTGGTTGTTAAAATTGGTGTTTTTGTGGAGATTTGAGGAATAGAACCTCCTATTCCACCATCTTGCTCCATCATATCTCATTTTAACTCAGTGATTTAACTCCCGACATAAACCAGACAGTTCTTGGTGGACTATATTTAAACTCAAATAGGTAATAACTCCAATTGAAACTACTGTGCCAAATGCAATTTTAGTTAGAGCAGATTAATATTGCTTCAGGCACTAATATATAGCCATTGATTTGGTGAATTCTTTTTCTAGTCCTATCAAGAAAGATAATTGGAAATATTTTACATTCATTTTGGGTGGATAACAGTACACATTTATGATTTTCCTCCAAAGCAGCCCACCCTCTGTCACAGTTGAATCTAAAGGGACCCAGACCTCTGGAGAGTTCACAGGACCTTACCTTGGGCCACCTTCTTGATGACATGATGTTAATCAGACTGGGTAAGCAAGAATTTTGGAAACTTTGCTAATGCATGTACTCCAGAGGTTGGGAGATAACGCTTACCAAGATTCAGAGTATTACCACAGCAGATTTTAGGGCTTCAGTGATCTGGGCCATTTCCTTCAAAGTAAAGGACTAGATAGTGCGTCTTGCATCTCTCATCACTAAGAAAGAAGCACAACACCTGTTACACTATAGCTTAATTAAAATTTAGCTGTGAGGGCAAATCCTCCTAGTGGGCAGAACTTTAGGCTATGCATTTGGCCATCTACTTTGGACAGAGAAGTGACCAAAGACAAAAGACATATATGATCTATTTCTGAGCAGTGACTGTATCCCCAATAGGTGGAATTGACGATTCTGAAAACTAACGAGTGGTCGTAGCAGAGGACCTGTCTATCATCTCTCCTAGTGACCAAAAAGGAAGGTTTCCCTATGACTTAAGGCCAAGTGGGTCTCAGGTCCTTGTTTCCAGCAAGTATTCCATTAAACTTTAATCTATGAATACTGCCTGGTCACTTTGAGCTCTTTGTGCTATGGGACTAGTAGGCAAAAAAGGGAGTCACCATCCTGGCAGGAATGGTTGACTCAGGAGAAGGTAGAGTTACTCTTCTAAAATTGAGGCAAGGAAGGATACAGTTGTCACTCAAGTGATATACTGGGTAGTCTCTTAATACTCTATTGCCCACTTTGACTGATAATGGATTCGTGCAGCATCCACAATTTGAGAAGGACATGAGGCATGGGTTCAAGTCCCTCAGGATATAGGGTCTAGATGACTTCACTAAGTTACTTACCTGGTACAACATCAATGCTCATCTAGAATAGAGAATAGAAAAAAATGAGGGGTATCATTACAGCATTGAGACCAGCTTCAGTGCTGGAGGCAGGAATGGGGGACTATTCTTCACATTAACCTTCCTCCTGTGTGTTTCCCCAGCTAAGAGACCAACCGGAATCATAAAAGGTTATGCGAAGAAAGGTTACTGGAGTCATACTAGGGTGCCCTGGGTGGTTGCTGCGGTACGTTGCCCACATCGTCCCTTCAGGATCGAGGCACTCATTTTTCTAACTTGTTGGGATTGTGGCTGGCTCTGAACTCAAGTCTCTCTCCAGGAATCACTCTTAGCTAAAGGCAATCCTCTTGCCAAAATCACTCCTCTGGAGGGAGCCCATTTCCAGTGACTGATCACTGAGGGTATGTAAAGGCCCATCCTTCTTGCCGTAGGGCAAGGAAATTCTGCAGGACTATTCCAGCTATAGAAATTCCTCTCCTCCCTCTGCCCAATCCCAGATCCTTCACTCCATACCCAGACCCCATCTACCCTACTCCCCAGTGAACTTCCTGCAGACATTCTATAGTGAAACCCCCCATCCAGACACTAAGAGCTTCTAAACACCTTTTTGCACCTATGAGTAAATATGAATATAAAGACAAGGATTATCAGATATTTGAGGACAATCTCTAACTTGAAAGAGAGATCCTAATGCAAACCAGTGGAAAATGAACTCAGGAGAAAGACAAAGACCATAGGGAGGAAATGGAACTTCAAATAAAAAAGTAAAATCTCAGAGAGATAAGCAAAGATATACCCACTGTGCAATAAAAACAGAATGGTATAGAAAAGGAGCGATCAAAGAGATTCTGGATATTAAAATTACCATATCAGAAATAAAAACTGTGATGCGACCGTATTGTGATGTGCAGAAGAGAAGAGGGAAGTGTTTGTGAGAGTGTGTATGAGTGTGTATGTGTGGTGTGTCTGTGTGAATGGGGTATAAAAATCCAGTCCATGTATTCCATAGACGGAAGATTTCAGATTACATTTCATTTTTTTAAAAATCAGGAACCAAAAGTGTAAACATCTTACTTATAAATATGAACATAAATATAAGATGATATAGCTAAAAATAGAAATTGAGTGCCTCTAGATTTTGGGAAATCAGGAGGCACTCAATTTTTTGAGGAGGGTATGGGTCAGGAGACTGATACTTTTCACTAAAAGCCTCGTGCAGCTATCTGACAGTTTAAATAATACTTTTATTACTCTGTTAAAATGCAAATTAATTTTTTAAAAAATTATTTACAATGGGGCTTGAAATCTGAAAATCTTGAGCTGAAGTCTATGCTCTGCCATCTTCTTCCCAGGGAACCTTAGCTAAGCACCTCAGTCTACTCATCTACAAGATAGGTATCAGCCCACTTGCTTTTTCAGGCTGTTCTGAGAATTCTATAGATAATAAATCTAGAAGCAGGTTTTCACCTGAAAGGTTCTGTGCAAATGCAACTACCATGGTCATGCACATTTTACCCACTGCTAAGTTTGGCCAACAAAATAGGCGGCGGTGGTTGTGCTTTTTCCATGGCCGTGTTCAAAAAGGCACATCCCTTTTGGTTGTAAAGGCTTTAAACGTCTCCTCTCGAGACAGATTGTCTCATCAGAAATACCAACATATCTGGATGATTTGCAAACCAGCCACCAGCTAAATTTACTGCCTCCTAAAATAGTTTTGGGATATCTCTAGGACAGGCCCAGCCCCAAACACATTCATAAAGGCAGCCAAGACTGGCTTTGGCACTCCCACTCCCTCCTGGCTTGCAGTCTTTCCTGCTCTCTAGCGCCCACCCCAGACACCCAGTACCCCTGCCCCAACCCCCTCCCCTCCAGCTCTCCCTCTCCAGACAAGACCTGCTTTCTGGGAGGGACGGAGAACCTCACTACGCCACAGGGATATCATGGGCCAACAGTAGCTTCTATTGAACCACTCTTTCCCATGAGAATGTGCATTTGAACACGGAATAAAGTATTAAGCTAAAGAAGAAAAGTTTTAATGGTGAATTAATGCAGAAACAAGACCGTCAAGAAGTATATTTTGGGAAGTGACGACATCCTCGCCCTTCTAAAATTATATCATGCACATGAATAGAGTTGGAATATCTATTTCCACATAGAGGCGACCATCTGACAGGCCTTGTTCTGAGGCCCCAGACAGGGCCTATGCACTTCAAGTTACTATAATCCTAATACTTCACAGAGTCATTGGAGGGAATCCTTCCTAGCTGCGTTCCTGTTGCAAGGAGCCCCTTCTCAGTGTCCTTTGCCATAGAGACAGACACTCACCCTCTCTTGCAATGAGAACCTCTTTCCTTTAATGTCTAACCTTGTGTTAATGATAGACGGTTCTTACTATTAGAAAAAACTTCCTTGTACCAATTTGATTCTGTCTTCTTCTAATTTCAACTCATTGGTTCTATTTCCACCCTCTGAGGCAAAATAGAACAGTAAGTTGAACCTCTTTCTCAGCAATGGCCCTTTGTTTATGTGAAAACATTATTATCTTTGCCATTCTCCAAAGGGTGTTCCATTGAATACTAGTTCTGGAGGATACTGGTCCTAAAAGGTATGTGATGAAATGGTTGGGCAGACAAACAGGTTTGGGGAACGCTGAGCTAGTTGAAGTTACACAGGTTTGTTTATGGCAGGACTTTGAGGACCTTTAATAAGGAAACACACCAAGCCGTGCTCTGAGAACGGGATTCAGAATAGTCTGCTTTTTGAACTTGTGAAACCCTAGAATGCTCTTTTGGTGGTAATCTTATGGGTTTAGTGTTGGGAAACCACTAGTCCTGCAGAATGAGCTCTGGAGTAGGAATCACTGGTGTGCAGGAGCTGGTTTCCGCCTATTCACAATAGCCAATTGTGCATGTCCCTCCCAACTCTGCATTCAGTGATGTCACATGGTGATATGGTTTGGTCTGTGTCCCCACCCAAATTTCATCTTGTAGCTCTCATAACTCCCACGTGTTGTGGGAGGACCCAGTGGGATGTGATTGAATCATAGGGGCAGGTCTTTCCCTTACTGTTCTCATTATAGTGAATGGGTCTCATGAGATCTGATGGTTTTAAAAACCAGAGCTCCTCTGCACAAGCTCTCCCTCTGCCTGTCGCAATCCATGTAAGACGTGACTTGCTCCTCCTTGCCTTCTGCCATGATTGTGAGGCCTCCCCAGCCATGTGGAACTATGAGTCCAATTAAACCTCTTTCTTTTGTAAATTGCCCAGTCTCAGGTATGTCTTTATCAGTAGGGTGAAAACAGACTAATACAGTAAATTGGTACCATTAGAGTGGTGTGTAGCTGAAAAGATACCCAAAAATGTGGAAGTGGCTTTGGAACTGGGTAACAGGCAGAGGTTGGAACAGTTTGGAGGGCTCAGAAGAAGAGAGTAAAATGTGGAAAAGTTTGGAACTTCCTAGAGACTTGTAGAATGGCTTTGACAAAAATGCTGATAGTGATATGGATGATGAAATCCAGGCTGAGGTGGTCTTAGATGGAGATGAGAAACTTGTCGGGAACCAGAACAAAGGTGACTCTTGTTATGTTTTAGCAAAGAGATTGGTGGCATTTTGCCCCTGCCCTAGAGATTTGTAGAACTTTGAACTTAAGAGAGTTGCTTCAAGACATCTGACAGAAGAAGTTTCTAAGCAGCAAAGCATTCAAGAGGTAACTTGGATGCCACTAAAGGCATCCAGTTTTATAAGGAAAGCAGAGCATAAAAGTTGGAAAATTTGCAGCTTGACAATGTGCTAGAAAAGAAAATCCCATGTTCTGAGGAGGTATTCAAGCTTGCTGCAGAAATTTGCACAAGTAATGAGGAACCAAATGTTAATCCCCAAGACAATGGGGAAAATGTCTCCAGGGCATGTCAGAGACCTTTCTGGAAGCCCCTCCCATCATAGGCCCAGAGGTTTAGGAAGAAAAAATGGTTTTGTAGGCTCTGCCCAGGGTACCTCTGCTATGTGCAGTTTAGGGACTTGGTGCACTGTGTCTCTGCCACTCCAGCCATGACTAAAACGGTTCAAGGTACAGCTTGGGCTGTTGCTTCAGAGGGTGGAAGCCCCAAGTCTTGGCAGCTTCCACATGGTGTTGAGCCTGCAGGTGCACAGAAGTCAAGAATTGAGGTTTGGGAACCTCTGCCTAGATTTCAGAGGATGTATGGAAATGTCTAGATGCCTAAGCAGAAGTTTGCTGCAGGAGCAGGGCCCTCATGGAGAACCTCTGCTCAGGCAATGTGGAAGGGAAATGTGGGGTCAGAGCCCCCATATAGAGTCTCTACTAGGGCACTGCCCAGTGGAGTTGTGAGAAGAGGGCCACTGTCCTTTAGATCCTAGTATGGTAGATCCACCAACAGCTTGCACCATGCACCTGGAAAAGCCACAGACACTCAACACCAGCCCTTGAATGCAGTTGGGAGGGAGACTGTGCCCTGCAAAGCCACAGGGGCAGAGGTGCCCAAGACATGGCAACCCATCTTTTGCATCAGCATGACCTGGATGTGAGACATGGAGTGAAAGGAGATCATTTTGGAACCTTAAAGTTTGACTGCTCTGCTGGATTTTGGACTTGCATGGACCCCATAACTCCTTTGTTTTGGCCAATTTCTCCCATTTAGAATGTCTGTATTTACTCAATGCCTGTATCCCCCTTGTATCTAGGAAGTAACTAACTTGCTTTTGATTTTACAGGCTCATAGGTAGAAGGGACTTGCCTTGTCTCAGATGAGACTTTGGACTGTGAACTTTTGAGTTAATGCTGAAATGAGTTGAGACTTTGGGGGGCTGTTGGGAAGGCATGATTGGTTTTGAAACGTGAGAACATGAGACTTGGGAGAGGCCAGGGGTGGAATGATATGGTTTGGCTCTGTGTCCCCACACAAATCTCGTCTTGTAGCTCTCATAATTCCCATGTGTTGTGGGAGGGACCCAGTGGCAGATGACTGAATCATGGGGGCAGGTCTCGTGATAGTGAATGGGTCTCACGAGATCTGCTGGTTTTAAAAACAGGAGTTTCTCTGCACAGGCTCTCTCTTTGCCAGCTGCCATCCACATAAGATGTGACTTGATCCTCCTTGCCTTCCACTATGAGGCCTCCCCACCCACATGGAACTGTGAGTTCACTAAACTTCTTTATTTTGTAAATTGCTCAGTCTTGGGTATGTCTTTATCAACAGAGTGAAAATGGACTAATCCACATGGGGAGCTTGAAATTGGCCACAGTGGGAGTATGTACATAACAGCAACTGGCAAATGCTACAAACCAGGGCTTTCTATGCCCAGAGAGCTGATTGCTAAACATTTACCAGCACACGACTCAACCAGAGGCTGTCGGTTAAAGGCACTGTGTACTAGGCCTGGTACAAGTCATCCCTCCTTTATGATTCTCTGCTCCCATCTGTTTGAATTTGTGAACTAAACAGTCCTTTTCTGCTTTGAGATAGGGCTACAGGTAACTCCTCTCAGATTGCCCTTCTAAGTTTGACATCCCTGGTCGATTTGCCCATTCTTCCTAGGTTATGATTTCCAAATCTCTTACCACCCTGCTGGTTGCTCAAGCCCAAATGCTCTCCACATGGTCAGTTTCCCTTTTGCATGGAAGTCTGCTTCTGGAAGTGGACACCATCCTCTAAATGTGGCCTGGCCAGTATGAGCAGGTAAGCCACAAAGCACACATGTAAGGGCCAGAGGCTTCTAGATGGTGAGAACTCCCAAACAAGGCAGGTTTTTTCAACGTCCTCAAGATGGTAGGTTCCTTCCACCAGTGTGGCCTCTCCTGTCTCTCATGCTCACACCAGGTATCATGAGGTGGTGCTACATCCAGGCTCTGGGGTACATGTGAATCCTGTTTACCATGTAACCTTGAGTAATGAGACTCTGGGCCTTCCTCAGTTTCCTTACCTGTAATCTTGGGAAATAATGGTTCTTAGCTATATGGTTATTATCAGGATTAAATGAAAGAACACGTGAAGTGTTGGACAAAGGACAGCCTTCATAACTGTTGTTATTGTTATTAATCAATTACAACACTCTTTCCCACTGTCACAGATGCCATTGGTGTCCTACCCAGATCCTCTTTGCCTGGCCAGTTCTTCCAAATCTCAGCTGTTGTGAGTGTGAGATGCTAGTGATTCATAGTTGCATTCCTCCCTGTGGCATATCCCTCAGCAGGAACATGAGTCTCTCTTACAGGAGGTATCTGGGAGGTTATGCTCACCTCCCACCTTCCCTCAGGGTCAACCCATGGCCAATGACTGACTGATACAGAGATACAAAAGCCTTGCTTCACTGTGGGAAAATCCTGCCATGCTATTCACACTCCAGAACTTCCCATGGGATCAGGCTGAGGCCAGGCTGAGACTGAAATGATGTCTTTGTTTAGCATCTTCTTCTGCATCTCTCGCTTTCTTACAAGTTTCTCTGGAGGGCACTTCCTCGATAAATAATGTGCACAAGAATACCTGTCTCAGGCTCTGCCTCCAAGAACCAGTCCTAAGACACCCGCAAAGCCTGGATACAACCTTAACTTAACATAGTGTCTCAAGTAGATGCTACTCACTGATTTGAGTTGGCATTGGAAGGGAAACCCATGGGTCTCCTTCTAACCTCTTATTGGTTTGGTTGAAAAACTGTGGGAGGCATCACAGGTACAGGAGCAGCTGAGTGAAGCACAGGGTGAAACTGAACAGAGTCTAGCAAGTAGAGAGGTAGCGAGAGATAAGATTGGACAGAGAAAGGACTCAGAAATACACGGCCTTAAGGGCTAAAACAAGAGGCTTAGCCTTGATTAAAAATGCCCGAGGTCTTAGTCAGGAGACCAACATTCCAGTGCTAGTGCTGCCGCTCAGCAGCTGTGGGAACTGGAAAGATGATTATAACACTGACTTCCCAGGGTAAGGATTACATGAGATAACACTGCACACTTTAAAGGGGCTGTGGTTGACACCTGCCGTTTTTTCTTGCCAACCACCTATTTTCCCCTTTTCTGATATTGGCATCCCTGTGGATTGGGTGGTCTTATGCTAATCACTCCCTTGAAGAGTGACTGAGTCATTATGATTGACTGTAGGTGAGCATGTGACCCAAATCAGGCCAACGACAGTTATCCCAGTTTCAGAAATGAGAAATATTTTATTTTAGGAATGACTCTCTCCTTCTGGTCTCTCTGCCTCCAAGGCTCATATAAGCCTAGAATTGCTAGGGGCCATTGTTATCACCACTTAGAGAAAGTTGCCCTGGGAATAAAGTCAATGAGGAGGAGAGCAGGGACTTCTGTTCCTGGCAACATTTAGCTAAATAACCTGAGCTTGCTCCCTCAGAAAATTATTTTAAAATTACATATCAATTAAAATAAATGTATGTAATGACTAACTGAGCTTGCAAAAAATATAGGGAATTACAAGGGGTCCAATAAAATAAAGATAGAACAAAAATCAGAGTATCTGGCATGTAAGTTGAGGCTGTAACTGCCTTGAGATGGTGTGGGTAGCCTCAGGACTTGAGATTGAATCTGCACATGGCAGCCAAAGACAAGGCCCTGAGCCTGTGCTAAGTTTAACATGAGGACTGTGCATGAAGGTAGGATCCTTCAAGCATTGTGTTTCAGCAAGAGGAAAACATCATACACAGGGAGCCAACAGAAAAGCTGTATGTCTTGGCCTGAGCTCTGAGGATGAAAGAGTGTCCCTCGATAGTTTATGTAGGCAAGTCTATGTGTTGTGAGGGGTTGGGCTATGCCATGGTATTACCTGTATGATCTTGGAATCACTGAACCTATAAACTAATATTAAAATGATGGTAGGATGGATAGAGATGGCCCTCGGGAACTGGGCAAAAGCAAACCCAGACTCTTTGGCAACATGCCATCAACCCAAATGATTCTCCACAAATAAGGTTCCATTGAAAGTAGCCTCATAATCCTACATAACAAAACACACAAGGGATGGATCCACGTTGAGTGACAGTCAAGAGACCCAGCAAAGAGCAGTATTATACCCTAACACCTTCCACCCACAAGAACTCCAGCTAGCAGAACTATTAGTCTATACAAATAAGTATGCTTGAAATGAATAAATGCATAAAAGGTGAATCAATTACCTAAGAAAGAACATGATAACATGAGAAAATAGCTTTCATGTTGCAAAAAGAACCCAATAGAATTACTAGAAATGAAAAACATGTACTCACTGATTTTTTAAAATAAGGATTAATTAAAAGGCAGATTAGACACAATTGGAGAGAGGATTAATGAACTTGAAAATATATCTGAGGAAAATAATTAGCATGCAGACAGTTAAATACATAGAAATATGAAAGAGTGGTTTGGAGATGTGGAGGACAGGATAAGAAGGCCCCATACACATTTAATGGGAGTTACAGATGGAGAATAGAAAAAATGAGAGAGAGAGAGGCAATATTAAACAGTACAATCAATAAGTATGTGTTGGAATTATTGAAAGACATTAATCCTCAGATTCAGGAAACACAGGTAGCCCCAGTCAGTATAAAGAAAATTAAGTCCACCCCTAGAACATCATACATTGTACTAAAACCACAGAACACCAAAGACAAGGAGATCTTAAGAAAGATAACAGAAAAAAGATAGATTATTATAAATAAATGATTGGCAACTATAAAAGTAATAGCAGCTTTCAATAGCAACTATAGAAGCAAGGAGAAAATGGAATAATGTCTTCAAAAAATTAATAAGGAAAAAATAAAAAACAAACAGTCACATTAGAATTCCAATTAAGAGTCAGAAAAAGGGAAAAGGAAAGGCATTCCAAACAAAGATTAACACAGTTTTCTATTAACAGATCCTCTCTGAAAGCTCTGTTGCAGGATGATTTTAGGAAGAAGAAAATTCTACCTAGAAGCAAGGACTGAGGTGCAAGAAGAAATGCGAAGCAGAAAAAATAATAAACATGGGATGAATCCAATCAAGCATTTCCTGCATAAAACTATAGTAACATTAAATAATTTTTGGATATAAAACTATTTGGATTTGGATAAGATATATAAGATGTGAAGAGACTCATAGTGGCTAAAGTATTATAAAGTCTTATATTCTTTGATGATACAGATTTTTATTAACTTCAGACATAATAAAGTCAAGTATGCATGGTAAAAAAAATTAAGTAAAACCAAGAAAAATGCATAAGATACAAACCAGTAAAATGTATGAACTATAAGCCAGTAACAAAGAGAAAAAAAGAAAGGCTAAAGATAAAACACTCTATGCCATAAAAAGAAGGAAAAAAAGCATAGAAAAAGCAGAGTAAAAAGAATACAAAAATAAAATGCTACTAAGTAAATACAAATAGATTAGTGAGCACAATATATTTCAAAGGATTTAAATCTCTGGTTAAAATGCAGAAATATCAAAGCGCATTTTAAAAAATTCCACCTCTATGTTGTTTATAAGACATTAGGTAAATCATAAGAACACTGAAAAGTTGAAAGTTAAAGGATAGAAAAAGTTGCCATGAAGAAAATCAGAGTGGAGAGATCGAGGAAAAGAGATGTTTTTGATAGTCTCAGCTGACCTCAGAATCCAGCCTTTACTGCTTGCAGATCCAGTTGTGTGAATCTTCAAATACCCCATTCTTTCCTGCCATTTTGCAAGCTTGTTTGAGTTGGGTGTTTTCACTTGCAGCCAGAAGATGACGAACCAATGCAGAAGTAGACCTGCAGCTTGGGATTCTGATTACTCTAAGAAGGGTAAGGTGAGAGTCATGTTTTAGAAGAATTCATCTGGTAATGACAGGAAAAGCAGACTAGAGAGGGGAGAAGCTGGAAATGGGCAATGGACAAGGCAATCATGCAGGCAAGCAGTGAGGAGAGCTGTGCTAAGGAAATGCCAATGAACCTGGAGAAGCAACGGGAAGGTTTCCAGAAACCTGCTTTGAACATTTGATTTGTCTAACCTTAAAAGTGTTCATTCATACAGCTCCTGAGAGCTTGCTAGGGTTTGTAAGACATTAACTGAGGGGCTTCTGTGTCCTGAGGAGAGCATTTTGAAAATATTTCCGGATGCTCAGCGAACTCAACAAAAATCATTAAAAAACCAAACCAAACAAACAAACATAAACAACAATAGCAGGAATACTCTGGCCACATCTTAGATCAAAGTGATAAGGATATCTGAAAATCTTTAACCCAGAGACAAGAACTCAGTAAATATAAATAATGATATGGTTTGCATCTTACTTAGACTGGTTGAATTATGTATTTCTAGGCAGAAACCCAGGAACACTGATATCTGCAAATGGGACACAGAGGGATATAGCTACATTTCTGTGCTTCCTTTTTCTTACATGTTAAGGGAGGCAACTGGACCAGCTTTCTAGCATCACTTCTCGCAGAGTTTATGGGTTTTTTCTTTTAATTTTTTCAAATGTTGGGATACCTGGGTAGAGAGGTATGTGTGGTTCCTTCTGTGCCTCCGTGTGTGTGTGCATATGTGTATGTGTGTGAGATCAACAACCATACATGGGCCTGTGTTTTCCTCTCACTGTCTAGCCATGTCTCTGGCGGCCAGCTTGCATGTGTGTTCACAATCATTTGTTTGTTTCTTCCTCCCTCTCCTCCTCCTCTCGCTGCTTCCCCTTTTTACTCTCCCCTGAAACTCTGTGAGATGCATGAACATTTCTCAGTTATGTGATGTTCTCAGCAGGAGGATGGAGCCAAATAATGGTGTTTCTAGTTATTACTCTGATGAATCACAGGGGAACAGCCTTCACCAAGGTAGAACGGCTTGCATAAAATATGTTCATTCAATTAAAAAAAAAGAAATTGAAAAATAAGATACTGCCAACATGGGGCACTGAGTTATGTAGGGTTTATGCAGCATTCAATTTGCAATTCAAGCAAGAAACACACCAGAGAGGCACCTGTGAGGAAGCTCTCTGGAATGGGGGGAGGGGTTCCCACTGCCAAATAAAAACCTTATGCCTCAGATGAAGTTTCTGGAATATGGAAGAGGGGAGTATAAATGGTCCCTGGGTTCCCTCAAGCTAGTCTAAGCAAGGGATTCTATGCTGGAGATACTGTGGCCCCTGATAGTGAGAAGTGGCTGGCTTGTGACCTCTACTGCCTAAGTGGTCATGGTTTGCACCATTTGAATCCCTGTCCCATAGCCGCAGCTGATCTGCTCAGGAACTGGTACTCGACTTAAACATACTGGCCTGACCTGGGAGATGGCCTCACACGGGAACGACAAGCCAGGCCAATCGGATTCTGTCTCTCTCTGACTTCTGGCACTTCACTTGAAAGTGACATCAAGAAATACGAAGAGAACAAAGCAGTTAACAGTGGGAGCTATGAAGGAGAGCAGGTCATGGTGACCACAGACAAGTTGAAAGTGAGAGGGAGCAGAAAGTGGAAAAGGCAGAGGATGCAAGTTAGGAGACAGAGGAGGCTCCGAGCAGAGGCTCGGGGAGAACAAGCGATCTCATGTGGCAGGCAAGAGAGCACGGCCCAGGAGGGAGGTGGTGGGAGGAGGTATGTGCGGGACATTGTTTTAGAAACTGGGAAAGAGACAAAGCTCTCTCTCTTCCTGGAGCTGATGTTTCAGTGAGCTGTCCCTGAGGGGCTGCTGTGGTCTACACCTTTGACCTGCACAACCACATTTTGTATCATTCCCTGTCCATTTCATTTTCCTCAAGCCCCAAAGGATTGAACCTTGGGAATATCAGCTCCTACCCACGTGGCAAGATTTGGTTGCAAGCAATAGAAATGAAGCTTGGCTAACCTAAGCAAAAGAGGAGTTTTAAGGCTCATGGAACTAGGAAAGATATGAAGGTGTCTCAAACCCCATTGATGCGGTTTCATGAGTCAGGCCTCTCTCCACCCCTTTCTCACTTTTGCTTGCTGGCTTGCCTACTTTCTGCAGACAAGACCACACATGGCAGGGAAAATGTTCACCATCAACCCCTGCTCACACTCTCCCAGCTCAGGATCCCCAGTAAAGAGAATAATCCTAGGGAAGATTCTGATTGGCTGGGCATGGGTCAGTTGTATCCCCAGACCAATCACTGTTGCCAGAGGATATTAGCCAGTCCAACCTACCTAGACACCTGTGGCCAGAGGGACAGGCACCTTCACAAGATTAAAAGAGCTAGAGGAAGAAATGTGAGAGGCAGCTACAGCAATAGTTACCATAGTCTAATGTCAAAAAAGAAAACCTCAAATAGCAGAGGCTGGATTTGGCCCCAGGCCCCATCCACATTACTGGTCTTCCAGGCCCTTGGAGAAGGCATTTTAGACCATGTAACTCTGAGTCTGTTTACTAATCGGGGGCTGCTGGGATACATTAGGATAACTCGATTGTAAGATTTTAATGACATAACATCAAGACCTCGGGAGGCCTGAGCCCTGCAGTCGATCAATTCACATACCTTTCACTCAGGCCCAAGTGACTGAAAATCATTTTGCTCCCCGAGCTCTTAAAGGTCAGGAGTTGAATGCTTCAAGAAAATCTCTTTCTCTATCACAGGAAACCTCTTGCATTTAGCGTCCTGTCAATCAGGGGCACCCCAGGAGGCCTTAGAAGGGGAGTGCAGAGAAAATGTGGCCTGTGTTCCTTTCTTCCTTTTTTTCCTTTTGGTTAGGCTGGTGCGTGTGTGTGTGTGTGTGTGTGGTGTGTGGGGATGCTGGTTGGGGAGAGAAGCCCTGGTTCTCAGAATTCACTGGTCCTCTCCCAAGCTGTTGCATAGTGCCTGGTTTAACTCTCAGAGCAATGAAGCCCTTTTTGTCCCTCAAAACAATCCTGCTTCAATTTGTGTCAGTTTTGAGTGGAGACAGAAAAAAACTGGGGTCACCACTGAGACGAGGACACCTCCCCAGTCCACGCCAGCACCCCAGTCATCTCCTCAAGAAACCCCTCTTCTTCAGATTGGCTCCTGTAGTTCAGGGCAGGTGTCCAAAATGCAAATGAAGACTCAGTGCCTCCGTGCCCCAGCTTGGCAGGGACTCTGAAGCTATGTGACCCCCTCTGCTAACTGGTCTGCAGCTTAATGACATGCAAATAGGAGGGACACAGTCTGTCAAACGGGGCCTAATCCCTTTGTTCCTACCTGCCAGCTGGGAAGCCTTTTCTAAACCAGTTTTGGCTGGGAGGACAGCTGCGAGGTGCTGATGGGGAGGCTGGGCCACGCAGAGCTGGTTGCCTGGTAGCCACAGGCAGCGCTGGGGGCCTCAGGTGGCGGATGGGCCCTCAGAGTCCCCACTATGAAAGTAGGGGTGCCTTGGCCTTTGTGTTCACATCCTGGGGTCATCTCCAACCCAGCCTGAACAGCTCAGTTCTTTCTATCTTATAAGTCGGGGTTCTAAGCAGAAAAAAAAAAAAAATTAAAGATTCATCTGCTAAATAAATGCTTGAAAGTCATTAGATTAGATTGAGTGATCTGCCGTCCGTTTCCCTCTCTAGCGGGCTGGAGCTGCTGCTTGCCTCACAGAGACCCTGTGAGATAGGCAAGCCCAGGTAGCTCCATCTCTCCATTTCACAGATGGCAAAACTGAAGCCCAGAGAGGAGGAGTGAGTTTCTCTGAATCACACAGCCAGTTTGTGTCATGCAGAGACCAAACTGTATTCTACAGATCCTAGATGGAAGTTCTCTCTGCTGAAACTCACTGCTTAAGGTGCAAGGTAGGATCAGAGAAAGAAAGGGCCCTTGGTGGGTTTCAGCCCTGGCATTACAGGGCTATAAGCATGTCTGAAAATTTACTCCTCAGATTTGGTGGATGAAGACCATGAAGCCAATGCTGATGTTGGTTTCTTGGCCAATTGTGAGTGCATGTATAGCTGTGTGTGTGTGTGTGTGTGTGTGTGAGATAGGATGATTGCCTATACAATGTCCTTCTTAACAGCATCCTGTGGACCAAATGCCATCCTTGCCATGCCACCAGACGCTGTCTTGTGTGCATTCAGGAAGTGTTTACTGAGCACCTGCCTGGAGCTTGCATAGTGAAGAGGACTCTGTCCTTGCCACCAGGCCACCTGCAATCCAGTGGGGAAATCTGAACACATCTGGAGTACTCTGAGCAGGGCGGTCCTTTGGGGCCTTGGTTGTCAATTCAAGTTTATTCCCTCACCATTCACCGCCCACCACCACCTCCCCACCCCACAGGGCAGCCTATTCCTTCCTCAGATCTGAGGTGTATAAAATCTGGGCAGAGGCGGTCTCAGTTGAATACTCCTGTGCCTCACTCGGGTTCATGGCGGTTCCCACTAATTTTGCGAAGCTCTGGGTGAGGATCGTCACTCATCAACTCATTTAATCCTCACGATAATGCTTTTAGACAGGGATAATAATTATTCCCAGTATGTATCCAAGAAAACTGAGGCTTAGCAAGAAGAGAAAGTGCCATGATCGAGACCAAGCAGCTAACAGGGAACAGAGGAAGGAGAATAAGAGAGATTGCTTTTACAATGACAAACCCACCGTTTTCTCAACTACATCCAAGCCTTCCTTTAAAAAGGTCTCTGAGGAAAGGTTAGCCAATGACCACAACTCCCTTGTTGTATTAATAACCTAATGGAGGCCGCTTGGTGGAGCAGAAAGATCACCAGGAAGATGAGGTTGGAGCTTCCACTCCCGTAGTGGCCACTGTAGGCCTGGAAGATGTCATCTCATCTCTCCTGGACAAGAAGCGGTTGGGCCAGCAATGTTGTGAATTCCTTTCCAGCTCTGGCCCTCCAGCGTGCCAGGAATTTCTCCGGCTCCTACCAGGCCTTTGGTTGAATTACAGTTCATCAGGTTTGCAGAAAATGAAAAACCTGCTAATATTTGCAGACAGCCAGGAATTTGACTATTTTCTAACTAAAGCCGAAGATGCCAGAGGGGATATTAAGTATCTGTGGGATTTATTGATCTCTCAGTCCCAGACTACTTGGGAAACAATTAGAGGTCAATACGCAACACAAAATGAAATTTGCAGCTGTCAGATCAACCATTTGGAAATATTCCCTTGCCCTTTTGCCTCTATTTTCTGTCAAGAGAAATCATTCTCGGGTACAGAGCCGGCACTGGGGCTGGGGAGCCATGCACTGTGCTTGCAGGGAGGGCAGCCTGAGATGCCAATTAGCTTGGCACTGCTGAAAGGGCCCTGGTCTGGGAGACTGGGGTCCCGCTCTGACCTGCTGCTTACTCTCTGTGGGATCTGGGGCAGGTCACCCCATTCTCCGGGTTTCATTGGGATTTTTCCTCTCTGAAAAATCCCACCCTGAGGTTAAAATCCTCTCCTTGTGGTCTTCTTGCTTAGCTGCGGCTGCAAATGATTTTATGTGAAATCTGCCTCCTTAAAACCACTCTGAGTTATAAAATAACAAATTTAGGCATTTATTGTCTCCTTCCCTTTCTCAACCCATTTTCCTTCCCCTGGCATCCTGTCCTACCCTTCACCCCGAGCCTAGCTTGTGCCCAGCCAATTGTTGGAGAAGTCCTGGTGAAAATGTCCACTGAGATGGCTCAATGGTCCTCTCTCTGAAGTGTTTATGTTTTAACTGGGAGACTGGGAAACCCAAACACATTATTAGCCTGTTAAGGGAGGCTTTCAGATACCATGGCACCTGGAAGTGGGAAGTCGTTTTCAGATGGGATTGGGAACTGAAGCTCTGAGTTCCCACTCTGACCCAATCTGTCAAATACCGGGGAAACTCCAAAGTGAGCAAACGTTGACCGTGTCCTTTACTGCCAGCCTCAGACCCCTTATATCTCCGGAAGGGTAAGACAGTACTCAGCATGCCCCAAACTTTATTCCATGGAACACTCAGATAGCCTGGTCTTCAGCCTGAGCTGGTCTCACCCTCATTTTAGTGATGAAGATTCTGTAGTCAGCAGGCAGATTGCCACAGCCTGGAAGCTCACAAGAAGCTGGGAGGTGTCTGCGGTTTGGGTCGCTGCTCTTGGGCCCAGGTTTCCCCACCACCTTCCACTTGGTGCTGAAGACATTATTGAGTCTGGTCTTGCCAAGGCCTCCTCTGCGGAGGTTTCCAGAAAGCCACAGTCCTGGACTCAGCATCTCCAGACTCCCCCTTGCTCCACAGAGCTGGAAGTTCCACAGCTCCCAAGGGGGCCTGCCCAAATGGAACATGAATTCATTTTTGCTTCCTCCTGACTGGATCAGCTCCATCCTTGAAATGCTGCTTAAAAGTAGCTGAGCTCAGGTGCCTGTGGCAAGGAGGATGGTGCCTGGGGTGCTATTCTCAGAGCAATTTGGGCAGGCCATGCCGGCTCTGCATCTCCACGTGGTCTGCGCCCAGGGACTCATGTTCCCAATGTCTTTGCCCCAGGCAGGAGAGATGGACATCCACAACTATGCTCAGCTGCATCCCGGCTCAGCTGTGTAGTGTGGATATGAAACATCAAATCTGATGGCTTGAAAGCATGGGAGAAGGCACCTCTGCCCTGCAGGCTGTCTGCCCACCGCAGGCAGTCTCCAAACCTGCATTTGCAAACTTTGCAACCTCTCTTACATGAGACTTGCTTTCCAGGCTTGTTAACATCCTGAGACCGAGGCCTCCCTCACCCTCCCTTTAGTATTGTAATAGCTTTCTAGCGGCTCCCCCTGCCTCCACCAGATACTTTCCTCCAACTAGATCCCCTTCTGCCCCCAGCCACTCAGAGCCCTGAGCCCCCTCACTGTTTATGGGTATAACTTTCCCACACATGGTGCTAAAACTCCCTGGTAATGGCAACGGTTGCACAATCCTGAATATACTAAGAACCATTGAATTGTATACTTAAAAGTGTGAATTTTATGGTTATAAATTATATCTCCTTAGGTTGTTACTGAAAAAAGAAAAGAAAAATAACTTCCTGGACACATTCCCTTGTTTATTGCAGTGTTTCTCAAACTTTTCCACCAAAGCACCTCTAATAGAGGAGAGGTGATGGAACCCTTGGGTCTGGAAGTAGCCTAAAATTATCTGTCTCAATCATTTGTTTATTCATTTATTCCACAAGTATTTATTGTGCATTTTTATGTGTTAGAAATGCAGTAATAATCAAAATAGGTGTAAGCCAACCCTTATATAGCTTAGTTAAGCAGAAAATTTCTTTGAAGTCTCATGTTTTAATTTAAAACAGCATGTGCATTTTACATTACAGTCAATATTTATCTGTGATCATTTATTTATTTTTATTTTTATATACATTTTTGAAACGGAGTCTCACTCTGTTGCCCAGGCTGGAGTTCAGTGGCGTGATCTTGGATCACTGCAACCCCTGCTTCCTGGGTTCATGCGATTCTCTTGTTTCATCCTCCCAAGTAGCTGGGATTACAGGTGCTTGCCACCATGCCTGGCTAATTTTTGTATTTTTTAGTAGAGATGGAGTTTTACCACGTTGGCCAGGCTGGTCTCGAACTCCTGACCTCAGGTGATCATTTAAATACAGTATGTTTTTCCAAAACTCCTCAGCTAATATTGTTGTTCTAGGAAGATACTTCTTGCTGGCCCTGGACTTCATATACCTTCCCTCCAATCACCCTGCTACTTTGGGGAACCTTTAGCTGTAGAGGGTATTGAGGTGGACCCTCCAACACTGAGTCTACTCCATCCTCCTTAGGGAGCATCCTGAATTTGGGGACTTATCCTCAGCTGGGAGGGAATGCCTGATTGGTATAAGGATAATCATTTCATCCTTGTTACCAATAGTTGGTTCAGGAAGAGACATGTGGCCCAATTCTGGCTAAGAGGACATGAGGCAGGAGGTTTTGTAAGAGTGAGCTACAGGAAGCTGCGCTCTTCTCCTGACTCCTGCTAGAAATGAACAAGGAAGCCCTCGGCCCTGACTGCTGTTTGTAGACCTCTTGTGTCCATGAGAACCAAGCAGACATGCAGATAGGAAAGCAGAGCTGAGAAAATCAACAGAAATAATTGAGCTGGCTGGAGCCCCGGCAGACCTGGTCCTGAAGCTCACACAGTTTGTGTGTGTCAAGGCATGGCTTAGGTCTTCTCAGCAAGTCCAGTTTATGTTGCCACAGCTATGAATACCCTAACGACTGGAAAGGACTAAAAGTCAAAGTGAAACTTCTTAGTCAGGTTTTTAAGCCTTCCATAATCTGCAACCGGGTCCTTACCTCCTTCCTCAATACTTAAGTGAGTTTAAATCTCCTTTGTCCTGTCCACGCCATGCTGTTCCTTTAGATTACACACTGTTCCCTGTACCATTATCCTTTTTCCTATCTGCCTTGCATTGCTTGCCCCTTCTGTCCCAGAGCACCTCTGGCAGGAGAGGGGAACCTGACACAGATGAAGGAGGAGTATACCTGGAGATGCTGGGGTCCTCAAAGGACCTGCATATTAGAACTCAGCTGGGTTTGCTGTTTCTAAAGAGAGAGCTGGGACCTCCCAATGGGCCTCACTGAGCCAGCCTGGCCTGAAACGTGCAGACGGTTGGGAGACACAGTTAGGAGGCAGAGAGAGACAGAAGGAGGAGGGAGAGAAATGGGAGAGGGGCGGACAAGCCCAGGATGGAGAGAGAGAAAGAGAAGAAAGGAAAGACATCAGCCAACATTAGACAGAAAGGTAGAGAAAACCAAAGCAGGTAGAAAGAAAAGGGAGGAGGGGAGAGAGAATGAATAAGAAAGAGCAGGGGAAGGAGGAGAAGAGGGAAGAGGGAAAAGGCCAGGAGGTAAGAGGAGGGCTGCAGGGAAGGAGCTGGGAGGGGGCTGAGCAGGCCGCTGGAGCCAGTGGTGAAGGAGCCAATCGCGCCGCGTGAGTGCATAGCTAAGTTCCGGTGGGAGCAATTTTATCAATAGCACTTTACCATACAAGTGATTCTCATCACAGCTGGTGCTAGGTGGGTTGGGAACAGCAATAAAAAACCAGTTTTATTAAAAAAAAAAATCATCCAGCTTATTTGAAAACACAGTACACATGCTCCCTCAGGCCCTGGTGGGAGAGGCCAGGGTGGACAGATAGCCCCTCAGGGACTCAGGCACAGCCCCAGCAAAGTATGATGGGGACAGACCCTCCAACACACACACACACACACACGCATGTGCACACACACACACACACGCATGTGCACACACACACACACGCATGTGCACACACACACAGGACATAGGCCAAGTACACAGCTATTAAGCTCTCCACGGAAAGGAGCTAGGGTACTGCGGGAGCCCAGCCCACTGGGCTGGAGGTCGGCACCCCTGGCAAGGCTGAGGACCAGGAACAGAGGGGACCCTTCCAGGCCCTGTGCCAGGCACGTCCACATGTGTGATCCTAGGTCATATGAGGTGCTCTCCAGCCTCACATGGCTTGTCTGGCAAATGCAGCCTTAAGAAATAAGGCCGCCTATCACAAAGGACCAAAGAAGGCTAGAAGGATCAAAGAATGTCAAAAGTGTTATAAAATCACAGAAAGTCACCTTTTCAAGGGTCTCCAAACAACATGTGAGGAGTAGTTTTAAAACTGTGTTGCTTGGAGTACTGGGGCTCTGAGAGGTGCTGTGCTAGGTGTGGGGAAGAGGCCCAGAGAAACTGAGGCCCTAAGGGGCACCTTAGCTTGCTGGTGACAAAGGCAAGATGCATGCCCCACTTTAAGGGGGTGTTCCCTCAAGTTTTTCTTCCATTTATGTAATGAGAATGTGCAGTTACTGGGAGCTGGTGGGAGCCGAGGGCAAGAGGGTTTATTATTCACACTGAGATGACATCCAAGCAAACACAAGGCTTAAGGACTTTCCTATTTCCCACTGTGTTCTCCAGCTATCAAGAGTCTTCTCCGGGCAGATAAGCGGCTCTTGCATGGCTAATGTGTTATTTCCAGAACATATTTATTGATTCTAAATATTGAAGAGGGGAGGCTTTATTTTCTCCTTGTCTTGTTTTAACCATGCGACTCTCCACAGTGGTTTACTTAGAGCCATAGTGTTTCATAAACTAGCGTGGATTTAAATTTTATCACCCCCCTAGTTTTATGATTTCTGCCAGGTGATAGTATAAATATTCCTGGAGTTGTGAATGTTCCCTAATGTGAACTGGGAGTAGAGGTCTATGAACAAATGGCTTGTTGCTAATGAATTGGAAAATGCAATTTTTAGATTTTTTCATTGACACGAAACATAACAGCACCTTGCATTTGGATATTGGGTGATATTTCTCAAAGGTTGGTTTAATATGGCTCACCTTATTGATCCTGACAGCACCTCTGCAAAGTAGGTAGAGAAGGAATTCCTACTTTACAGAAGAGGAAACAAAGATCCAATAAGGACAAGTTTCATACATACTGTTGGAACCATAACAAATGCTTTTACTCCAGGTAAGCTGTGTTGAACAAGGCCAGCTTTGTGCACACCTCAGCTAGGGGCTTCACAAGTTCTATTTGACTCTCTCCAGCCTATGAGGGGTTGCTATTTTCAGGATACAGAAAACAAAGTTGAAACCCATGGGGATTGCAAACTTCTAAAACGTCAAAGGTTGAAGTTCACTTGACTGACAGTGAAGGAGCAGGGATGGAGGCCAGGATGGAGCTCTGGAAGTGCCAAACTCCCAGCGCTAAGCATTAGGGTGATTTGTCACTTACCAGGTGTCAGGAACACACTAGACTAGAGGAGAAATAAATGCCCCAATGATCCTTTTACCCAAATGCAAGGGAAAGGCAAGGTTAAGGGGCTCCCTCATGTTGTTTGAGGGGAGAGCGTTCCCCAGACCCTGACATGTGTGTCAAGAGACACAATGCAGCAGGAGGCTTTGTCTGAGGTGGACCCACTGGACACAGTAGCAGTGAGAATGAGGGGGCCCTGCACCTCACTCACCCTCCAGGACAAGACAGGTACTACTAGCCCAGGGGGAGATGAGCATTTTGGCTTCATGTCTCCTGTTTGTCTTTGTAAGAGTGTGTTGGTCAAGTTAACATACATTGATCTCCTACACACCCAGATGCCTTTTGTTGCTCAGTTCCCCTATTAAAATACCCCTTCTGGAGAGTGCCCATGTTCTGGACTTTTCCTGATCTCTGAATCTCTCCAAAGCTTATTCTTTATGTGTCTCATGTCTTTGATACACTGTCCCCTACCAGAAAATCTGGTAAAGAATTGAAACTGAGCCCTTAGTAAAGGCTGATAATTAATATATATGTTTCATCTTTTAGAAAAGAAGTAAAATCCTCATGAAATAATGAAAGCCAGAAAGACTTGGATTGAGTCCTACTTCATCATTTACTAGCTGTGTGATCTTAGGCAAGTTGCTTAAGCTCTCTGCAACTTTCTCCTCTGCAAAAAAGGGCAGGAAGGGGGAATTACTATATGATTGTTAAAAGAAAAGATCACCTTTCTCTACTCTTTCAAGGCTCTTGTGGAAAAGGCTGATGAACAGTGGGACTTCCCATCCTTCAAACTTTCCCTTCCTCCTGAAATATTCTTTTCCTGCCCCAGAACTGACAGCTGTCTCCTGCCCTGCACTCTGGAAATATTTACTACTAGTCTCCCTGGAATGTCAACTTCTCCTGGGCAGGAAGATGACACCCACTAAATACTGGAAAATAAATTGTAGATATTTTTTATTCTCCCCAGACTTTCTGCAAAGTAAGTAAGCCCTGTTAACCACTGGCTGATTGACGGACTGGACTTGGGCCCTGTCTAGACCCCAGGAGAGGGACTCTATTTCTGTGAAAGGATTCCCTTCAGTGACCTTTTAGTTATATATCTTGACAACCACCAATTCAGCCTACTAATCTGCAAAGGCCAGCTCGCACCCTATGCCTTCAGAAACCTTCCCAAAAGTTCATTTTTGTCTTGGAGCACATCTCATTGTTTCAGAAGGATTTGCTCCCTTATTTCCACTCACCCAGCTCTCTCACTCATTCCCTGCTAAACCAGGGCTTAGCATTCAGCAGGCGTCTGCTAGGGGAGTAATGAATGGCCTCGATTCCATACAGGGAGAGAAAAGCCAACTCAGTGTCTATGAACCAGCTTAAAGAGAATGGACGACCAGCTCAGCCAACAGGAAAGAATGAGCTATGGTGAGCATGCACACCTGTTTTGTGTATTTGCATGGCATCAAATGCTTAAGAATAGTTTAAACTGGTTATATATGCCCTTTGCAGTCCTGTTTACCTTTTCCTTTTGTTGAATGAATGAAAGACTAAGCGTTTGAACGACAGTGTACTGTGACCATAGTATTATACTTGGCCTTAAAGTCCTAATAGATCTATCCATGATTGGTGGTGGAAACAGAAGGGAGTGCTAGTTCTGAAGATGTGGAGTTGACTATTCTTATTAGGGGCTATTATGTGTCCTCAGTGTGACCCCACACCAGGGAGTGGGATGTTCTTAAAAGAGACAAAGGCATGCAGAGTTTAACAGACTCAAATTCACACAGAGTTGGGGAGATTTAGGCAGAGACTGCAAGATAAATGAAGGAGTCGAGTCAAAGATAACAAGTCGGGGAAAGACCCACAAAAAGGGAGGTTGGCCCCAAATGATCAAGAAGAGCCATGGGGCCTCAGGAGGCTTTATTGGATGCTCGGGAAAGGAGAAAACACAGTTCTGGCCTCAGGCATCTTGGAGTGCAGCCGTGGAGGAAGGATGCCTGCACATGCGTGTACACAATTTTGATTCCCCAACGCACACACCCTCAACTGGCAGAAGAAAGACTTGCTGGCAGGGAACAGATCTCTCTGCCCCCTCAAGTTTGCCCAACTGCCAAGACCTCTGAGGTTCTTTGGTTTCCCTTTATCTGACGACACAACCAAGGGATTAACGATTTCCATAGCGAATTGTTGTGGGTTTACCTTATATTCCTGGCTAGCTTCCTGACCTAGGGGCATAATCTAGCTGTTGAGGCACCACCTGCCCCTCTTTGCAAAGGAGTTGGTGTCTATAAGTTGCTTAGTACAGACTGATTAAAAGGAAAAAGTAAAAGCCGGCTGTTTGGAATGACTCAGCCTCGAAGGCCAACCTTTTTCCTTTGAAGGGAAAGGTATGATGAGATAACCCACGTTTCACTCCTTCCAGAAGTTTAGAGGAGTGTGTTTGCATGGGAGCAGGAGGATTACTAGGAGTTTGGAGGGATATGTTTTTGTCTGCTGGAAACCAAAGAGAAGTATCGGTGGTTTGCCTAGCACCTGAGGCGCCTGGGCAGTCATGTGACAGAGCCTTACCAATCAGAATTCTCTACCCCTCAATATGAGCTCTGATTGGTTCAGAGCTGGGCAACTGGGCCGATCAGAGTCCTCTCAGGGTTCTGCTGGGATTCCGGAGACAGTCACGCCTTCTGTATGATCAGAGGCTGCCTTGGCCAATAAGTATGTGGAGTGCCTGACTGAGAACAAAATCAGCACTGAGAAGCAGGAGATGGAGGAAAAGAGGCCGCTTCCTGGTGTCTTGAAGGAACCCGTGTTCAAGAGGGTTGAAGCAGCTTGCTTCTTGAACCTCCCAGTTTTATGAGCCAATAACCCCCTCCCCACTTTTATTTGTAAAGAACAGGGTCCTGACTAATATAACAAGAGAATAGTCAGTGTGGTTTACCCAGACCCCGGTTTCAAAAAGTAGCCGTAAGTGCTATGGGGGAAAATGAAACGGATGAGGCTTCTTAGATTGCAAGCAGAGAAGGCCTTTCCCAGTGGCAGAAAAGAGCCTGCCATGAGAAGATGTTAGGGATGGCATTGCAGGCCGAGGCACCAGCAAGGGCAGAGGGTTCTAGTGAGGCAGGAGAATCAGGTCTGGAGACAGGGAACCTAAGGCCAATTCATGCTGACAGGATGTCAGTGCCAACTCCGTTTTCAACCCCTCCTTTTTGTGTGTGGCAGTTGGAAAATGAAAGTGCTTCTGATTGGTCCCCTCCCACAACCAGTCAGACTGGCCATGGGCTACTACTTCATTTGCATCAAGTGAACCAATGGGAAACCTCTAGTGGGTATTTAAATCCCGTAAAATTCTGTAACCGACGTTCTTGAGCTGGTTGCTGGAGCCCATTCCCACCCTGTGGAATGTACTTTCGTTTACAATAGATCTCTGCTTTTTCTGTTTTGCTTTGTTTGTGCGTTTTGTCCAATTCTTTGTTCAAAATGCCAAGAACCTGGACAACTACCCTCAACCAGTAACACTAGATGGGAAGGAGGTAAGCAAGTCAGGCACAGAGGGAATGCTATCATGGCTCTAGCTGAGTGAGCAGGGGGAGACTGATAGAACACGACAGAGAAGCAGGCAGGTGCAGAGCCTGGAGGGCCTTGAAGCTGAAGATGGGAAGTTCAGATTGTATTCCAGGATAGAAAAATCACTGGAGAGTGAAGGGATCTGATTGGCTGTGGCAGCTGTGAGGAGGAGGGCCCCTAGAGGAACAGCGATGGAAGCAGAAAGGTCAGTGAGGAGGCTGATGTAATAATAGTCCAGGTGAGCAGTAAATGGTGGCTTGGATCTTGGTGGGTGGAGGAGACAGAGAGATGAGGATAGATTCTTCATGTACACTGGAAGGAGAGCCTACATGAGTTATTAGTACAGTAGATGTGGGAAGTGAAGGAATGAGAAATCAGATACTTCCTGCAAAGATGAGGACTGGGTGAGTAACAAGTGTGGTGCGTCTGTGTGAACCACCAATGAAAATGTGCCTTGGAAAGGTGTGTCAAGCAAATGTGCTCTTGGCTGTCATCTCCTAGAGGGCAAGGGCTAGGTTCAGCCAGCACACTGGCTCAGAGTGAGCTGGATGGCTGAGTGGGTAGGTGGGCGGAGAAGTGGATGGGTGGGTGGATTTGGAAATGAATGAGTACAAGGATGGATGAGTGAGTGGGTGGTGGGTGGGTGTATCTTTAGATGCGTGGATGCAGGGATAGATAGATGGGTGGGGATGAGTGGTGAGTGTTGAATGGGTAGATGAGTGGATGACAAGCTACATCCACCTTGGATATCAAGGCCATATCAGAACCTTCCACTGGAGGAAGGGAGGGGCCTCACCTCCTCCCATGTGGACTAACAGGCTATCTTAAGCCTCCCCAGGAGGCCCAGTGGGGATTGACTTAAGAGTCAGCTAGATTTGGTCAGCCTTGGCCTAGAAAGGGACACCAAATGTCTGTGAGCCCTGAGACCAGGAGGGCAACTTCTGACCTGGCATCTGCCACCCCTGGAGTCCAGAGGGATGGGCAGGGTCTCACCAGCCTGGCTTCTTTCTCCACCTGGCCCATTACAGAAACTTACCCAGGAGGGCTGCCAGGGATCCTGTCACAGACCCAGGGAGACAGCAGCTGGCATCAGTGGCCAACATTCACATACAGAGTGTGGACATGTGAAGGGAAATCACCCCTTAAATTAGATAACACAAACAAGCTCTGTGAGGAAGAGGATAGGTCTACCTGGGGCCAAGGGGTCTGGATTCAAGCTTCACGCAACTCCTCTCTCTTTCTATTAGCGTCTATCAGCCTTTCCTTGGCCTTCTATAAAACTGGATTCAATGATTTCTATGATCTTTTGCATAGAGATTTTATGAACTATCAGTTTCTCTGCTGTTTTCAAGAGTTTTCCTTAAAACAAAAACAAAAAAATAAAAAAGCAGCTTTAGGACTGGGTGCAGTGGCTCATGCCTGTAATCCCAACAGTGTGGGAGGCCGAGGCAGGTGGATCACCTGAGGTCACGAGTTCGAGACCAGCCTGGCCAACATGGTGAAACCCTGTCTCTACTAAAAATACAAAAATTAACTGGGCATGGTGGCTGGTGCCTGTAATCCCAGCTACTTGGGAGGCTGAGACAAGATAATCACTTGAACCTGGGAGGCGGAGGTTGCAGTGAGCCAAGATCGTGCAATTGCACTGCAGCCTGGGCAACAAGAGTGAAACTGTCTCAAAAAAAAAAAAAAAAA
>NW_012100320.1:8667355-8672999 GCF_000951045.1 Mandrillus leucophaeus | reverse complement strand
AAAAAAGCAGCTTTATTGAAGTATGACTTACATATCATAATATTCATCCATTTTCAGTGTATAATTCAGTGATTTTCAGTAAATGTACAGAATTGTGCAGTCATCATCACAATCCAGTTTTAGAACATTCTCATCACCCCACAAAGATCCTTGTGTCTGTTTGCAGTCAATCGCAATTCCCACCCCCAGCCTCAGGCAACCATTAATCTGCTTTCTGTCTCTATAGATTTGCCTTTTCTGGACGTTTCATATAAATAGAATCATACAACATGTGGTCTTTTGTGTCTGACTTCTACTTTGCATAATGTTTCTGAGGTTCATCCATGTTGTGGTATTTTTTTAAAACAATGGAAGTAATTATAAGTTTTTAAACAAGGACTTAATCTTACTTTTCTAAATAATCTCCTAACAGATTCCAACATTTGTTTTAGACACAATGGATTTGAATGAGGTTTGTTCCAACTTTCAAAGCTTGCATTTTCATTGTAAATCTTGGAAAAGTCTGGATTCTTAGTTATATATAGCACATGCCCGGTTGATTCGTTGGTTGACTGGTTGAGTCTTCCTGGGCCCATTGATTGATCACTTCCACTTATTTTTCCTTTCAAAATGGTTGTCCACCACTTTACCTCTAAAGACATCCACTGTCCTGCCTTCAACACATTGGCTATGGCTTGCTCCAGCAACCACAGAGTGTTAGTTTATTTGTTAGTTTATTTGTTGCACTGCAGCATTTTGCCTGGGGACACACCTAGGAGAGGCCATTTTCAAGCAAAGGGTGAGCCAAGATACAAACATTTTATAGTGACTCACAGGCCAGCCTGACACGGTTGCCTGGGAGGGTCAGGCTGCGTCCATCCATGGACCTTTTCAATCAATACACTTGGCAATCCACTGGGTCCCAGGTAGTGTACTAGGCCTTGGGGACATAGAGATGAACAAAATCTGATGTAAATCTCTGGCTACTTTGATGTTATCACCTTGGGCAAATTATTATGTAACTTTTCTGGGCCTTGGTTTCCTCATCTGTAAAATGGGAATAATAATAGTGCCTGCCCCACAGGACTTCTATAAAGAAATAATGCCTGCCAAATGCTTAGAATAGTGCCTGGCACTTAATACGTGCTCAGTTGGAGGCAGCTATTAAACTATTATAAATGACATTATGGTGGCACACCTCTGTCCTCAGATAATTAGATTTCTTTAAAGCAACACAGACAAAAAGTTAAACAAGCTTAAAACAATGTGATGGGTACTCAGTGCACATTTGTTCGGGTTACTGTGGGCATGCAGAAGAACTAGTGCTTCATCATCATGTAGAGTAGGGTGTGAATGATTGGCCAGTCGTGTGTACTGTTCCGGACATAGAGATGTCAAATGCATTTTTGGACTCTGATTATATACCATCCCCATGAAGAGATAAGCATTCAGTTCCACTTGGGCTGTCCCCAGCACAGCTCCTCTGTGTCCCATGTGATGAGTGGCATGGCTGGTCTTGAAGTCTGCTCTGCCCCTTGCTATGCCATGGCCCCTTTCCATCTTTTCCTGCCTTGCCCAATTCATCCATCTGAATCCTTCCTCCCAAGGTGCTGTTCTTATAGTTCTTTGCAACTCCTCCAGCTCCCTGGAGCCCTTCCTTCACAAATCTTTTTTTTTTTTTTTTTTTTTTTTTGAGGCAAAGTCTCGCTCTTGTCCCAGGCTGAAGTGTAATGGCACCATCTTGGCTCACAGGAATCTCAGCCTCCCAGGTTCAAACGATTCTCCTGCCTCAGCCTCCCAAGTAGCTGGGATTACAGGTGCCCGCCACCATGCCTGGGTAATTTTTGTATTTTTAGTAGAGATGGGGTTTCACCATGTTGGCCAGGCTGGTCTTGAACTCCTGACCTCAAGTGATCCACCTGCCTCGACTTCCGAAAGTGCTGGGATTACAGGCATAAGCCACCGCGCCCGGTCCTCCCTCACGATTCTTAAGGGCTTTAAGGCGTAAAGAAGTAGCTTGAAGGACCCTAGAAAATGCCTAACCCAACTCTCTTTGTTTTACAGATATAGAAACCGAGGCTCAGGGAGAAGTGACTCGACAAGGGGCAGCCATGGCACCACCTCCCACTGAGTTGTATGCCCTGAGTCACCTGGATTCCTCCTTTTCTCTGATGTCTCTGACCCATGCCCAAAGCCTGTTCCTGAGTCCTAAATACCTCTTCGGCCATCTTCACGGCTCTGAGTCACTATCATTTCTCAGCCTCTTCTCCGATGTCCCCACCTTCACCCCTGCTCTCCGCCCCTTCCCCAGTGTCCCCAGCACAGCAAGAATAACCTTTTAAAAATATAAACCTGATTTTTCATCCCCACTGAAAATCTTTAGTGATGTCCCACTGATTCCAGAATAGTCCACTCTTACTTTAGCAAGGCTTTCTAAGCGAGCTTGGGCTTGAGCCTGGACACCATGCAGCCTCTGACCTCCCACACTGCACAGGACCCCCGAGGGAACTTCTTTCATGTATTTGACCCTGCCACATCCTTCTCCCACCTGGGTGTTTGTGCCAGCCCTTGCCTCTGTGTGGAACTCTGTCCATCCTTCCTCCCTCTGCCAATCTACCTCCTCTTTGCCTGTATAATATCCATTCATCTTTAAGTGTCAGCAGAACTAATACTTGGTCTGCAAGACCCTCCCTGACCCAGATTAGACCTGCTCTGGGCCCCCATCATTCTTGGTACCTCCTCATCATAACACCCAGCCTGCTCCTGGAATTGCTGTTGTAATGCTATCTTCCCTGGGACTCTCGGCTCGGTGAGGGCTGGTTCACAAGCACACCTGCAGCTCTTAGCACAGTGTCCCACAGATAAAGGCAGCCAAGGCATGCTTGGCTTTTGCTGTTCTTGTCCCTTTCTTTTACTTTATACTAAGTGACATGGTACCTATTGTTCTGTACCTTGCCTTGCCACTGAACAATCTTGGGTTGGAGGGGGACTAAAAATAGCTCTTTTCCCTTCAAGCGGGCAGAAATCAAGATGTCAGCTTTGTTACTGATGAAAAAGCTAGGCTGGAAGATGTATTTGACCAAAAGATCGTGCTAACCCTCTTGCTTCACTCTCCCAGTCCCAGTTACACCTGGGGCCATCAGTGGGATTCACTTCCCCAGGACTGCTGCCTCCTTCTGGGAGGAGAGGGAAGACAAGAGAGGTTGGAGGGGCTGGGTCTCTCATTGGATCAGAAGAAACAGGTGGCCAGGCCTGGCCCAGTGGGCTGTGGCTAGGTGGGCAGGGCCTCTACAAACAAAGTATGGTCATTGGAACCCCTTAGTTAAACTTAGAAAAAGCACATTTCTCAGAAGAAGGGGAAGATGCTCGGCTCAGTAAGTGAAATAATAGTTATCTGCTTCCTAGGATACCAGAACTCTTCAGTTATATTCTTTCTGCTTTGGACATTGCCATTTAACAGAAATACTTTTAAATGACATTCTGGTTCCCCATCTTTGTGGAAAGGGCTGTGTGTGTTTTTGCCTTTTTTTTCTTCTTTTTTTTTCTTTTGACAGAGTCTTGCTCTGTTGCCCAGGCTGGAGTACAGTGGTGCAATCTCTTCTCACTGCAACTGCTGCCTCCCAGGTTCAAGCAGTTCTCATGTCTCAGCCTCCCAAGCAGCTGGGATCACAGACATGGGCCACAGCACCCGGCTGAAGGCCTATTTTCAATGAAAATAAAGATGTTCCTGTCTCCCACCCTTCCATTCCCCATGATAATGACACTCTTTAATAAAGCTTGGTGCTTGTGGCAGAGATTTCTAATTGATTACCAAATATCCATTCTCCTCTCCCTCTTAGTTAACAGAATCCCAGTTTTGGGCTGAGCATGTTAAAACTAAGACATAAGACTACACTTGCCAGCCTCTCTTATCGCTAGGGTGTGATTGCATGATCAAATTCTGGCTAATGGCAGCATTGGGTGGTACTTCAGGAAAATCTTAAGAGACAGAAATACATGCCTTCCTTTCCTCTTTTCTTGCTGCCTGGAACACATATGTGATGGCCGGAATTTTGGCAGCCATCTCGGATCATGAGGATGGAAGCCATATTCTGAAGATGGCAGAGAAGAAAGATAGGAGCTTCTGTTTCTGATGTAATCATAGAGCTTCCACATCAGCTCCAAACTGACTACCCCCAGGGTTCTTTTATGTGAGGGAGTAAGAAATGTCAATCTTGTTTGAAGATGTTGCTATTTGTTTTTTCCCCCATTATATGCAATTGAATCTGATCCTAAGGAATACAGTACCATGAAACATAGAGAACTCTTGAAATGAGGCTCCCAGGCATCTGTGGCCTAGAGTTTGGAACAACTTAACTGGAAAACAGATTGCTAAGGAAATCATGATGGGAGGGTGGTAGAGATAGGTGCCTAAAAACACATCTACTGGGATGTTGTAAATAAACTGGGAAAGTCTAGGCAAATGAGCAGATCCAGGAGACACATTTAGGAGGGACAGTTCCAGAGAAGAGTGATGGAAATTCTGGTATGTTCCACAGCATAGAAATTATGGTAGGGTAGAATTCATCACAAACTTCCTAATAGTTAGACTGGCCCAGAAATGGAACAGGTAGGTAAGCATGAAATGGGTGGCCACTGATTTTTGAACTGGCTACTAGTTGATTAAACAATGGGATTCTAAGAAAAATTAGAGAAGGCTTTTTCCAAAAGTTGGAACTTGTATGAAATTTCTGATGTCTGCTACAGGTCATAGAAGACTAGATGGGTGTATAGCACATAGTAAGTGCTCAGTATATCTTTGATGAATGAATGAATGAATGAGTATACTGCTTACAAACCAATTTCTATTTTAATCTAAACGCAAACTAAAGAACAGGGAATTTTGTTTGAAAAAAAACTTAGGGACTTCTCCTTATGCTTGGGGTAAAGTGCCATTGACATTGCCATGCACTGAAAACATCTTGGTGGCATAAGTTAGAGATATCCTTGCCTCCTTGGAGGGTGACGTTCCAATGTTATATTTGGGGGTACACCTCACCCTTGGATATGCTACTGAGGTATCTTTAGGGAAGCTGCCCCCTCTACGTCTGCAGAGTCCCTGCTGACAACAGCAGAACTTCTGTCCTCCATGTGATTCTGCTACTATCACCATGACCTCCATGGAGGGGATGGGAGGGGAGCAACACTTCCCCTCCATTCCTTAATTCTGCTAAGGCAATAAGGAAGGTGCTATGGCTTGAATATTCTTTCCAAAACTCATAGTGAAATTTAGTTGCCAATGTAATGGTATTGGGCAGTGGGTCCTTTTAGAGCTGATTATATGATGAGGACTCTGCCCTCGTAAATGAACTAATGCTGATATCACTGGTGTGGTCTCCCTATAAAGAGATAATAAGTTTGGCCCCCTTTTTTCTCTCTGTCTTGTGTGCTCTTGCCTTCTCTTGCCATGTGATGCCTTCTGCCATGGAATGGCCCTCGTCAGGTGCTGGCCCTGTGCTGTTGGACTTTCCAGCCTCCAGAACTGTGAGTCAAATATGCTTTTGTTCTTTATAAGATACCCAGTCTGTGCTATTCTGTTATAGCAGCAGAGAATAGAGTAAGACAGAAAGGTTGTGGACATCTGAAAGAAATTGTAACAAAGAGAAAAATTAAAGCCACAGGTTTA
>NW_012100320.1:8648962-8666855 GCF_000951045.1 Mandrillus leucophaeus | reverse complement strand
AAAATAATAATAATAATAAATCTCTATGGTGTGACTCTCCAGCAATTTTTAGGATAACCCTGTCGCCTACCCACAGGAGCTGGACTTGCTTCCCCACTAGACAATTAGAGGGACATAACCATTCCCCACCGGCACCTTTCCCAAAGCCCAAGGGATCCATTTTGAAATGACGCTGAAGTGAGTTTGGGCAGAAAGGCTGGGGACAGTAGGGTAATCGAAGGGGCCTTTGGGGATCCAAAGCAAGTTCTGCTCTAGGCCCCTCCACCTCCCCATTTTTCCAAACACCCAGCACCCACCCCATCCACCCTCTGCCAACACACACCCCGGGGAGCAACAGTAATCCCCAGAAACGTTAGAGTACAGCCCCATAGAAAGGTAGGACAGCTTTTCCGTAAATATGTTACCTGCCATCTGGGGAGGAGACAGAGTGACATCCATTTCCCTTTTATTCATCCCTATCCTTCCAAGCATCCTCAGAGGACGCCACAGCAGAGGAAATAGGCTCATTACCTTTGCAGCTTTGAACAACAGAGGCACTATCCCTGGCCGGCCCTTTGGTTTCACAGAAGGCAGAAGAAGCTTTGAAATCCCTGCTTTTCCCTGGCCAGGTGCCCCCACCCTAACCTCTGAAAGCAGAACGGAGGCATGATGAGGATTTATGGCCTCTCTGCACATTGCAACGCCCCCAGGGTGGCCAAGAGTGTTGGTTCTTCCTGTTACAGATGCATGAAGTATATCAGGGGTTGTGATTTATGGGGCCACAGCAAGATTTCATCTGGAATAACGTTTACTTGTGTTCAGAGGAGGAAAAGTAACTGACCTATGCCTTCCTGCAGCCCTTCCCTAATTCTGACACAATAGCTCTGGGAGAAAATGATCAATTTCCTCACAAAAACCCTTTCCTGCGGCAGACAGAGCTTCACAGGCTCGGAGCATTGCAGAGTATCTGGTTTTCCCTTTTCCATTACTCAAGCACTCACTGTATTGTGGAAGGTTCAATAAAGCAAAATCATAATGCATATGCTTTTATCTCAGAGGTTGGTATTTTTAGTATAGAAACCAGACTAAATAAAATTTAAATTAAAAAAAAAAAAGGAAAATATATTGAGGCTTAAATCGTTGGCTGAGATTAAGCAAACATTTTTCAGTTGTGAATCTCGGTGGAATGGTTCTCGTGGGTTTGTGTATGTGTGGGGGGTGGGGTGCATTTCAGGGCAGAGAGCAAGATGAAGGGTTGGGGAGGGAGCTGTGGTGATGGGTCTGCCTCAGTGTCCTTGAGAAAAGGCCTGGCGGTCAGGCTGGATCTCCCGGTGTTTGCGCACTCACCATGTGGCCGGCCCGGCACTGGGCAGCAGCCTTCTGTGCATTCTCAGTAGTTCTCGGGAGGAGCTGTGAGGCAGGTCCTATCATTCCCATTCCACGAGTGGTAAGCCCAGGGCACACCCTGATTTGCCCAAGTCCCTCAGCTGGAAGCAGCAAAGCCAGGATTCAAGCTCAGCCTGTCCTACACCGAAGTCCTTGCTCCTTCCCAGCCCTGCTACTGCTGCTAGGGGAGGCTGGCCTCCAGCCTCATGGAAGTGGATAATGGGAATATTCCCCAATCGTGTCACAAACCTGTTTTTCTGGATTAAGAGGAATCCTGAGTCCAGGTAGAACCTAAAAAATAATCAAAGACCCCTGACAGGGCCCATCACCAAGACAGCCCTTGCTGGGAGTAGCAGGATCAACTCAGTCTGGAACTGGTTGAGGGGCTATGACTGGGCTCCTCAAATCCAGACCACAAGGCAACGCCAAGACAGTCAGCAGAGACCCAAGCAGGCAGCCCCCTCACTGTCCACACAATCTCAGGCTCAGGCCACCCTCAAGTGAGCCTGGCCCAGTTTACAATGGCACCAGCCCTTGTCTGATCATGGCCACCACCCCTCCCGGCTACATGGAGGTGGCCATCATGCCAGGCCACTCACCATGAGGTGGGCCAAGATACTCAGCCCAGAACCCTCGTCAGTCAGGACAGGCCTATGACTCCAGGGCTTGTGCTGTAGGCCATCTCCCGGACAGGAGACAAGATGAAACTTCTTGGCTGTGCAATGTGGACTAGAAGGAAATCTTTGTGCTTTAGAGAGACGGACCTGGGATCAAATCTCTGTGCCGCTACTTCCTGGCTATGTGACCTTGGGCAAGATACTTAACCTTTCTGAGCTTCCATTTCCCTCTAGCATGAGGATAAGTAGAGCAATCTCATAGGATTATTATTAAATGAAATGGGATAGCTACTTAAAGCACTTAGCCCAGTGCTCTCATTGAGGCCAAGTGTCCTGCTTTATCCTTGCATCAGGCATAGGGGATGGCACTGTGGGTTCTCTGTTCTCTTGCTTCTGGGAAAGTGGTAACAACAGCCTGAGCTATAAGCCAGGGAGGGCTGAGGTCTTATGCAGTATTATCTCATTTAGTTTCCACAACAAGCAAGTGGTATTATTAGGTCCGCTTTACAGCTCAGGAGCTTAGATTGGTAACTTGCTCAAGGTCACACAGTTAGTATGTGACAGCAGGGATCCCACCTAGGGTGCCTCTGACTCCAGAGCAGCTTTCCTCATATCCCAGTGCTTCCTATGCCGGTAGACGTCATCGAGACTGGTCTCACGTTCAATTGTCTGCATTGTCTCTTTAGAGTCCATTTTGTATGGACCCAGAGGGATGCGCGGGTGTGTGCCCCTCTGTGTGCTTCTGTGTGTGCGCGTGTGTGTGTGTTTATCTTTCATAACAAGAGTAAGGGAGGAGGTGCTGGGAAGGTTTTTGAGTAACTAGCACATATGCTGTTTCCACAGATCTTGCCACTAACTCTGTGGAACGTCAGCCAAGCCGCTGCATTCTCCTGGGCCTGCCTTTTCCTGACTTTGAAATGCAGAGTTCTCCCTGCATCATCCTTGGTAGGAAGGCAGAAGAAACAGGCTCTCCTCACTCTCAATCACTCTGAGGCCGCGAGCCCATCTCCTTCCAGCCTGGGTGGCAGCTGGTTCGGGAATGGCGTTCCCACTCTGGGGATGCTCTTCTGCTCTTCCAACAGCATCAGATTCTTCCAATGAGGGAAAGCTATGGCTGAGATTTCTCTGTATCCTCAGCACTACCCTAGGAACATAACTGATGTTTAAAGAATTCCTACTAGATCTTACAGAAAAATTGTGTGTGTGTGTGTATGTGTCTGCATGTATAAGAGTGTAGGTGCATTTTGATATTCTTCTTTGAGAAAGAACACACTTTCTATTTACAGCATGATTTCCAAAGGACCTTCTAATGGGGTGCCTCCTTTTAACTGGCATGCCTCCCCTACCAGGCGAGAAATGGGCTCAGAGAGTTCACGTGGCTTTCTGGAAGTCACAGACTCATTCCAGACCAGCTACCTCCCACCAGAAAACAGGCATGGCTGCGTGATGCCAAGGCCTCCTTTCCTGGTGGAAGGTGGGCATTGTGGGAGGGAGCCCCACTTCCTCATCCGTGCTGGCTGAAGCCTGAGGGGCTGCCTGAGGGGAAGTGGTAGGCAGGCACATTGGCCCCTTCGGCCAGGCCCCACTGGCCAGGCAGCTTCTCCCTCTTCTTTCGGGACCTCTCATCAGTCCTTATTACCCCTGTGAGGTAAATTTCCTCCTGAGTGGGTTGTCTTCCCCACAGGGGAGGACCAGGGTGCAGGTGAGGCTTTGGATAGAAAGGGAGGAGGCCCCACCCAGTGTCTGTAAGGATGGTGACCTCAAAGCTAGGAAAGATGGAGAGTAGGTGTGGGAGTGCACACTGCCCAGAGCCACGACTCAGGGTCCTCCTCTGCTCCACAGCAGCCCTGGGAAAGGGGCAGGAAGCCCTGGAGTGACACAGTAGTCAGAGGTGGTGGTAGTGTGCATATCTATGTGTGTGTAAGACAGAGAGAGAGGAAAAGAGAGAGTGCAGAAGCTGGAGGAGCCCCAGGGAGAAGCTGCAGAGGCACCTCTTCAGGATGCCTACCTTGGGTGCTGCTCCCCTCTGTGTCTGGGCTCCTTGGCCTTTAAGACCCCCGGGATGTCTCAGAAAACACCAGGTGGACTCCCTGGCCATGGAAGCCTCAGGGCACAGGGCAGGCTGGTGGACGTTTTGGTCCCAAGCCCCTTTCTGATCACAGGCAGGTCAATTAAGCCTGTGGGCCTGGCTGTCCTCTTCTGGACATGGGGCGTAAGTCCTATACTACACAAGCCTGTACAGCTTCACAAAGATAGTGCTTGTGATGCTTATCCCTACCAGAGGACTTTGAACTTGAAGAATTATAGGAAGACTAGGCTTGTGCCCTTAAATTGATCATTCTTTCCATCCTGACTCTAAGCAGGGGTGAGCCAGTGTGTGCAGAGGTCTATGTATAGATGGGACTGTGGAGGAAAAGAGAAGCTTCCCTTTGCATGGTATCCTTAGAGCCCATTTGGTATGGACCCAGAGGGATGTATGGACCCAGAGGCACATCCCTCTGGGGAAGGCCTGGCCCACTATCTCCCTAATGCAGCTGGCAGCCACAGCAGTGTGGGCCATGCTGGGTGTCCCAGGTGGGCTGCCAGTACATAGTCACCTGGTCGCCTCCTGAGTGAGGCCTCCCTCCCTGAGCAGAGGGCACATGCACACTGTCAATTGGCATTTGTGGAGGCCCACTGGACCGCTTCTGAGTGCTCATTCCTGCCCACTCACCAGCTCACCAAGAGCTGCCCAGTTGTCCCGGGATATGGGCTGCTTGGCCTGGGTCATGTATGTCCTGAGCTGTGTTCCTCTCACACACCTACCAAGACCTGATTCCATGAAGCAAACACTGACCTTGACATCAAGGCGACCTGACCCGAGCTCAGCTCCATCACTGAAGAAGCTCCTCCCTTTTTGAAGTTTCAGTTGTCATCTGTAAAATGGGAGTAAGAATAGTGCCTACCCATAGGGCTGTTGGGGTGGTAAACATGAAAAAATGTACAACCAATAAATAATATAGAACATATGCTCAGTAAATTTTAGCCATCATTATTTGCTGCTATTGTTGTTTGTATCATTGTCTCTCCCAGGGGAAATTCTAAGTTCTGCAAGGACAGAAACTATGTGTAATTCATCTTTGTAACCCCAGGATGCCAAGCACAACACCTGTCATAGAAATTCAGCAGTTTTGGGCTGGGCGCGGTGGCGCATGCCTGTAATCCCAACACTTCTGGAGGCCGAGGCACTTGAGGTCAGGAGTTCGAGATCACCCTGGCCAACAGGGCAAAAACCTGTCTCTACTAAAAATACAAAAATTAGCTGGCTGTGGTGGTGCATGCCTGTAATCCGGGAGCTATTCGGGAGGCTGAGGCAGAATTGTTTGAGCTGGAGAGACGCAAGTTGCAGTGAACTGAGATGGCGCCACTGCACTCTAGCCTGGGCAACAGAGTGAGACCCTGTCTCAAAAAAAAAAAAAAAGGAAAGAAAGAAAAGAAAAAAAAAAGAAAAGAAACTATTTTATGCATTAAGCACCTACTCTGTGAACACATCATGCTAGACCACCATCAGAATCTTGCCTGTGATGACCTGTGAGGTGCAGAAAAAATTGTTCCCCTGAATCCTTGCACAGTACATGGGCGTCTTTAGTGCTAACATGTCTTGTCTGTACCCCAGACTCTTCCTTCAACTACCAAGGTCCTGACCTCTTCCTCTTGTTCCAAACCAGATGGATAGAGCTCCAAAGAGCATTTAATAAACTCACACACTCTCAGGTATAGACAACTGATAACCACTTGATGTGTGATGTGTTGTTTCTCCAAGAGATTATTTTAATTCCAAGAAAGATTTAAACCTAAAGCAGATGTTCTTAATCCAGGTCCATGGAAGGTCTGAGTGTGGGTACAGTCAATGCGCTCAAACTTTTTTCCCTGAGGAGATAGTCCATATCTTTCATCAGATTCACCATTGGTCTGTGAACCAAAAAAGATTAAGAAATGGTCCGCCCTCCCCGTCTCTACTAAATTACAAAAAATTAGCCGGGTGTGGTGACGTGCGCGCGTAGTCCCAGCTACTAGGGAGGCTGAGGCAGGGGGATCCCTTGAACCAGGGAGACAGAGATTGCAGTGAGCCAAGAAAAAAAAAAAGAAAAGAAAAGAAAGAAAGAAATGGTTCCCTAGAGTGGGGCTGTCCAGTAGAACTTTCTGTGGTGAAGGAAGTGTTCTGTATCTGTGCTGTCCAACGCGGTAATCACTAAACACTGTGGCTATTGAGCACTGGAAATGTAGCTAGGGCAAGTGAGGAACTGAATTTTAAAATCTATACGAGTTAATTCAGATTTAAACATAAATAGCTTAGCGTGGCTGGTGGTTGGTGGCTACCATATTAGGCCGTGTGGCCTGAGATGATAACGATTCGATGGTAGAATTTTAGATATGTTGAAGAGGTGACATTTTAGAGTATACAAGGGGATTCTTATGAACAAGAATTTCTCAAAATTTATCTAAAATTTAAATTTCCCTAAAATTTAAAAATTCATTAATTCATTTACTCATTCATTCATTCAGGCATGCGTATACATGAATCAGCACTGACATCTGCTGAGCAGCCACCAGGCTTGTGGTACTAGGAGAACAAACAGTGACTAGAAGAGGTTTTTACAATTTACTGAGACCAGAGTGTCTGCCCAGACAGGTCCCTTTGGGGATGGCTTTGTATTTAAGAAGCAAATTTTTAAAAAAATGGATTGCCCTACTTGTCAAATCGTTATGACATTTGACAATCTCGAGCAAGAGGAGCAAGATAGTGTTTCTTCCCCTTGGAAGGACGTTTGATCCCCACAGATGGGGAGGGAGTGGATCGAGTAGCTTGCAAAGTAGAAGAGGCTGGGGGTATCTCCTGGAGGATCAGGTTCCATTTATAAATGGGAATCTCACAGTTAACGTTTTATGGATGTCGGTGAGACAACCTTTAGGAAACAAGGGGACTTAGAATCTGGCATTTATTGATTTTGAGGCTTCTTTTCTTCCATGTTATCAGTAGCTCATCTACTCCTGGGGTTATGGTGAGCTTTAATTAGCTTTTATGGGTAAGCTCTTATAGCAGTGCCCGTTGCACCATGAGTGCTCTGTGTCAGTTATTATTATTGTTGAGAAGTGCCCGGTAAATGTAGAAGTGGTAGGTGCTCAATACATTTGTTGAATGAATGACTGAAATTGTTTAGTGCACAAAATTAAAAAGCATCAAGCAGAGTCAAACAAAACTGAATGTCAATGTCTGCAATGGCCTTTGCCAGTTACAAAACAGGCCAGTACCATGGCCAAGGCAATGAGTCTCTGCTTTATGAATGTGCCCATGAGGGTTTGCCATCACAGCACGATGACTCCCAACTGAGGGCCTTGGCTTCTTAAGTGGAAATGGACTAGACATTGCCTAAGACCTGCTTCAGCTGTCCTGATCTGAGAACGTGTCACACATCTCTAGCTGGGTCTTTTCAGCATGTCAGGCACAATGACAACATCTGCATCTACTCCAGCCAAGAGAGCTACAACAATCCACTATGTGGACATAGAGACCAGAATTCAGTTCCAAATAACCCATTTTGCAACAGCTTAAGAATTTCCAGTTGTGTCTTCTAATGAACATCAACTCCAGAAGTGGGACGGCACTGTAGACATCTGCAAGTGAGTTATGGAGGCGCTCTCAGCCCTGCCAAGGAAAGGGATGCGCCAGCATCCACAGAAATAGACAAAACAACTCCAGCAAGGTCCCAATTGCACACTGTAGAATTTTTAAAACTTGGGGTGAATAACCCCTTCTGTGTCTGGCTGTCATTAAGCTGGACAGTCATAACTCCTTTCTGCTGGCTGCCTTCAGCCCTCCATGTGGTCTTCATCTTGTCAACACAGAATCCTTTGGCCTCCAAGCCTATTGTCCTGACTAAAATGCCAGCATTGCTCTCTAGATAGCTCTTGATTTTATATCCTCTTAGAAGAAAAAGAAAAAGGAAAATTGATCAGGCCAGCTCAATGTGTGAGGAATGGACATCATTTTAGGGTGGGGAGTGGAGTAGGAGGATGTTGGTCCATGGTAAGGTTGCTAGAAGACTCTGTCCTGCATGGGTCTCAGGAATGAGGTCTTCATGCTTGAGTTGGGGAACCAGGATGCAAAGAAGAATGTGAGCTGGCATCTCCTGGGATGACTTCAGTTCTGAGGGAATCCTTCCAGACTGGATATTTCTGAAAAGTGATAACCCCAGATCTGCCTGCCCAACCACTGTTCTTCATTCTTTCCCTCCTCCTCTGGATTGCCTAGTAATGAGAGGGGAGGGGAGGGATCTCAGTACTTGGAGTTCGGCAAACCTGGTCAACCTAGTAATTTCCTAGTTATATAACATTGGGCGAGTGTGTTCATCTCTCTGGGCCTCTGATTCCTTAACTGTGAAATGGGAATATTAAATCTATCTTGTAGAATCACTGGAGGGTGAAATAACTGTATGTGAAAGAAAATACATGTCGAGAGGAGTTTTTGTTATTGTGATCTAATGTCTTTATTTAGCATTAAGCTGTTGGGCTTGCTCTAGTGGATCTCGCTCATCTTGGTTTTCTCCAAGAACCTTGTTTTTATCTTCAAACAACTGGTGCATTTTACTCCAAGATTTCCTGGTTTTATGGCATTATTTCCACCATCTTTGGCAACGTACCTTCCTTTGCCAACCAACACATGCTCACAAACCCTCCATTCAACATTTAACAAACATTCACTGAGTGCCTACTCATGCATTCTCTGTATGCCAGGCCGTAAGTGAACAAAATAAAGATTTAGGTGCACATTCTAGGAAAGGGAGAGAGACAAAATCTATAATACGTAAGTAACTTATACAATCTATTAAGAAGTGGTAAGTACTATGAGAAAATGAAAAGTGGACTGAGAACGGAGTGGTCCAAGGTGTGGGCTGCAGCAGTTAATAGGGTGCTCAGAGTGGCCTTATGGACAAAGCAATATTTTAAAAAAGACATGATGGAGATGAGGAAGTTGGCCAAGAAGAAGAAGTTGGCAGAACAGCTTTCTAGGCAGAGGCAACAGTTGAGCAGAGCTGTGAAGGTGTGCGAAATGTTCAAGGGCAGGAAGGACCTAGAGTCAGGGTCTTAGGAAAGAGCATGTAGATGGAGTTGATGGAAAGTGAAGATCACACAGTGTCTTGTTGACCATCTCAAGGATTTGCGGTTTGACTCTGCATGGAGTAGAAGTACATTGTAGGATTTTGAGCAGAGGAGAAACCTGATTGATCGTACTTGTCTTTTAAAAGGGTCTTCTGGTTCTATGTTAAGGGTAGATGGTAGGAGGCAAGAGTAGAAGCAGGGAAACACATTCGGGAACCTTTGCTATAAGCTACAGGATAAATGATGGCGGCTTACACCAAAGTGGTATCGGGGAAGTGGGGAGAGTGGTCAGAGTCTGGATCTATTCGAAGGTGGAAGCACCAGGTTTGCTAATCTATTAGATGTAGGGCGTGAGAGAAAGGGAGGAATCAAGGGCATCTCCAAGGTTTTTGACTGAGCAAGAGGAAGGATGGAGGTGCTATCAGCTCAGCTGAGGAAAGCTGTGGGTGGAGACAGTTTTGGGTAGGAGGAGATTAGGAATTTTGGATATGTTGAGTTTTAGATGCCTGTTAGACATCTAAGTTAAGATGTTGAGTGGGCGTTTGGATATATAAGACTGAAGTCCAGGAAAGAGGTCTGAGCTGGAAATATAAACGTGGGAGTCAGCAGCATTGAGTTGGTATTTAAAGCCATGAGACTAGATTGCCATGAGCCTTTCTTCCCACAAACCCAAGATACATCCATAATAATTTTCATTTGTGACTGTCACAGATTTCCCAAGGACCTCCTATCATCTTTCAGTGGATGGTTAATTATAAAATTTGAAAAGCCTAAGACTGTCAGTGGTTGGCAGGTGGAGTAGGAGGTAGAAGCTCAGAGCAATTTGTTAACTTTTAAGTCTCTCAGTTGGACTGAAGGCATATACCAGTGCCCAGGGTAACAAAAGGCAAGATGGCAAAGTGGGGTGGTGAATTATCTTTTTGGGAGAAAAGCCGTAATTCAGTGTGGTGGGGTAGTAGTCCCTCTTTCTCTCAGTCCCTGTATCTGAGTTTCCAGAGTCACGCAGCACAGACCTGACACCAAAGCCATGCTCAACCACGAGCTTGAGATTCCAGGATGATAGTCCCTGAGAAGGCAAAGTTGTCATCTCTCAAGGCCAGGAAGGAAGGAAACGCATTGCCCTTACCAAGAAGACTTCACACTGGAATTCAGGGGAGCTAGAGAGCTGCATGTGGGATATGGTGCTTGGTGTGTACTATGCATGGGATGTTGAAACAGCAACCATGGAGGAGGAGACATCCAGGGATTTCCAGGGGCACAGCCAGGAAGACATTCCATGCACACCCAACTCCAACCCCATGTCCCAAACCCAGTGAACAGCCCCATGAGCTGTAAGCAGTGCTGAGTTCTAGGCCAGAGGTTCCAAATGATGGTGTTTATCAGAACCTTGGAGCTTATTAAGTATACTCATCTCTGGGCACCTCTTTCAGACCTTCCTGAATCAAAATCGAAAAACATATGATTTTGTAGGGACCTCTTGGGGCTTCCAGTTGAGTTCATTCTGACCCTAAGTGTCTCATATTGAGCTTGGTTCAGTCCTTGATCATTGCTGAGTATCCCCTCTGTGCCGGGGAGTGGGCCACATCCTGTGGAGAGTACAGAACTATTTGAGCCCTGGGCTCAGCCCTCAAATAGCTCAAAGACATGAAAAGAAAAAGATGACTTCAGGAGTGAATTCCAGGAAATAAAATTATGGCTCTCTCCACGCAATGCTGTGAGAACCCAGTGGATGGACACCCTGGAAGGGCTATGAGATCATAGGAGGGCTTCTGCCAGTCTCTGTCATCCAGTGGCCAAGAGAATTGCAAAATGTGGCACGGATCTGGAGCCAGGATTCCAGCTGTCTCTAAAGGGAAAACAGTGTCTCATTGTGTCTGCAGAGCTTGTGTGCTGGCAACACCCCAGGGAGAACTTGCTGCATGGGGGAGGAGTTCTGTACATGGATGTCTGGAGCAGATATGACAAGCAATGGAGGGAGAGAGCAGGAGACTTCTCCCTGGCCCAGCCCCTGGACCGTGTCTGAAAGCTGTGAAGTGGAGGCTGCCTGAGGGAGCTGATGCAGCTGTTTTCAAAGGGGCTCAAGCAGTCCTGTTCAGGAGCCAAATGACAAGTGCTCTATAGAGTGGAGGAAGCATGCATTTCTCCCCTGCTTGAGTTCTGTGGGGACTCTGGTGGACATCATGGTGGCTTTCAGTGGAACAGTGGGTGAGAGCAGGGGAGACTTTGATGCCAGGCTGTGGATGCAATGCCTGGTGGGAAGGTGGAAACTTGGAAACTTGGTGGGAGACAGCCAATGCCTGGTGACTATGGCCAATTACCTTAAGTGGTAACAAGATGGACTTCTCTGGGATTCATAAGAGACGTTCCTGTGGGTTTCTAGAAATATACTTACTGAGAGCAGACACCTGTGCAGGGAGTCCCGTATTAGCAGGTGAATGGAGTGAGTCAGAACAATCTGCTTAATACTGTTAAGTGCTGAGACGTTTTGTGTACCAACAAACTGAGGAATCCTAGGAAAATTCAGTGTGCTTCAAAAGGACCAGAACATTGTGGGGGATGAGAGGTGGAGCTAAGAGTGGGTAAATGACTATGTGGGCTTGTATTTGTGTTTGGGAAAATGCGAGTTGCCAAGGATGACAGAGATAGCAGTCTTAACTCAGTGGCTCCCAGGGAAACATTCTTTGGTTGTTGGAGGGTCTGAAAGCCCATGTGATGTAGGCAGTCCTTGGTGAGGACTGGAGTGGGCAGGGTGCACAAAGCCTTAACTGTATTGCTCATTGAAGGCACCTGGCAAAAATGGACCCTCCTGGGAAAGTGACCACAAACTGACATTGTATGGAGATGAAACCAGGGAAATCAAGGCCAAGAACCCAGAGATTTCCTCAAGATGGAGTCCCTGAGAAGATGAAACCCACACCCCACTGGCCTTGCCTCCCAACACTGGGGTGCTGCTAATAAACATTCCAAGTGCCACTTTGGGATGAGTGTGGGACACACCCTAGGAGCATTCCTATTCCCCAGGCTGCAGATTTGTAGCCACTTTCATAATTTATAATTATGTGTAACTTTATAGTAATCTACTCCATACTCTCCCTCTCCCATCTCAGGTGATTGCCTTCCTTTCCTTACAGAGAGGTCCCCCTTGCTGTGGTAAACACACACAGAAGACAAGAAGCACACTGGGCTTTGCAGAAAGTGTCCAAAGCCATTAATGATTTCACTTCCTCTCCATTCTGCTACTGAGAGAGAAAGCAATTGGCAAGCAACCTCATCCCCCAAAATCCTGACAGAAGCCAGAGGGCTGCGAGATCCATGGGTGAGATTATATGACACCACCTAATTTGTTCTGAGCTTCCTGAAAGCTGCAGGGAAGATATTGGAATTGTAGTTTCCTCTGAAATACAAAAATAAAATAAAATAAAAGGTTGTGACAGAGATTTAAATGAGAATGAAATGCCAATTAACTCAGAGATATTGAACTAGAATCTGTTTCTCAGAAGAATCCCAGGTCGCACATGGTGGATCAGTTTCAATTTCCCCCAAAGCACCGAATGGCCACACCGGGGAAGCAGACCTCAGAACAATCCAGAACTCGGTGCCAGACCCACTACTTATCACTTTAATTGACACTTACTCCATATGATGCTCATACTTTCACCGAATGGGTTCAATTTAATTTGAAATGGGGAATTTTTTTTTCTTTCCCCTATTGAAATATTTAATGCAGCAGGCTTTAACTAAACAGCTTTGATCCTTGCATTCCATTACTCTTCCATTTTGCTTTAAAACTACAAAAGAACCCCTCCAACCATGATTTATTTGGAAAATATTTGACTTTTACCACCTCTGTAATTACAAAAGCTAAAGGTCTATATCTTTTCTTTTTGTAGGCGATGGGACAGGTTGGCAAAAAAAGAAATCCCTTCTTTGATATCTATTCTGCCATCCTCAACAATAAATTAACAGACAAAGGTCTATGGAAAAGAAGTCGTCCTTAGACTCGGGGTGGTGATAAGGCAACTCTTCTACCATGGAGCATGTGTGTCTGGCTCCCAGCCCACCCTGTACGCCACACACTGTGAGAACCAGGGGTGGGTAAGGAGGGAGGCAGCATCTTTGCTGAGGAGAATCTGTATTCTGGGTGATCACACGAAAGCAGGTGGGTTCTCCCTGCCCTGTGTTTATTAGGGCTGACAGACGAGTGCAAGAACAGCAAGAACATCGTTCACCCGGAGGTGTTACATACTGATACACTGACAGGCAATTATCTTTGGAGATAGTGTTAAAACACAACAATTAATTGGAGGAGCGAGAGTGTGGTGGCCCCAGGCCGAGGCAGAATGGTATTTCTAAAAGCTCTGTGAGGCTGGTAATTCAGCTTCAATGGGTCATTTGATTTTCACCACCTCCCCGCCCCAACTGAAACCTTCCCAGTGCTTTGTTTTTCAAAAACATTAGCCTTCAATGTGTCTCAGATGTCATTAAAGTGCAGGCCAACCTCCCATAGCAACTTTCCAAAATGGTGCCTGGCAATAGAGAAAAATCATTGCCTTAGCAAAGATGTCTCACACAGCCTGCTTTTGTGACGGTAGATGCTGGCAGAATGTCTTTGTTTCAAACTGAGGCTGACACATGTCTGCTTAAATAAAACATTCCCACTTCAGCTGACTGATTTGGTGGGAACAAGAAGTTCACACGCCAAAGCATGGGCTGACCTTCACGACCCCCCCACCAGCAGGGGGGATGAATTCATTGTTGTATCCTTTTACTAACAAGCATTGAGAAGTGTGAGCTTTTCTTTTGCTTGTTTTACCATGGTGACATCCATTGACCTATATTTGATATTCTGCGTAATATACATGTGTCAGAGATCACACATTTGATTGAAATGGGGAAAGGAGGACAAGGAAGAGAAGGATGGAGGAAGCATTTTATAGTTTAGCAAAAACCTGAATGTTTTATAGAGAAGTCTTCATTTTGAAGAGGCAGAAACCAACTGGATTTAGCTTAAATGGAGAAAGAGGAGATTTATTTTTAGGACATAGGGATGTCTAACAGAATCTAAAGGAACTCAAGCTTCCTGATTTCAAGAACAGATCAGAACAGGAAGCCATTTGGTCTCTCTCTTCATCTCTCATCCCTGGTAAAATCTTCGTTTTCCCCTTGCTGCTCAAATTGGACCCACTGCCTCTCTAGTCTACATGGCTGTGGACAATTCCAAGCCCCAGCAACCGAAGCCACATGTTGAAGGTACAACCACATGAAAGGTTCCTGACTCATGTTGTCTCATGGATAAAATTCCCAAATTCTGAACAAGTGTTTTGACTGGTCTGGCTTAAGCCAGGTGCCCATGCCTTGTCCAACCACCTCAACACAAAAAGTAATGACAGAAGCTGGAGGGCTGGGTGATTCGTGGATCAGATTATATGACACCCTCTAATTTGCTGTGTATCTTACTCTAGAAGGTAAGTCACTTTGAACAAAATGTTTGTGTATGTGTTGAGGCACTTAGAGGTTCAATGTGTACAGAAAGATTTTTTTTTGTTACATTACAAAGATAATCACATTTTTTCTTACCAAAGAAAATATTAGGGGAGATTTAACAACAGGAAGACATAGTCCTAATTGTGGTGTGTTATTTGGAGAAAGCTTAACTGCAGGAGTCAGAGTTTGATGTGTTTAGGCTGGCATTCTTATGGCCACCCCAGGGGTAACACATCAACTAGGAGAGGAGCTGTTTTCCCAAAGGAAATGGGTTGCTGCTGCTGGACAGAGAGGCAGGAGACGCTGGGCAGACAGGAACCACAGATATTTTTTTTCTTTTCTAGGTACTCATATTGTTCAATGGGTTCTGGGAGTCCTTGTCCTACCATTAGGAGTTCCACGGGGGAATGCACCTTACTTTTAGATTCTCTTGACCTTCTCCCTCACCTCAGTCAATGTTGTGACAGTGTGCATGCCAATCTGCAACATAGATCCTTGCCAAAATAGCTACATCAAGCTCATCACATTGATCCCAACGTTTGTCTTAGTTCATTTTGTGTTACTATAACAGAATGCCACTGGGTACATTATAAAGAAAAGAAATTTATTTGGTTCATAATTCTGGAGGCTAGGAAGTCTAAGAGTAAGGCTCTAGCACTTGGGAGGACCTTCATGCTGTGCTATTTCATGGCAAACAGAGGAAGGGGAAGCAAGGTCAAGAGTGAGAAACAGAGAGGGTTGAACTCACATTTCTAACAATCTACTTTAATGATAGTTAACCTACACGTGATATAATGACATTTTAATACATTCCCAAGGGCAGAGACCTTATAGCATAATTGCCTCTTAAGAGTCTTCCCTATTAATACTATCACAGTGGCAGTTAAATTTCGACATGAGTTTTGGAGGGGACAGTCAAACCTTAGCATTCCACTCCTGGCTCCCCAAAACTCACTCACATACAAATTACATCTTTTCATTCTATTCCAATAGCCCCCCGTGTCTTAATTGGTTCCAGTACGAACTCAAAAGTCCAAAATCTAGCAGAATCTCATCTGAATCAGAGGTAGGTGAGGCTTAAGACACGAATCATCCTGAGGCAAATTTCTCTTCAGCTGTGAACCTGTGAAATGAACAAGTTATGTGCTTCCAAAATGCAATGGTGGGACAGGGATAGGATAGACATTCCCGTTTCAAAAACGGTAAATAGCCCAGAAGAAAGGGGTAACTAGTCCCTACTATGTCCAAAACCCAACAGGAAAAATATTAAGTCTTGAAGCTAGAGAATAATCTTTTATTTCATGTCCTGGATCCTGGGCACACTGATAGGGGGTTGGGGCCCCAAGGTTTTTTCAGGTAGCCTTGCTCTCATGGTTTTGCTAGGCTTAGCCCATGCTTCAGCTCTCAGGTTAGCGTTTTGTGCCTGCAGCTTTCCCAGACTGGCTTTGCACACTGGTAGCTTTCCAGTTCTGAGGTCTCAGGAGTAGCTTCACTCCCCCAGCTATACTAGGTATTGCCCTAGTAGGGGACTGTCTGTGGTGAAAGAGTCTCCTCTGAGGTGTAACCCCATGACATGTCTCTGCCTGGACCCTCAGGCTGCCTGAGATATCCTTTGAAATCTAGGCGGAGGTAGCCATGCCCCCCATTTTTGCATTATGCAAGCCTGCAGAATCAGCACCATGTGGATGTCACAAAGGTTTATGGCTTGTACCTTCCAGAAGAGTGAGTTGGGCCACATCTGGGTTCACTTAATCTGTGACTGGGGTAGCTGAAGGGGTGCTGCACCAGAATGTCAGAGTTCTGAGGTGGCAGCAAACCCTTGGAGGGTGCCCTGGGCAGTTCCCTGAAACCATTCTGCCCTCCTAGAGCTCTGGGTCTGTGATAAGGCCAGTCCTGAAGATCTCTGAAATGCTTTGAGGGTCATTCTCCCATTGTCTTGAGGACCCCTTCTATTCATATGAATCTCCTTAGCAAAGGTCACTTGGCCATACCCTTGATTTGCTCTCTTTAAAATGCTTTTTATTCTTTACATGGCCAGGCTAAAAATTTCAAACTATTTCCATTCCACTTCTTTTAAATTACAAATACCATCTTGTTATTTATTTCTTCTTGTATCTTACTATATGCAGGTGAAAGTAGGCACATAGCTTCTTCAATATTTTTCTTAGAAATTTCTTTCACCAGATATCCTAGCTCATCACTCTTAAATATTACCTTCTATAAAGCCCTTGGGCATGGACATTATTCAGCCAAGTTCTTGGCAAGTGTGTAACAAGAATGGTCTTTAGTTTCTAATATCTTGTTCCTCAGTTCCACCTGACACCTCATCAGAATGAGTTTCACCATGCACACCCAACATTCTTTTTTGTTTTTGGTTTGTTTGTTTGTTTTTTGGAAATAAGGTCTCACTCTGTTGCTCAGGTGTGCAATCACAGCTCACTGCAGCCTTGACCCTCCAGACTCAAGCAATACTCTGATCTCAACCCCCTAAGTAGCTGGGACTACAGGCACATGCCACCACACCCAGTTAATTTTTGTATTTATTTTGGGTAGAGACATGGTTTCACCGTGTTTCCCAGGCTGGTCTAGAACTCCTGAACTCACGCAATCCTCCCACCTCAGCCTCCCAAAGTGCTGGGATTACAGCCAGGAGCCACTGCACCAGGTCTCTACCAACATTCTGATCATGCCCACTTAAGTAATCCCTAAGAAGATTTAGGGTCTTACTAGTTCTGGTGTTTTCTTCTGAGCCCACATCAGAATTGCCCTTAACACTCCATATATGGCAATCTAGGCTTTTTCTAGCCTGCTCCTCCAAGTCCTTCCAGCCTTTATCCGTTACCCAGTTCCAAAGCCACTTCCACATTTTTTTTGTTATAGCAACAGCCCCACTTCACAGTATCATTTTTCTATCTTGGTCCATTTTGGGTTGCTATAACAAAACGCCATAGACTGAACAATTTATAAAGAAAAGAAACGCATTTGATGCATGGTTCTGGAGGCTGGGGAGTCTGACGGCATGACACTAGCATCTGGTGAGGGCCTTTAGGCTGCTTCATCCCATGGTGAAGGTGAGAACAAGAGACAGAGAGGGCTGAATTTGCTTTTATAGCAACCCACACTCACAATAAAGAGCCTACTCCCACAATAACAACATTCATCCATTCAGGAGGCAGAACCCTCATGGCCTAATCACCTCTTAATACCTCTTAATTGTCTCTATCACAATTAAATTTCAACATGAGCTTTGGAAGGGACATTGAAACCATCACAATTCTTTAATATAT
>NW_012100320.1:8641179-8648682 GCF_000951045.1 Mandrillus leucophaeus | reverse complement strand
TTCACCATGGTCTCGATCTCCTGACCTTGTGATCCGCCCGCCTCGGCCTCCCAAAGTGCTGGGATTACAGGCGTGAGCCACTGCGCCTGGCCAATATATTTTTTAAAAAACAAGGATCTATGTGGAGGGAGCAGGGCTTGCAGTTCCTCCTCACTCCAATTTACACATGAGGAACTGAACTGAGCTTTTGAGAAGAGAAAACCAACCAACACAGCTAATTATTTGACTGTGGTTGTTCTGACTCAAAATTGGCAACCTCCTCTAGGACCCAGTCTCTTTGCAGCCTTCACTCTCCAGAATCCCACACTCCGGTAAGATTGACACCCTACTGTTCTCTCACATGCTCTGCTCCCATCCTCCCTCCTGCCTTTCCTCCTGCTGGTCCCTTTGCTTGGAGCACCCTCCCACCTTGAGCCCCACGTTATCCAAAACCCACTGTAGTTCTAGATGCAGCTTCAATACCCAGTCCTCATGAAACTCTTGCAGCTTCTCCAATGCAGAGTGGCGAACCACACTGACCCCTTGAAACATCACGTCAGATGACATCCCCACTAGTTTCTTAGAAAGCTGAGAGCCTTCGGATATTTTCCCACTTCATGCCCCATGGCAGGCTTGAGAAGGAGATAACGTAGCCCGCTCCCTGAAGGAGAGGGGGCCGAGGCTCAGAGAAGCTGCAGCGTGGCTGAGAACCCTTGGCTGGCAAGGGGAGTGGTGGGATTTTGCTCAGGTCTGTGCACTCCCAACATCTGTGCTCATTGTAAAGGGGAAATGCTCCTGACCTGAACTTCTTCCCTACCCAATGAATATGGCTGTTCCAGGTGAGAACTGTGGTCATTCCTGGGTCCCTAAATGTGGCAGCAGAGTGGCCAGCACTTCAAGGTAGCTGCTCATTACATAGATGTAGAAGGAAGGGAGGGAAGGAGAAGAAAAGGATGATCTGAATCCATATACTCGAATCATAAGCATTAGGGGATAAATTAATTGCTTGATTTAGGTTTTAATTAGGGCTTAAGAAAACAACAGCTGTTTATCTTGAGTACCAACTGGGTGTGATGACACATGATCCACAGATAGGAACTGAGACACTGTGCCCACTTAAGATAAGCTTCAATAAACTGAAAGTGAGCGATGAACTACTATTTAAATGGAAAGGACAATCTATTCAAAGTCTTCAGTAAAACATTACCGAAATGTAGCACCTTTAGACAAAATTGGAGTTGGAGAATATAGCAGAAGGGAAAACCTCGAAGATGGGGAGGCAGAAGACCTGGGGTTGAATCTTGGTGGTTTATTAACTGTGAGACCTTGAGTGAGTCCCCCTTGTTCCATGGGTTTCCATGACCTCATCTGAGAAAAGATGACCTGGATCACTGCCTGCTGGAATATTGTGCCGACTCATGCTCACACTGAGCTCTCAATGTTTTGCTCAAGATTCTACATCTCATTTTGTTTCAAGCCACATGAGCTCCCAAGGCAATCTTTGCAGGATTCCCTTTACCTTTTACGGTCTCTCTTCTGCCATGCTGGATTTTCTAGGTCAAGGAGGGAGACACCGAAGGTGGCCCACATGTCTGTGTCTCCCTCATGCTGGGAGTTCTGAGAGGACAGGCCCACATGAGAGTGAGTTCTCTAGAACCAGTGCCCACCTGAGGGTAGGCATAAGAGTGGGCCTTTCAGGAAAGGAGGGATGACTGAGTGGATAGATGGATGAGTGAATGAAGGAACAAATATGTGATTGTCACATTCAGGGAAGGAGGCCAAAGTAACCAGTTAATCCAGAAGATCTGCCTAGAGGAAGTGCTTCCACATGCACTGAGTTCCTATTTGCCTGGTGCCAGGCACTGTGCTTAGCCTTTTCCAAGCACTCTTTTCCAAGCACTCCCAACAGCTCTTTGGAGTAAGTGCAGTTATTTCATCCCATTTCACAGACGAGGGGACAGAGACACCAGCTGCCCAAGGTTATAGGACTGAGGTTTAAATTCTAATCCTGCAGAGGCCCAAGCTGGTGTCTTGAACCTTCTGAGTCCTGTTTGCATCCACAGCTCCCTTTCTGCCCATCTGCAACCGAGAGACCCTTCCCACCCTCACAAGTGTTGATCACAAATGATTGGTGGGTGGGTGAGCCTTGACCCTCAGGGAAGATCAGAAAAGGCACCAATTGGGATGTGATCAATGGGACAGGAAGAAGACACCTCTCACACACTCTCAATAAACTCAAATTTTTCATAAACACGTCTTTATTTTTTAAATAAATCCAGAGCCCCACAGGCTGAACCCAGCCTCAGCTTCTTCTCCAGGCCTACCCACCCTTTGAGAGCTTCAAGGCTTAGAATGAGGCCGGGTAGCCCAGACTCACTTAGGAGTGGGACATCTGTCACCCACCCGCCTTGCGGGACGAACAACGAAGCTCTCTTATCCCACTTGTTCCCCCTCCCAGGGCCGCCAAGATGTAGGGACAGGCGTTAATTGAAGCCACAGCAAACTGGGCCAGAGCTGCCTGTGATGCTGAGAAACACACCGGCTGTTTTCAAAGCGCCTTTCTCTCCTCTCCTTTCTAATGAAAACCCTCATGTAATCTGTTAGTGCCACTGCGCTGGAGCATGAATTATTCAGAGAAGTCTCTGTTCCGTTATCTCCCCTCCCCGGGGACGCCCCTACCATTGTCCGCCCTGATGGGTCATTATGCACTCTGTGAATTTAATCTTTTAGGCTATCCGGCCGCACAGAAAAAATGTATGAATAACAATTTTCCTGTAATAACCTTCAACTAACCTTTCAACCAGAGTGAGTCATTCCAATCCCATTTTCACATCAAGAGGAGTCAAAGGCAGGCAATTACCTCTTATCTGTTTCAGAAGCTGCCCCCACCCCAACTGCACCCTTAATTTTTAAAGATGTGTTGAAGAATGTGTGGGAGCCAGTGGAGGAGGGGGCCTGGGTGGAGGAGGTGAGAAGGGTTGGGTGGTAAGAGGCAGGCACTGGCATTCCAACATCGAACTTCAGCCTTTCCCTCTGGACCTGCCCTCTGGACATTGAAGCAAACTCTGTCCAGTGCAAAGTCCCGGGGCTGGGTCAGCTCCTCCCATGAGGCTGAGGCACCCTCACCCCTATTTTCCCCATCTCCCTTTTTTGATCTTGAGTTCAGCCTGGTTCTGAGCACCCATCTCTCTTCCCTAGGCTCCTTGGCTCCCCAGGTAGGGTCTAATACACTCATCCACACACAGGTCTTAGAATGGCAACTTCCAGTGGCTCAAAAAATCCTAACAGGAGGGGGCATGAGCAGTGCTTACCCTAAGGGACTTGGCCCATTCATAGTGTATACAACAGACTCTAGGCCTTTCACTCCTGGAGCAAGTCTTTGCTTTGCCGTTTTGCCTCACATTAATCTTTTTTTTTTTTTTAATTAACCAAGTGAAAAATGTGAACTCAGAGTGTGAAATGACTTCTCCAAGTCCTAATTCAGAAGAACAGATCCTGGACTAGGACCCAGGGGTCCTGACTTCCCTCCCAGTGCTCAGAGCATCACACTGCCTCTTAAAGTGCTTGAATGGTGGCAGTACAGGCATGATGGCCTTTAGAGGAAGGGATTCTTGATATTCCTCAAACCAAACCTTGCCAAGCCTTCGTGGGTCTTCTTTCTAGGGTCACACAATAGTCAAGAACCTTGTGCTGAAGGCCTGACAGATTCCTCAGTGGGTTAATGCCACTCTGGAAAATCACAGAGGTAGCATGGAAAACATCAGGTGGCCTGCCTGGGTGACCAGGTTGCTCAGAGACAGTGAGCTGCAGATAGAGAGGGAGGTGCTATGTGATGAGATGAGAGAGGACAGGGTGAGTAGGTACTGGGCTCACCAGCAGCGGGCTTCTTCTGCCATTGGTTTTCAGACTGTTGGTTAGCAGGGTCCCGCACTCTAAACCATCTGCCTGTTTCAGGCCTACCCAGCGTAGGGAGCATCACCTCCCGAGAGTCCTATTTCACATCTACCTTCCTGACCCTCCCAATCCCACGCAAGACCCCACCAACTCGTTTTTCTACAACCTGCAACCTTGACACTCTAAGAAGCTTTCTGTCTTTCCCTCTTGACCTCTCTTCCTCCAGCAATTGGATGACTGGAAGGAGGCAGCCTGGACTCAGCTCTCCCTTTCTCTCTGTTCCAAGTCTGTTGGCTCCTTGTCCAGGCTTTTCCTCTGCTTCTCTTTCTGGTGCATTTGCATCACTCCTAGCATAGCCCCTGCTGCCTTTGCAGAAGGATATTTCTGAAAAAAACAAAAAACAAAAAACAAACAAACAAAAACAACAAAAAAAATTCTCTAAGGCCTCAGAGGAAATATACAAAAACACTGGCAATGGAGGTGAATAAGTCATGAGGGTGGGGCCCTTGTGAATAGGATTAGTGCCCTTATAGAAGGGTTTGACTGAGGGAGTTCTTCCCTTCTGTCATACAAGGACAGGTGAGGACACAATGTTTTTCCCCTTTGGAGGACACAGCAACAAGGCATCATCTTGGAAGCAGCCCTCATCAGACAACTGAACATGCCAGGGCTTGATCCTGGACTTTCAGCCTCTGGAACTGTAAGAAAATAAATTTATATTTCTTATACATTACCCAGTCTCAGATATTTTGTTGTAGCAGTAAAAAAAAAAAAGAATTAAGAGTTTCCAAACTTTAGAATATGTATTATAAAAGTTGATGAGCTAAGAGAATCATAGTCCTCAACTTTTTTACCCTCCCATTGAAGACCTGATTATGATGTGAGTGTGAATGGTGGAAATGGGGCCTGCTGGTGAGGGAAGGGCCTTTGCTGGAAGAATCCAAAATGGCAGCTGACAGTGCAAGGAACAAACCATGAAGACCACCATAGGGGACCACTCACACTCAAGTCTGGGCTGCTGGTGCAGCACCTCCAACAGGCACCCCGGAGGAAGAAGCCGGCACTGCTCAGGGAGGGGGCAGCCTCTTCAGGAAGAAGCTTTCCTAGGTCAGAATTCAAACTCAGGTCCATCTGTGTCCAAAGCCTGCATGTGTCTCCATCATCATCTCCCTTTCCAGCACACATAAGATCATTCTGAATCCCAATGGACTTTGCCTTAGCTTTGTTTATTTTTCCAGTGGCCATAGTATGGACACATCCCTTTTACCTCCCCTTTCTCTACCCCACTTGTACCACCATCTTCTACAATAATGCCAAGATCACCCACCCTTAGACCCTGAAAGCAGCCTGCCACCTTTTTCCCTCTGTGCCAGTTAATCAAACCTTACAGTCTCAGTCTCAGTCTCAGCTCCTGGAGAGTTTGCCTTGGAGTCTGGTACAGATTCTCAGCTCACAGCAAGGCTAGGGGAGAATGCTCTGAACTGATGGTGTGTGTTCTCTCAGATGTTTCACATTTGAGTGTATATAAAAGAGCAAAATGGGCTGAAGAGCCAACATTTGTGCTACAAAAACATGTCATATCAACAACAGCTACCTTGTCCCCAGAGAAAATTAGGTTGTATAGATGTGTATGTGGTTTTTTTTTTTCTTTTTTTTTTTCTGGGGGTGGAAGTGTTGTATTTTAATGCCTGATTTTGGCAGTTGGTGCAGAAAAATAATCGTGATGCCAATGGCCAAATTTTCCTCCATCCAATCTCAGAAAACTCGAGTTTATGTTTAAATTTCATGCAGCAGAGTTATATACACAGTGCATGAGGGCGGCTGTTCAAAATGTACACATTTCTAGCTCCACTGTATTTTTTTTTCTTTTTGCAAAAGAGAACTGAGACATAAACACCACCCCCGTCTGACTGCACACAAGGTATGTATGTATGCGACAAAAATAACTCCCCCGGGATTTCTACAGCCAGGCTGTCGTGCACAGGCACTGCACACGCCAGTGCAGATTGCTAACAGGTGTGGCTCGGGGGAACGATGAAGCCAAGGACAGGCTGTGATGACTGCACGCTGGTGAAGTGATGGCAGAGAGGGGTGCACCACCTCCCTCTCCCACGACCTGACCCCATCCCCCTTCCACAGTAAGTACCAGGCACGATCTTGGGCATCATTGCCAAAATGTGGGATTCCAAGCAGTACTATAGCTCCAAGATTGGCCTCTCGTAGGAACGTGAGAGGACATAAATGTCAACCTGAGTTTGGGGAGCTGGAGTAGCCACTCTGAAGCAAGGCTGGACTTGCTCCCTACTGTCCACTGCTTAAGAAACCAATGGTCTTATGTCCCTGCAGAATCTAGGATGACGAATACTGAGGTGCTCTAGAAATATAGTCCGTTTCTGGAGCCTCCCTGCTGCCCTGTGAGATAGAAGGAGCAGGACCCTCCCTCTTCACAGGTGAGTCTCTGAGAGGCTGAGCGGCTGCAGTATGGTCACACAGCCAGGCAAAGGCAGAAAAGAGCCTGGACACCTTCTGCTGCTTTTGCAACAGACCATGAGGAGAGGCCCAGGGGAATAGCATGCAAGGTGCAGGGTGACTTGACTGGAGGGACAGAGGAAGTCCTGCCTTACCCATTTGCAGACCTGAAATTCTCAAGGGGAGTCAGCCACTGGGTGTTGACAAAATTTCCCAAAGGCGTGTTAGGTGGCACCTAGATTCAAGATGTGCAAAAGCGTTAAAAGGCTCTGTGCCCAAAAAGTCTGGGCAATGCTGATTTAAACAAATGTAAAGCATTTTACACCCTGCAGGACTTCTCAGAGCCCTATGCTAATGACCCAAGGTGGGGCCTTAAGTATGCAGGATCTTCCAACCACATTGACCTGAAAAATATTTTCACAAAGCCCTTTTCAGACCTAGTGCTTTGCAGACACACACTTTGTGGAATGCTGGATTAAGGCAATGATGAGTATAGAAAGGCATACTTTTCTCAGGGAGGAGTAAAATATTATTCTAATATTAGTTAAATCCTTCTAAATGCAAAGTGGTTTAACAGATTAGCTTTAAATAATCTGAAAGACTCTGAAGAAATGGGACACAGGAAAGGTAAGTTTTGATTTGAAGAAGAGCAGAGGGAAGTGAAACTGCCTTAAATCCAATTTGAGAAAAGCTTATTTAAATGTGTTGCTGGAAAAAAAAAAAAAAAAAGAAAGAAAGAAAGAGACGGTTTCCAGTTTTGTCGAAGTTTGGCTTTGTACCAAGAACTCTTAGGCCGAGGTGAGACGTAAAAGGTGCTAACGCATTGCCCAAGGGTCCTATGTCAGATTTAAGCAAAGCCCAGCCAGAGGCATTTTGGGGGACAGCTGTTGGCTGGGGGTGTAGGGGTGGGATCTGGGAGCTGAGTTGTTTTTGCTTTATCTTGAAGAGGAGAGAAATAGCTGCTTTCTTAGAGGAAAAAAGCATTCATTTGGGGAGGCTGTGATGTAAGAACACACCTCTGCTCCATCAACTGTTGGTGGGAGTGTAAATTAGTTCAACCATTGTGGAAAACAGTGTGGCGATTCCTCAAGGATCTAGAACTAGAAATACCATTTGACCCAGCCATCCCATTACTGGGTATATACCCAAAGGATTATAAAT
>NW_012100320.1:8628618-8640394 GCF_000951045.1 Mandrillus leucophaeus | reverse complement strand
CAGTTTCCTCCCTGTAAAGTAGGGATCCTGAAGGCTGCCTGGCTTACCTCCCAGGTGACAGGTGGATTAAATGAGAAGGAATAAATGCATGTTATAAAAGGAAGTTGCTATACAAATTCCAGTCATTATTACATGACAGAATGTAAGCAATATTAGGAAGGCATCCTCTCCTATCTAGAAATATTGTTATGCCAAGGCATGTCAAAGGGCCTGAAATATTATTAGAAATTTATTCCCTGGAATGTTAAAGGCTTTTAGATGTTTAAGACATTCTCACTAAAATGCATTTGGGAGGCATCAATATTCAGCGATTATCTCTGGGCCTCTGAGCACCTGGCCTGAGAGATGGACTTTTCCCGGCTGGCAGCAAACCAGCAAACCAGTAAACCAGTGGGGATGGGGCTGAGGAGGGAGGGGTGTGATAAAGAGAAGCCAGCGTCCCAGGCAGGTGCTCCCCAAGTGTGGGATAGACCAACGCTTCTCACCCCTGCATGTGCCCATGAATGACATGGGGAGGGAGTTAAAATGCAGAATCGCAGTCAGGGGGCCTGAGCGGGGCCTGAGAACCCTCATTTCTCAGGAGATCCCACATGAGGCCAACACTGCAAAGACCACATTTGGAAGAGCAGTGATACATAACAGCAAGCCCAAATGTCCCCAGAAAACCAGGCTTTGGTGGAAGGCCTAAGCCCTACGGCGTGTGATGGTTTGGGAGGAATTCTGGCAAAAAGCAGCTCTCCCTCATGAGAGAATGACTAATACACAGGGCTGCTGTTTTTAAATTTGGATCTGTATTTTCGTGGGATCTTGATTAGTGCTCTGAAGAACTGTAAGATGCACACACAAAATGGGGCCTTGAGACTTTGCTGGGGCCCATGTCCGCAGGGCCCAGGAGGGCCTGAATCCCCCTTCCCCTCTGGCTTGCACATGGAGCCCCAGGTTCCCCCTCCCCTCACCTTGTATTCTACCCCAGCTCACGTTTTCTGAGGTCCTAGCTCTCCCCCCTGCCTTTATGTGTCTGAGTGGTATGTGGGCGTGCTGTTTCTCTCTCTCTCTCTCTCTCTTTCTCTCTCTCTCTCTGTCCCTTTCTTTCTTTCTATTTGTCCCTCCCCTTCTCCCTCACTTCCCGCCTGCCCTCTCCATCATCATCATCCTTATCCTCCTCCCCACACTGTCTCTACAGTAGCTGGTTCGCAGAGGATAGGTGACTCACAACCTCACCAAGTGATCAGAGCTCACTCTCAGAAATCACCAGCATTTACACACTGGACCAGGAGCCCCCTGAAGGCAGACACTGCTCTCTTCTGCTTGGAGCTCCAGTGCTGGCATAGCACGCAGTACAGGGAGTGGAAGAAGAGATTGGACATTTTCCCACTGCTTGTAATACATACTTGCATTTGGAGGGCCTCATGGCAGGGCACCTTCAAAACCCAAGTCAAAATACACAGTGCTTCCCAAGCTCTTGCTTTCTGGCTTTCTCAGGTCCTTCAGGTTAGTATGAGTGTAAAATTAGGAAGAATCAGAATGTGATGAATAAGACCAGCCATCTAGCACAAGAATCCAAGTGATTATCTGTGAATGTGTGACTGAAGAGCCTCTCCCACCTGGACTCGTGGGTCTTCCCTCTGGGAGAAAGACTGGGGAGGGGGTAATTCCTGGGAGGGGTGAGCTGCACAGCATCTCTAAAGAGGGAAACCAGACCAAGTCACTGATCTCATTGAATTTCGGACACATGGCATTTGGTGGGTGGAGCCTGCCTTTCAAGGAAAATGTGGTCATCTGAGCTCAAGGACAGGGTTGTCATAAATATGCAACTTAATGGTCAAAGCTCCGTGATGGATATACGAAGTCTGTTATATAATTCTCTCTGTTTTTGTGTAGCTATGACATTTGTCAAAATAGAAATAAATAAAAGAAAAGAAGAACCAACACATGCCTTGCTTTCTGATGAGAATCTGACTACTCCCCATCCTGCCGGTAAAGACTGCTCCAACCCCAGCCACGAGATCCTGGTTTATTTGGTGGTTACATTTCCCTTTGCAAATTATGAATGTGACATTCAGGTTTAGACCGGTACTGCTCAAAGTGTGGGATACAGACAGGGGCCTGTGACCTGTTTGTTACCAGAATACAAGGACATTGAGAGAAAACCTTTAGAGACTCGTGTGGTCACTTGGCATCGCCCTAACTCTATGCACACAGTCAGGGGACTGGTCTTGTCTCATCAAACAAGATTCAACTGGTGAGTTTCACATGATATGAACTGAGTGTTGGTCACGTATAGTGGGGCTGTATGTCAGACCATGACAGACCAGAAAATTCTTTTCTTAAGTGGTATTTCCGAACATACAGTTCAAATCCTTGGGGTGTTAGTTGGCATAAATGAGTCTGTTAGAATCTAGACACCATGGAGTACCAAGAAGAACACATTTCTAGACCTACAACAGCAAGACCCCATGCATGGCCCTGCCTAGATCACCTGCGGATCCCTGTGCCCTATGCTTACCTGCTCCTCATCCAATTTATTGAAAAGCAACAGATGCAAAACACACCCAATGACAGGGACAAATCCAGAGCCCCTGTTTCCCTTTCCTTTTTCGAATTAAAACGGCGAGGCATTGAGGCTGCCTCTTTCAGATCCCACTTCCCGGGAGGACCTGGCAGGGACAGAGGGTCACTGAGGAGTCCCACGCAAGCTGTCCAGGCTGGTCTGGAAGTGGGTGATCTCAGAAGCGATGATTTAGAGCACAGCGTGGCAGGGTTGGAAGCGGAGGTAGCTGCTCCCCACGGCGCTCATTAAGCTTCCATAGATTGCGTTTCCTGCCTCCCCCGCTAGCCCTCTAAAGTGCCTGTTATTAATTCATAAAAACACTGCAAGCGTGATTGAGTCCGCTGATTACTGGAGCAGGCAGACACAAGAGACGGTGAAATATTCCGTGTCTCTCTACCAGGCTCTCAGGGGCTCAGGAGGAGGAAAAAAATAAAAAGAGAGAAAAGCAACAACACGAAGAAAGGAATATGGAAAAAAACGGTGTTGTGAAATATTAATCAGAACTGTTTGCCCCTGGGGGCCAAAAATATGAGGCAGCATAATCAATGTAGCAAGAGCTGCCCGGCGACATGTCTTTGAGAAGCTGATTATTGCGGGTAAACACAGCTAAATATTCTGGATCTTTGGACTGTGCCTCTGGTGTCACTGGAGAATCCGATTCCCTTATCATTCTTCTGCAGGCGTGGCCCCAGGGGAGCATGGGAGGTGCTGGTTGGATGTGGCTGACTGGGCAGGGAGTCACTTGGGCCCAAGCAGGAGCTGCATTCTTTCTTTTCCAAACACTGATTCCGGTGGGGTGGGAGTGGGTGTGTGTGGATGATGCCTAAGGTGGTGTGTGTGTGCATGGGGGTTGGAGCGGCCTCTAGAGTCTACTCCTGACAGCTAATGACCCAATGCGAGCCATGCCAAGGGAGCTCTGGCTCTAGCATAGCCTTCTTCAGGGTTCCCAACAGGAGACCTGGTAGATTTGGGGGTGATTCAGGGGGGTGTGCATTCAGGGGTCTCCACACAGATTGTAGTCTATCCAACTAAACTGTACTGGAGAGGGTGTGGTGAGTCAACTGCAATGTAAGCTCATGGCGTACACATTACCGCATTAGAGGGCCCTATGTCTGCCCTGCATCCCTCAAGCTCAGTGACTGGACCATGAGGCCTGGATGTATAAGTAGAAGGGAACTCTCATCTGTTGCTATAGGCTGGAGTGAGCCCGGGAATTGTCCAACACCAAGGGTGGAGTGATGTGGATGTGGGTCTTACAGGTGCTGAGTCTGAGACAATCAGAGTGGAAAGTGAATTTAGAGAACAGGAATTGCAACCTCCACATTGTGCAGAGGCCCAGGGAAGGTCAGTGACTTGCTCAAGGTCACACAGCAGAATAGGATTCTTGATGTATAGGTTAGGGTCCTGGTATACTGTTAGGGCATGAAAAAGGAGGAGCAGAGGTAACTGATGGAAATAGTTCTGCACCGAGCCTCTGGGCCTAAGGAAAGCTTCCTATCAACTACACAGAGACTGGGTCAGAGGGTTTGAGCCTAGAGGAAGAGATGGTACCCCAGAATTTCTGAGTCCTAGCCCCAGCTCCACAACTGAATTTTTGGAGGACCTTGATCAAGTTATGTCCCCTCTCTAAGTTTCGGTTTCCTCATTTGTAAAGGAGTTTGACTGAGTAGTGAGAGCACAGATCTCACCAAGTCCACGAATGAGAGCAGTATTTGAGGTCAGCTGTGGCCAGGACCTTTTTTATGGAGGATAGAAAGAGGATCGGGTTTAGCAAGGCATGCAGGACTGTCATAGCATCCTCCATCAAGAGACCAGGAGAGCATCTGCCACAAAGGGACTTGGTAGGAGAATCACCCTTCTCTCTGAAGTGCCCTGACTTACTTAATTCTCCCCTTGGTGTTAAATAGAAAAGCTAGAAGAGCCCCATCTCTGCCTTCTATCAGTCATATCAGCTTCAGCAGAAGATCCAAGGTAGGGCAGGCACTGAGGAGATAATGGCTGATTGCTTTGGTGAATAACTCAATTTAGAAAAGAAGTTTTCCTGGCTGGGCATGGTGGCTCATGCCTGAAATCCCAGCACTTTGGGAGGCTGAGGTGGGTGGATCATGAGGTCAAGAGATTGAGACCATCCTGGCCAAATGGTGAAACTCCATCTCTACTAAAAATACAAAAATTAGCTGGGCATAGTGGTGCATGCCTATAGTCCCAGCTACTCAGGAGGCTGAGGCAGGAGAATTGCTTGAACCTGGGAGGCAAAGGTTGCAGTGAGTCTAGATGGTGCCCCTGCACTCCAGCCTTTTACAGAAATAATACAGCAAGGATGACCAAGGTCCAACAACTTGCCCCTGGGAGCTGGCCATTGGTGGAGCTGGGCCTTGAACAAGCGCCTATCTGATTCCTGAGGCCCCTGTCCTTTTCACTCTGCCTCCCACCGATGTCAGCAGGTAAAGAGGAAACATATGCTTTCCACTGCTGGTTTACTTTCAGGCCAGTAAAGTGAGCTTTGGGCTGGGGAGAGGGCTAGGAGCTGGTGGTACAGCTGACACCTGTGATAAAGGGGGTGATCAGACAGAGCCCAGATGGCCCTGAACTCAGTTCAGTCTTCTGAGGCCAATGAACTATGCTCCTGAATCCTGAGAGAGCTTGCAAAGATCACCACATAGCTGATGGAGAAATATGAAGGACTGAAGAGATGAGAAAAGCTAAATTTCTGAGCTTTTGGTGAGAAATTCACCAGTGGTGAATAGTGTGGAATATAATAAGTGGAAATAATAATAAGTGGAAATTTGTTTTCCACTCATTATGGAAATAATAAGTGGAAATAGTGTGTGCTTATGAGTTTGATACTGATCTAGGGCAGTATTGTAGCATAAGTGATTAAAGCCACAAGTTATCAGCAATTAGAAAATGAAATAGTGATCATCGGGGCAAAGATGGCTTTACAAAATATAGGTGAATCAAAATAAGCCTATGTAAAAATAAGCTCCTGGTGACAAGGTTACCAGACTGGTAATCAGAGAAACACAATAAATGTAAGAGATCTAATTTCAGTAAAGCAATTGGCATGGACTCTTAATACATCCTGATGGAGATGAAGAAATACAGATGGAGAAATATGGGCAGGAACCTGGGAAACTGAGTTTAGCATAACTCAGGGGACTCTGAATAATGCCTAATGCCTGGATTTCAGCGGATGCTCAGCAACATTTCCTAAATAGAGTGTCCACTGGGTGGTAGCTGTGGCTGTGACTGAATAGGACCCTACCCCAACTAACAATTTTACCCATTATCTGATATAGACAGGGAAGTCAAGTTTAATATTAAATTGAGACTAATACCACAAGTATAACATGATCTTTTTAAAGTCCTCCATATACCCTCGTTTACCCTCAAAATAAAATTTAAAAAAAATTGAATATACTAAAAAAGTCCTGAAATACTACAAAGAAAACCTGAGAACAGTGGGGAGGGAGTGAATGATGAGTGTCAAGGGCAATTCTGATTTATCTGTGGTAATTATTTTATAATGAGAAGGTAATCATACATTACATGAATAGAATTTAAAAAATAAAAATAAAAAGAGCAGCCAGGCTCATCAAAGACTTAATGGGATATGAATATCAGACATGTTGCTCATTGGGAGACATAGAAGGTTCCAAACCTGGGCTTTATGTGTCTCACCTTTGACACAACCCTTGTTTGTGATGTTGACCTTTCTTCCCCACCCCCACTTTCTGGAAACCTGTTTTCTCTCTTACACAATCTGGTTTAGACTTGTGGTCTCCAAATGTAGCTACACATCAGAATCACTTGATAACCTTTTAAAAACCAAGAGATTTGGGAGTCACCCCATCCCTAACAATGAACTAACCACCATCGTTATGCTTCTTGTGGCAGAGAGTACAAACTGTGATGGATACTAAACACCAGGCACCTAGCTCTCCATTTTGGCTCTTATCACTCATAGTGGGTGTGTGATTACCATCAAAAAGATGGGGAAACAGAGGCCTGTGGAGGTATAGATCTTTCCAAGGCCATGCAGTTAGAACATGGTAAAGCCACAATCTGGAGGATTACCTATGTAATATGTTGTGCAGGCTCAGAGCAAAGCAATGGTTTTTCATGCAAGAAGAATAAATTCAGGAAAGAAGACTTCACTAAAGAGATGGCATTTGCACATCAGCTTGAAGGATAAGCATTGTTTGACATTACAGGCAAACCTGGTGGGACAGGTAAGGAGCTGCTCACATAAGATCTGAAGATGTGAAAACCATGGCCTTGGAGGGTAGGAGGTGCTGTCCTCTGGCTTGGAGGCTCATGGCATGCTGGGTGAGATGCAGCAGGGGAGGGGGCAGTGGCCTTCTGATTCCCCCATCCCATCTCCTCTGTCAGTGCTTCCCAGGGAACAGCCACTCACAGCCCTGTTAGCCCATCAGTCAATACTTCTTGACCCCCTACAGTATACGGAACCCTGAACTTGTCCCTGGAGCTCCCAGAAGCATGGGAAAGATGTTTCCCTCCCTCAAGGGGCTCCCAGTGGGAAAAAAGACCTGACTATGCTTTCAAGGAGTGCCAAATCACAATTTAGAAAATCGCTAGCAAGCCAAGACAGAAGCCTGAAGAGGTCACGTTGCTTAGGGTTACCTGCAAAATGAGGACTTCAGACTGCCCATGTTGGTGGAGGACAGCGGGAGAAGATACTGTAGAACCCAGCAGAACTTCAGCTGAAGGGTAAAGCTAACTTAAAAGAGGGAGAGCGTAACAAACACGGGGCACAGCTAAGCAAAAGTGCAGAGATGGGAAGCGCCAGGCCATGCGGGGGCCAGGATGAGGCTGCTGGCTCCTGTCTTTGACCCTGTCCTGTGGGTATGCTTTGGAGGGGAGCTAGGCTGCCAGCTTTGATTTTGGAACTTCAAGACAGCTTGAAGCCCTTGAAGCTAGTGACCCGGCAGCCTTTAACTTTCAGTGCCTCAAGCAAGTGGCTGTTGCTGCAGAGGGCTTCAGGCAGCCCAAGCCCTGGGCACTAGAGCACCTGTAGCCCCCCTACCCCAGCTCAGGCAGCCCTGGAGCCCCAGACTCTGAGGGACAGTAGCTGTCTTCTACCTGCAGGGCTGCTGGGACGATTAATGAGCTCATATTTATAAAGGACTCTCAGCTCCTCAGAAGGGCTCTGCAGAAATACGAGTGGGTTATAATTACCACCGCTGTAATTAATGAGTCCCAACTTCTTAGAGAATATAAAGTGCTTAATAAAAGGAGGGGGAAAAGAAAGGAAAAAAACCTAATGTGTTTGAACCTGTTTTTTTTTTTTTTTCTTTTTACAAAGTACACTTTGATAAGGTATCAAATGATATTGTCTTCCCTCCTATCAAAACTGAGAGGAGCCCCAGATGGCATGTCTCAATGCCAAGGGCAGAGTTTCCAGGAATAATGGAGTGCCTTGCAGCTCTCTGGAAAACACTGGGCTGGAAATTAATCCTGCCACTCCCAGTAACTTGGAAAGTGAATCCTCATCTGCAAGGGACGATATTGCCCACCTAACGCATTGGATCGGTGGTGGCTTATGAGCTTAGATAGGTGGGGCCCCACCAGTCCATGGCCACCTACACTCCAGATCCCGACTGCTCTACCTGGTGAAGGAAATAATGTCTCCTGCTTGGCCTAAACTGAAACGTTAGTGAATACACACTTCCACTTTTCCATTTAGATTAAAGAAAAGTTTATAATATACACCTTTTCACTTTTTTGTTTTGTTTTGCTTTTGAGATAGGGTCTTGCTCTGTCACCCAGGCTGGAGTGCAGTGGCCTGATCACAGCTCACTGCAACCTCGGCCTCCTGGACTCAAACGATCTTCCCACCTCAGCCTCCCGAGTAACTAGGACTACAGTTGAGTGCTGCTACACGGGTTAATTTTTGTATTTTTTCATCTCCCATTTTTACCCAGGCTGGTCTCGAAATCCCAGGATCAAGTAATCCGCCCTCCTCAGCTTCCTAAATGCTGGGATTACAGGTGTGAGCCACTGTGTCCAGCCTAGCTTTTTTCTTTGGTAGTCGTGGGAATATTATTCCCTTTGGATAAATGATCAGGATTGAAGGGAAAACACATTCTTACGGTTCTTGGAATGCATTGTTAAATTTCTCTCTGACTACCCAGTTGGCTAATGTATTAGCATTTTAATGTGCACATGTGTGTTTTTGTGGAACCAATGTGGAAGGGAGCACCATTTCTTTTGCGAGGTTTGCACCATTGGTCTAGTAGCTGAGAAGCTGGGAATTCTCACTCTGTCTCCTGGTACCTGCTGGTGTCAGTCAGGAGGTTATTAGTGGTGCTTCAGCATGGTAAAATAGGTAGATGCATAGAGTTAAGTTTTCTTCCATAGAGAAAAATAACTAAAAACTATATAACCAGGAATATACATATACTCTTTGGAAATTTTAAGAAATTGGATTGTTTGGGGCCGGGCGTGGTGGTTCAAGCCTGTAATCCCAGCACTTTGGGAGGCTAAGATGGGCGGATCACGAGGTCAGGAGATCGAGACCATCCTGGCTAACACGGTGAAACCCCGTCTCTACTAAAAAATACAAAAAACTAGCCGGGTGAGGTGGCGGACGCCTGTAGTCCCAGCTACTCAGGAGGCTGAGGCAGGAGAATGGCGGAAACCCGGGAGGCGGAGCTTGCAGTGAGCTGAGATCCGGCCACTGCACTCCAGCCTGGGTGACAGAGCGAGACTCTGCCTCAAAAAAAAAAAAAAAAAAAAAAGAAATTGGATTGTTTGGGAAAATAAGCCAGAAATTAATTATATTTCAAAACAATTTTTAAACACTTGCATGTGTTACCTTTTTTCTTTTTTTTTTTTTTTGCAAATTCAACTTGAGAAAAGTCTTTCTAAGGGCAAAGAGTAGATAGCGTCACTCCAATGAGATGTAATTCACTCTCTAAGCTTGGCTTGACGTGTTCAGCTGTCTATAGTGGCCTCGGGCTTCTTCCCAGCTTTGGTGCTATCAAGACTTGTTGACTCTGAGCTGTTGGGAAATTCAAGTCCAATTGCTGCATTTTATTATTTTCTGTCAAGTCATTCGCTAGAATCCCTTAGGTCTCAGCCAGTTTGCTTAATGTTATCAGCTGTGGTTCATTCTCCCTGGCCAGCGTCAGCATTTCTCACTTTCGCTCCCGCGCCTACGTAATGCATGGAGAATCTGTTGAGGAGACTTCTGTCTTCTGCTGGTGCTGACAATGTCTTTCCCAGCTGTTTAATGTATTCTCAATCTATTTGTGCAAACAATGCAGCATGTGAAACCACAGTTGGATTTTATTGAAAGCGATGGGTGTTCCTGTCTACCTTCCTCCCCTGTTAGGAGCCACTAAACACAAGGACAGTTCTACTTGGCTTTGACTCTCCAGCCTTTGGAAGAGGGAAATAAATGTAGGAACACATGTCAAGAATATGTGGAAGTCACTTGGCCTAGAACCATAGAGCCTTTCTGGAAAGGGACATCTCATTAGCGAGAAGCTTTCTCCATAAACCTGGAAGGAAAGCTAGTGTTTCATTAAGCACAAGGAGGAGAGCAAGGCTGTCTTCAGGTATTTGTGGGGACGTACAGCCTAAGTGCCTGCCTGCCCTCCTGAGCACCCCAGGTGATCTGCCCCCAGTTTCTGCTGATGGCCCCACCTGAAGCACAACTACTGAAACAGGTGGGTGGGCATCTGACCCAGGCTTGGGTTATCTTACATTCTATCCCAGTGCTGTGGTCTGAATGTGTCCCTAGAATTTGCATGTTGAAACTTAATGGCCAGTGTGATAGTATTAAGATGAGGCTTTTAGGAAGTGATTAAGTCATCAAGACTCCACCTTCCTAGATGAGATTAGCCACCTTATAAAAGGCCTGTAGGGAAATAGCTGGACCTTTTTTTGCCCTTTTGACCCTTCAGCCATGTAAGGGCACGGTGTTCATCTCCTCTGGCACACATCACATCAACAAGGCACCAGACCAGACCGTCATCAGACACCAAACCAGGAAGAAGAAGCTCCCAGAACTATGAGAAATATGTTTCTATTGTTTATAAATTACTCAGTCCCAGGCATTTTGTTACTGCAGCACAAGCAGACTAAGACACCCAGGGAATTTGGAACGGGGTCCTAGAGACTTTTCCTGTTGGCACTTGAAATGGCAGAGCAGGGTGACCATTCTCTGCTGTATACACAAGGGAGAGAAAGCCAAAATTCAAAGAAGGAGAGAGAGAGAGACAGTGACAGACATAGAGAGGCAGAGAAAGAGAAGTGGGGAAGGGAAGGATGAAGTTAGAGGGAGGGGTACAGAAAGAATCTGAGGCAGATGAGAAGGTCGGGGGGAATTGGAGACAGAATCCCACTGAGACCTAAGAAGGGGAAGGGAAGAGAAAATCAAAACCTTGAGCCAGGTTCCCTGTTTCTGGCTCCAAAGCCTCATGGGCCCACCAGCTTCCTGTCCTCAGTATCTGGAATATTCCCATGAATCCTTACAATAAATTCTGTTTTACTTAAAGCAACCAAGTAGCTTTCTGTTCCTTGCAACTAAATGATTTCGGCCTAAGATACTCTTGGTTTCCTTAATACATTGACCTTATTTGCAACCTTTATAATATTTTTAATTTTTAAAAACTAAAATCTAATGAGGAAAAGATCCTAATTTCTCCTATTTATTCCTTCTGCAGCAGAGAATTTTTAGTTGCCTACCTCATATCCATTCTACTCTCCCTATACTTTGGAGGTAGCATGTGCCTAACTAAAAAAACTGCTGTTCTAACCTCTCCAAGTCATCCGGTGGGGTCCCCAGGAAAGCCCCTGAAAGGGGCTGACTCAGATGCCCGGTGAGTTTTGTTCCTTCCTTCCTCTTAGAATCTCTCTGTCTGGAACATGGACATGATAGCTGGAGCTCCAGCAGTTATCTTGTGAATAAGAGAATGGGGCCACACTTTGGAGCTGGCAGAACGGAGAGCTGGAAGGAGCCTGGTTACTTGATGAAATCATGGACCACCCTAAGCAGTTGGCAAATAGTTGTCTATGGCCTACTTGGGCTTACCAACTCTACCCTAGGTCCAGCCCAGAGAACCTCAATCCTAGCTCCTTTATCCCGATCTGTATCCAGGCTCCATATTTCCTCTCTGGGACTCACCTATATGATCCTAACGTCTTCCTTTTCATCCTGTTGAGTCAGCTTTTCTGACTGCCTCTTCCATTCTGGGT
>NW_012100320.1:8591117-8628568 GCF_000951045.1 Mandrillus leucophaeus | reverse complement strand
GGAAGGAAAGCTAGTGTTTCATTAAGCACAAGGAGGAGAGCAAGGCTGTCTTCAGGTATTTGTGGGGACGTACAGCCTAAGTGCCTGCCTGCCCTCCTGAGCACCCCAGGTGATCTGCCCCCAGTTTCTGCTGATGGCCCCACCTGAAGCACAACTACTGAAACAGGTGGGTGGGCATCTGACCCAGGCTTGGGTTATCTTACATTCTATCCCAGTGCTGTGGTCTGAATGTGTCCCTAGAATTTGCATGTTGAAACTTAATGGCCAGTGTGATAGTATTAAGATGAGGCTTTTAGGAAGTGATTAAGTCATCAAGACTCCACCTTCCTAGATGAGATTAGCCACCTTATAAAAGGCCTGTAGGGAAATAGCTGGACCTTTTTTTGCCCTTTTGACCCTTCAGCCATGTAAGGGCACGGTGTTCATCTCCTCTGGCACACATCACATCAACAAGGCACCAGACCAGACCGTCATCAGACACCAAACCAGGAAGAAGAAGCTCCCAGAACTATGAGAAATATGTTTCTATTGTTTATAAATTACTCAGTCCCAGGCATTTTGTTACTGCAGCACAAGCAGACTAAGACACCCAGGGAATTTGGAACGGGGTCCTAGAGACTTTTCCTGTTGGCACTTGAAATGGCAGAGCAGGGTGACCATTCTCTGCTGTATACACAAGGGAGAGAAAGCCAAAATTCAAAGAAGGAGAGAGAGAGAGACAGTGACAGACATAGAGAGGCAGAGAAAGAGAAGTGGGGAAGGGAAGGATGAAGTTAGAGGGAGGGGTACAGAAAGAATCTGAGGCAGATGAGAAGGTCGGGGGGAATTGGAGACAGAATCCCACTGAGACCTAAGAAGGGGAAGGGAAGAGAAAATCAAAACCTTGAGCCAGGTTCCCTGTTTCTGGCTCCAAAGCCTCATGGGCCCACCAGCTTCCTGTCCTCAGTATCTGGAATATTCCCATGAATCCTTACAATAAATTCTGTTTTACTTAAAGCAACCAAGTAGCTTTCTGTTCCTTGCAACTAAATGATTTCGGCCTAAGATACTCTTGGTTTCCTTAATACATTGACCTTATTTGCAACCTTTATAATATTTTTAATTTTTAAAAACTAAAATCTAATGAGGAAAAGATCCTAATTTCTCCTATTTATTCCTTCTGCAGCAGAGAATTTTTAGTTGCCTACCTCATATCCATTCTACTCTCCCTATACTTTGGAGGTAGCATGTGCCTAACTAAAAAAACTGCTGTTCTAACCTCTCCAAGTCATCCGGTGGGGTCCCCAGGAAAGCCCCTGAAAGGGGCTGACTCAGATGCCCGGTGAGTTTTGTTCCTTCCTTCCTCTTAGAATCTCTCTGTCTGGAACATGGACATGATAGCTGGAGCTCCAGCAGTTATCTTGTGAATAAGAGAATGGGGCCACACTTTGGAGCTGGCAGAACGGAGAGCTGGAAGGAGCCTGGTTACTTGATGAAATCATGGACCACCCTAAGCATTTGGCAAATAGTTGTCTATGGCCTACTTGGGCTTACCAACTCTACCCTAGGTCCAGCCCAGAGAACCTCAATCCTAGCTCCTTTATCCCGATCTGTATCCAGGCTCCATATTTCCTCTCTGGGACTCACCTATATGATCCTAACGTCTTCCTTTTCATCCTGTTGAGTCAGCTTTTCTGACTGCCTCTTCCATTCTGGGTTGACCTGAGTCTCCATCCCTTGTCTTTACTGTAGCCCACCCCTGCTGCTTGGCATGTCCAGCCCAGACTGGGATGACCCCATCCAGTTACCTGCACTGGGAGCCAAGACCACAACCACAAATCCAGTTATTCAGAGTGCTAAGGCAGGACCATTTGTCTAGGAGACAAATCTGGCAACTCAAACCTGATCCTAATCCAGGGCTTTTTAGCTCTGATAAGTGCTGTGCAGCTTCTCAGATGCCCAAGTCAGATACCTGGGGGAAAGCCTGTATTAGTCTGTTCTCATGCTGTTAATAAAGACATATCTGAGAGTAGGTAATTTACAAAGAAAAAGTTCAGTGGACTCACAGTTCCATGTGGCTGTGGAGGCCACACATTCATGGTGAAAGGCAAAGGAGGAGCAATGTCACATCTTACACGGTGGCAGGTGAGAGAGAGCATGTGCAGGGGAACTCTTCTTTATAAAACCGTCGGATCTCATGAGACTTATTCACAATCGTGAGAATGGCATGAGAAAGACCAACCCTCATGATTCAATTACCTCCCACTGGGTCCCTCCCATGACACCTGGGAATTATGGGAGCTATAATTTGAGATTTGAGTGGGGACACAGTCAAACCATATCAAAGTCCTTCTCTCACCACAACATTCAGAGGACCTCCCTCTCCAGGCAACTCCATCTGCTGCTAATGAGCATCATTTCTCTCTATCTCACTGCCACTTGCTGTTCAGTCTGCCATCCTGTCTCTCCTGGACTGTCCTAACAGCCCCTCTCTGAGATCTCTTCCTTCAACCTTGTTTCTGACCCAGGCTCCACCCTGTAGCCAGTGTGGCCTTTGCAGAACATCAATCTGATTATCTCCTTCCCCTGTTTAGCACATTTCAAACACTCCCTGTTGCCTCTAGAATCTCACTTGCTTCTTGGGCCATGTGTCCTATTTAAACATGAAGCTCTGGCCACACTGACCACTTGTCTTCCTCCCACCATCCTTAGGAAGCATTCCCTGACCTTTGGACCAGGTGGGATTTCCCTGGTGCTTGGTCCCAAGACCACCTGCACATCCCCTACAAGAGCTCTCAGCTCTTGATTGAAATCACTCATTGTCAGGACCTCCTCTGCAGGGCAGCACGTTCCTTAAGGAGGGGCCCATCCCACCCAGGTTTGCTCTGGGCCCACTATCTGGTTGAGCACCTGGCACAGGGTGTTGAGTAATAGAGGGCAGAGGCATTTCTCAGGGCCTGGGTCCAACAGAGAGGGCTGAAAAATTCCAGCAATTTCGAGGTTCCTCAGCTATGACCTAGAGCTACTTCCATCCATCCAAGACAGGAGCCTTCCTGGGCTTCACCACCCACCCTGTGAGGAAGGGCAGCATGAGATCAGACAGAAGGGTCCCCTGCTGCCTGCTGACACCCAGGCCACCAAACATGAGAGGAACGGAGTTTCCTCCTCGTTTCCCCTCCTGAAGGAAGACAAGGATTCTCCCTCCTCCTTTGCCAGAAGTGAAAACCATCCCTAAAGGGCACTGGATGAGAACTTGGAATTGGCCTTGGGAAATGAACCCAAATGATTGTGTAAGCTTAAGCTGTGTATATGTAAAACAGATTCCCATGTCAGGGATGCTCTAGCACAGCAGCTCTCCAACTTGAGCACACATCAGAATTACCTGGTGAGGGCCGGGCACAGTGGCTTATACCTGGAATCCCAGAACTTTAGGAGGCTGAGACAAGAGGATCACTTGAGTCCAGGAGTTCAAGACCAGTCTGGGCAAAATGGCAAAATCTCATCTCTACAAAAAATATTTTTTAAAAAATCAGCAGGGCACGGCGGTGCACACCTGTAGTCCCAGCTACTTGGGAGGCTGAGGTGTGAGGATTACTTGAGCCCAGGAGGTCGAGGCTGTAATGAGCTGTGATTACACCATGAAACTACAGCCTGGCAGCCAGAGTGAGACCCTGTTTCTAAATGAATGAGTGAATGAATAAATAAATAAATCACCTGGTGGACTTGCTAAAATACAAGTGTTGAACCCAATCCCCAGTTTTTGATTCAAGGGGTCTAGATGGGCCCGGGAATTTGCATTTTTAACAAGTTCCCAGGAAGGGCTGATGCAGCTGGTTGGGGGCCCCACTTTGAGAGTCCCTGCTCTACTTGGACCTAGAGGAGCCAACCAAGAGCCTCTGCTACCCTCAGAAACAAGGGAGGTGCTCTAGCTGGGCACTGACAAGCTGCGAAGCCACGGTCAGATGCATAGGAAAGCAATTGTGATGCCACCTCTTCTGCCCCAGAGAAGGGCTGTTGGGCATCTCTTGGGTGCAAACCCCATACCCAAATCCTGGTGTACCCAGGGGCAGCCTGGGCTCCATTTAGCTGCTTTTTCAATCCCTTCCTGAAAACCCTTGTAAAGAAGGAGAAAGATCTAAAGTCCTTACTCTGCACCATGGAAAAAAATATTAAGGAATTATCATGTAGCCTTAAACTCTATATATGCAAATGAGAACATTTGAATAACTGCCAATTTATAAGCCCCATCAAATTAGATATTCAAACTCTTGCCCGTGTATGTACAGTTGTTCCTCTTCCTGGTCCAGGCTTAAACAGTCACGTGAAGGATGAGCTGCTGGCTTCTCTTCTGGGCCCCTGTTTCTTTAGAACTGAAAGGAATAATTAGGGATTCATTTTCTGGAGCATAAATTGTCCCTTTGATGATTGGGCTGGCCCTCTTTTTTGTTGCATCTGTCTTAAAGATACAATCATCTCCTTCTCCCATACATGGGCTCTTGAAAATGTATATTTTTTCTTTAATCCCCCTGGGTTTCGTGATACCCCGGGAGGTTGCCACGGTGTGAAGTGGGACACACATTTCACAGGTGGGGAGGCTAGGGCCCATGGTTTCACAGGTAATCACTTGGACTCAAGGCTGGGGTTTTGGATTCAAAACTCAGGCTTCTCTCTTTGTTCCATCTTCATAGTTACACTCTTGTGCATTTTATTTATTTTGCCTCAGAAGATCAAACTTGGTGATAATGTAAAACTCTGTTATTGTTTTCTAAGAAGAGTTCTCCAAAAACTACCTGATGACCTCTGTGGGGCATGTGAAGACAGCTGTTCTTACTTCTGTTGTGTAGATGTGGAAACCAAGCCAGAATGTATAGGGCAAGTTAGAATCAGAGCAATGACTAAGACCAGGCCATGGATTCACCCAGTGATGTGCTGGGGCCAGATGGGATCTGCTAGCAAGATGATTATTAGTCTCTCTTTCCAGTTCTGCATCAGCGGCCTCACATGGGCAGCTGGAAATTGACCCTGGTGGGATTATTTACATCATCTGATATGGTTTGACTGTGTCCCCACTCAGATCTCATCTTGAATCGTAATTCTCACAATTCCCACGTGTCGTGGGAGGAACCTGGCGGGAGGTGATTGAATTATGGGAGCAGGTCTTTTCTGCATTGTTCTCATCATGGAGAATGAGTCTCATGAGATCTGATAGTTTTAAAAACAGGAGTTTCCCTGCAGCAGCTCTCTCTTTTTGCGTGCTGACATCCATGTAAGACGTGACTTGCTCCTCCTTGCCTTCTGCCATGATTGTGATGCCTCCCCAGCCATGTAGAACTATGAGTCCAATTAAACCTCTTTCTTTTGTAAATTTCCCAGCCTTGGGTATGTCTCTCAGCAGCATAAGAACAGACTAATACACCATGGGAATCATCAGAAACTACAAATCAGAGTCCTGTATCTCACTCCTCCCAAACCTAATTCCCGATCCCCCTCTCACAGAGAAAATGTCTAGGATTAAAAAGCAGCTTTATTTTCCAGCCTTTATTTTGGCTCTTCCTGGCTACAGCCCTCAGCATCCCACTCTCATCTCTTAAGGCAGGCCAGATACTGCACAGTGGATTCCTGAGAGAGGTGATCCAAGTACCCATGGCTGCCTTAATCAGGGGGACCAGCTCTGGCCAGTACCCATGGGATCTGCAGGGTCCCCGAAGACAGCTTGGGGAGTTCCCTTTGTTCTAGAAGTATACACCACCCAAATGCTCTCTCACTACATCTCTTTGACCTGGGGGACCCAGGACCCTGGGAGTCAGGACACTTGCCACCTGCCTATTCTTCTCTGTTTCAGCTGGCTCAACACCCTGTGTAGGTGATGAATTCTCTGTCCCTGGAGATGGTCAAGGTGAGACTGGGTAAACACATGGCCAAATTACTATAGGAAATCCAAGCATCATATAGAAGGTAGGCCCAGATGTTCCAATCTGAGAAGCCAGGATTGTCTTTTTGGGGTTGATTCTTAACCTTACCTGAACTTTAGAAGCTGCTGCCCTCTCCTTCTGGGTTAAAAGCCTGGGCCTATTTTCTCCCAACCTGTTCTGTCACATTGCAACACAAGGCTTTGTAACATAGGCTGACAACAAGCTGTCTGAATGCCACAACTGAGGTCCTCCCATGTGCTCAGAACCTAAGCAGTGAACTGGGTTGCTAAAATCTCTGATTTCCCTTTGACATTCCCTCCAGTAGAACTTCCCTGTTGGAACAAGACACTGGCTTGAGTAGGTCTCTCTTAACTCACTGACTGGCAGTGCCTCATCAGCCCCGTGGATATCGCAAGGCAGTGATGCATGGAGCTCCAGGCTGGGAGCTGCTGGGAGACACGGACTCCAGTCTTGGCTTGAGAAAAAAACCTTTCTCTTTTTTCTGGACCTTGGTGTTCTCCTCTCTGGGTTGCAAATATAGGCAAATGACTTTGGGCAGTTCATAATGTGAATTTCTTCTTTTTTCCAAGAAGAAATGGTCCATTCCAGGGAAACACTCCGTCTCACCATTTTTATCAGCTCTTTAATACAGAGGGAATCCTCCAGCAAAAAAGACAAAAAATAGCTGCACTTTCATGGAGGTGCGAGGAAATGTTTAGCACATTTGAGGTCTATTTGTTCGTGACTTATACCACATCTACTTCCTGCATGTATGTAAGGCAGTTTACAATAGCAATACATATATAAAGTAACCAGAAAGAGAAAGAAATAAACCAAAGAGGTTTCCCAAGCCATTTAGAGAACTGGGAGAAAGAACTCTTTGGGAGCCTTGAATAAGATCTAATTAACCTCTGAGCTTCCTGGCAGTCAAAGCAAAATGAAGCAAACAAAAGATAAGATAATCCACGGCACGCAGATCCTTTTCAAGGATCCTTTTCGAGGAAAATCTGATCCTGACCTGGGGGTGGAGCCTTGATGCCTGGGAGACAGGGGTGGCCCACTGTCATTGGGGTGCTCTACTCCTTCATCCAAGTAATGCTAGCACTCCACGGCTGACCGCAACTAAACCCCCAGAAAATACAATGGTGCCTGCTGTATTTCCACACCAGCTTCATAAATAAACATGGATGCCTAGGAGGAATTCCCCAAAGAAAGTTAGGAAATCAGAGTTGTGTTTATATTAAGGAGCAGGGCATGCAAATACAGCAGCTGTTTCCATCCGTAAATAGGAGAGGAGAGGGATTTGGTGGCTGTTTGTGATGATCAAGTGTGGTCTAGACCAAAATAGTCAAGTGTATTTGGGTTGGGAATTAGGTAGAGACTAACATGGGGTGACTCGCTTCATGCAATGTCTTTAGCTGAATACATTGTGGACAAACTGGTCCTCCTAAAGTGAATATTATTTTACATGCACTCAGGCAGGCATCAATTAAAAGACTCCATTGGCTAATCTTTGGTCAAGGTTTGAAAACGTCTGTTTCCTTGATCCATCTGGTATAGGTGACTTTTCTAATAGATGTTTTGATTGAAGAGGGAATCTAATGGACTCATTAAGTGGGAATTAATCAGCTTCCTCATGCCTGGATGGTAGTAAAATGCCTTTGCACCCTTCCCGTCTTCTAGCCTACATTCTCTCTTGCGTCATCACTTAAACAAATCAACTTTTAGTTTATGTCAATTGCATCAGGAAAGGGACACAGTGTGATCTGGATGCTTGTGATTATTCTAAAGGTGAAGGCGCAACTGCCAGCTGTGTGTGCAGCCCCCACAGAGACAATGTGGTCTCAGAGTTCCTGCAAAAGCTCAACCCCCAGGGTATTTGGTGAGGCTTCAACACACAGGTGGATAAGACAAGAAACCTGCTGTCAGCTGAAGAGGTCAGATTAGAGAACAGTAACTTCCAGAACAGTTTACAGGAGCCTGAGCTGAGCACACAATGACTTTCATTAGATCCCTGAGGATGTCTGCAACCTCCTCTGCGTCCACCCCCATAGCCTTGAAAGAATGTTTCACTCATAGTGGACAAACCTTGTGATTCCCCAAAAGCGTCAAATCTTCTCCTGTGTCTTATGGGATTTCCCCTATCTGGAATGCCCCTCCTTAATTTATCTAGGGGTTCTGAATGACAGGTGATTCTGTTCTCCAAGGGACATTTGGTAATGTCTGGAGATGTTTATGGTTGTCACGACCGGTGGGGGGGCGGAAGGATGGTGGTGCTGCTGGCGTCCAGAGGGCAGAAGCCGGAGATGCTGCTAAACATAATACAATGTGCAGGGCAGCCCTCACAGCGAAGGATTATTCAGCCCCAAATGTCTCTAGTGCCCAGGATGAAAATCTCCAGCTAACATGTTACTTGTCCTCCAAGACTCAGCAAGAAGCAGCACTTGCTCAAGAAAGCCTTTCTGCATTCCCCCTGGGCTCCCTGGCCTAGTAGGGAGTTGGGCCCCAGGGTAAATGTTTGAGAATGGCCATAGGAATGAACACAGGCTTCCATGAGGTCTTGACTTTCTTTCCTGGACTTCCTTTCACCTGCCCAAGTCAGTTCCCGGCTAGTCAGTTCCCGGGCATGTAGAGCTCTTTGCAAAGAAGCCTCTGGCCAGTCCCTTCCAGCCTCAGTTTCCCCACCTGTAAAAAAGGAACACAGACCCTTACAGTGCTGACCTGATTCTGCCCCATGCTCCCTCCCCTCCAAGGTGACAGCTGCTCACTTCATAATCGCCTCAGCATCAACAGCTGAAGTGCAGAGAGAAACCGAGATTAACTCCACTCCAGCAAAACCGTGGGAGACGGAGAACCGTGTTAGAGAGATGACAAGAAAGCCTCTGTTTAATTAATCCCCAGAGCAGAGGCTTCTCTGGGCTGCTGATTTGTACCCTCCAGCTGCCTCTTATTTCTGGTCACCTCACATCCTCCTGCACCCCGCGACTGGCCTAATTGACCCAGACAGCTCCACTTCAGGAAGCAGGAGCCAGGGAGGGGTTGACTCGGGCACCAGGCTGCCATGTGACCTTGGAGAAGTCTCTTTACCTTCATGGGCCTCAGTTTATCTATCTGTCCAATGGGGATAATAATGCTCAGGCTGAGTGTTATCATCTATCATGAGAAAGAGGATGCAGCTAATATTTCTGGGACCCTACTAAATGTCAGGCCTTTTATCTACATTCTCACATTATTCCTCATGCTGATTCTCCATCCTACAGAGGAGGAGACTGGGCCTTGGAGGTGTTGATGAATGCATGTGTTCCCATGGTGGTGGAACTGGGATGTGAGCAGTTTGCCCAACTCCAAGGACCATGCTGTCTCACATGACACTGGCCTTGTGATCTATACTGTCTGTGGAAGACCTCTGGGAACTGCAGCTGCTATCCACACACAAGCCTTTCTCAGAATCATCATCGCACTGCACACTGTCATCCCTCATTAACGGCTAAAGCAGATGGGGGTGATGATATCCTGGAGGAGAGGAAGGTGAAAGAGCTGTGAGCTGGAGGTGTGATTTGAGCTGGGTCTTGGAGGGTGGGCCAGAGAGGAGCAAGGAGGGCATTCCAGGCAGGGGGAAGGACAAGCCCAAAGGCACAGCAGCTGGAGTGGGTGTGGAGGATGCAGGTGCTCGTGAGACGGGCACCCCAACCAAGGTAGGGACCAAATGGGAAATGATGGCCAAGGGGCTGCAGAAATGGGCTTGTTGGGGGAATAGGCTGTCCTCTCCATCCTCTGTCCATGAAATGCAGCTCTCAGATCCCTCATTCACACTCTGGGTCAATCATAAACTAGCAAAAAAAAAAAAAAAAAAAAAAATTAAAAAGTGGAACCCTTGGAGATAATTAGCATTTTAATTGGGATCAGTGCTTCAGGCTAAAGGGAAGATGCTTTAATGGTAGAATTTCAGGCAGCAGCTGACAGGTCCGGTAGGATCTGGGACGCTATACACCATGCAGGGATCCGCCAGCCCACCCTTTTCCTTCTCCCCCACCTTTCCATTCAATTAACCTCACTGGCTACCTTCTCTACACCAGGCCTTGTGGTAGGCGTTTTACCTATAGGATCTCGCTTAATCCTCAGAACTAACTCCAAGTGTTTTCCATCCCCTTCTCCTCTCAGGCTGGCCAGGGTTTGTTGAAGTAACTTGCCCCGTGTCCCACAGCTCTTACTGACAGGGCTGACATTAGTCTTCAGAACCACTCAATCCCCTGTCTGGTGCTCTTCCAATGACAACTCTTGACCTGATGGAAAGAACAAAGGGAGACTCTATCCCCACTCTCCCGGCGCCAGTTGTGTGTCTCTGTTGGTAAGAGTAGATGTGAGGCCGGGTGTGGTGGCTCAAGCCTGTAATCCCAGCATTTTGGGAGGCAGAGGTGGGCAGACCACTTAAGGTCAGGAGTTTAAGACCAGCCTGGCCAACATGGTAAAACCCCATCTTTACTAAAAATACAAAAATTAGCCCAGTGTCGTCACGCGTGCCTATAATCCCAGCTACTTGGGAGGCTGAGGCAGCAGAATCACTTGAACCTGGGAGGTACAGGTTGCAGTGAGCCCAGATCATGCCACTGTACTCCAGCCTGGGCAAGAAGAGTGAAACTCCATCTAAAAAAAAAAGTGAATGCCTGTTGGCCTGGAGATCCAAGAGGGGCTCCAAAAAGTTTATTTCCAGCAAATTTAAGGTTCTCAATTTAAGGACTATATATTATTAAAAGTATTAACCATTTCATATGAAAATCATTCTAAAATGTTGAGCTTTCCTGTTCTAACAAGCAGCAATTAGGGAGTCCTGGGTGCCATTTATTTTTTCTTTATTTTGTTTTAAAAACAGAAATGAGGTCTCACTCCATCACCCAGGCTTGAGTGCAGTGGCGCAATCACGGCTCACTGCAGCCTCAAACTCCAGGGCTCAAGCGATCTTCCCCCCTGAGCCTCTGAGAGCTGAGACCACGGGTGTGACCACCTACACACCAGCTAACTGGGTGCTATTCTACAGTAAAGGAATCCTCTGGGTACCTAGAGTTAAAGACTGCTTGGCCTTTATAGCTTTTCGATTTTGGCCTATTTGGGTTCATAAAATCCCATCGCCCACCTGCCTGATTTGTTCCACTTTTCCAGGGGAAAGAGAAGGTGAAAAAGACTTGGAGAGGGGTGAAGTAGTGAAAAATGGTGTGTGGGGTTACATGGAAGCAGGATTTCAGCAGTCCCCAAAACAACAGTGGGGGAAACCACACATTTGCTCATAAAACCATAAAGGAGGAGGTGCTTATGCTTTTTTCCATTTGGAGCCCATCTCAAGACACCAACTGCCCAGCAAGAGGCTAAGCCCCCAGCAAGAGGCCCTGCCTGAGTCCTGCCCATGCTGATCTCCTCGCTGCCCAGAGAACACCCTTCTTGCCCAATGCCCCAGGCTCTCCGTCTGGTGCAGGCTCGGAGGGGCTCTTGAGAGAGGTACTGCTTACCCCAGCTAGGGGCAGGCCTAGGCCCCAAGCTGAGCCCAGCTCCCACCCCTCCCAGGGCTTTGCCACTGGAGCCCAGTGAGAAGTAGGAGTGTAGGGGAAGGTCCAAGAACATCCCTCTCCACAGCTCCCCTGGCCTGGAGCTCCAGAACCAGCCCAGCTTGGCTCTCATTCTGTTTCTCAGACTGGTTCCTCAGCCACGGGCCCTCCCATGAATTTCCTGCCATCTCTCCAGCAAGGACCCTGCCTCATCCAGTCCCAAGCTGTTCTGTGGTTTGCAACTCAAGGACTGCTCCTGGGCAGTATGCTGTGTGTCCTTCATTGCTGCTCTGGCTGCCTTCGTTCCCTGACACCTGCATCATGGCCTTCAGAGACTCTCCTCTCCTGATCTGCACTTCTAATGGACTTGGGATGGCCAACCCCTTAGGATAAGCCTCTGGGGGGCAAGGGCCTAGTAAATCTGCCTAAGCATCTCTACAGGCAGCAGAGGCTTCCCCCGTCAGTATCGACCGCCCTGGCTCGGGGAGCTCCTCACTAAGAGAACTGAGGTTTGAAATAGCAGTCCCGGCGGGGCCCTTTGATCCAGAGCCTAAGTGCAATTTACGGGAAATGTTAAATGGCCTTTTATCTTTACAACAGGAAGCTGGGCTGTGGCCGAGGGTCCCACATGTGAGGATGCCAGGCTGGTTTGGAACATAAGCCCTGCCTAGAAGATGAGACACATGGTGGGCTGAGGATCAGCAATGCTGGGAGCCAGCCTCAGCCTCAGCCTCACGTGTGCATTTGTTTATTTCTCTGTTTAGTAGGCATTTTTCTGAACTCCCCTTATGCGCAGGTCAAATGCTAAGCATATTTAGATGTGTGTAAATATAGGGGCATATTTAGATGTGTGTAAATATGGAGACACATTTAGAACGAACGTATCTTCACAACTGCAGGCTCTGGAAGGTGAGGGCTGGGGTCTCAGCCATGATCTGAGTGAAACTGCAGAGTGGCTGCCCCTGCCTGGTGTGCCACTCCGCTTCCACCACAAGATGTTCTGAAATTCCATGGCCCGTTGGCTCTGTCACGCTCCCCAACACTGACCACCCAAGCCACTCCTGAAACGCTCAACTCATAGTTAGGGTGGATGCTAAGCAAAAACAAACAAACAAACAAACAAACAAAGAAAAAGCAACACGTTTTCTCCTTTATCCTTAAACCTCCCATCTGCCCCGTTCCATCCTCAATGCCAGAAATGGGCCTGGTGTATCGTCCCACTCCCTGCATGGGAGAAGAGGAATGGAGAGGACAACAGGACAGAGTTGCATTTGAAAAGAGGAGTTTTGTAGGGCCAATGCTCAATCCGAAGGGATGACCAGCCAATATGAAGCTGCTGGGCTCCACAGTCCCATTTCAGATTAAATGATGTGGAAGGAGTGGTGTCCTTCCCTGCACTCAAGTCTGCACCACCCTGAGACCTGGGCAACAGGAGCCAGGGCCACGTCTGGCCATACCGCACCTTGGTGGTAAGGGGTCCACAGGATCCGTGGATAAAAGGGGAACCAGGGCCACCTGTGGCCACTCTGCACCCTGGGGGGAAGGAGTCCACAGGATATACTGATAAAGGGGAAGCCAGGATCATCATGGCACTGCATAGAAGTACACTGGGGAAGGGGACCACGAATTCATGGGTAAAGGGGCCCTGCTCACTCCGAGCTGATAGCTTTTCCTTCTAGATCACAAGCTGAAGTCTAGGACCCCCAAATCATGCTTCCTGGGCCTGAGTGAGTCTTCTTCTGTATCTGTCTCCCTGAGGTCTGACCACACCACCAATGACTGCAGGCCCTGGGCCTAAGGGGTAGCTCGAGGCTGTTTGTGGGGGGGAGTGGATTATAGATGGGAATATCCACAGGCATGAAAGTGGGGTGGAGCCAGTATGGGCTGGGATGTCCATTTACCTTCTTGCTCCTGGCCCTGTAAATGTTAGAGGGCTCCAGTCCTGATGCAAAGTACAGGGGCATAATGAGAAGTGCCATCGTGTCTGTGCTGTCATCAATTGATAATTGTGGTTATCAATTCACTAAAACAGACTCTCTCCAGCCTAAAATTAAATTTTTTGAATAAGAGTAGCTTTTTGAGATGGGGGACTTACTCAAATATGTACTGAAGGCTGGTCCTGTGTGGGTGCCGGCCTCGTGGAGCTTGCTGCTGCTCAGGAAAGATGGGTGTGAGTGAGAAACACCATTTAAATGGAGGTGCAGGATTCTTATCCGGGGACCTTAACTAGTGTGGGTCATCAGGAAGGCTTTCCTGAGGAGGGGATGTAAGGTTAAAGATGGGGAAACTGAGGCTCAAAGGTGCTAAGTACATTAAGCTGAGCGGCTGTGGTGATTAGATGTCAATCTTACCAGCTCTGGGAATGATGCCTTTTCAAGTATGAGTGCGGACACCACACACAGGCTTGTCTGTACATAACTGTCAACAATGTATACCCATCATTAGATTTTGGCATGTCCTCTGCACATATGCACACACACACACAAACACACACATACACACACACACACACACACACACACACTTGCTTCCAGTCCGAGTTTGGTGACAAGTCTGAATGGCAGAGAGACACTGGGCCCTGCCCTCAAGCCATTTGGAAGAAAACTGGAACCACCAGCCAGTTACAATGCGTTCTCCGCACGGAGCTTTGAAATCTGAGGCTGGTCTCAGCCAGCCTTTTCCTGCCTTCTGGTTTTTCTCCCCTGGGTCTCCCTGGGGAACCAGGCCCTGCTGTGAGGCTGGATTTGATCAAAGTACCCACAAACCTGAGCTGAAGCCACAACTCCCCGCATTATTAAAGTGTTTAATAACTTTCCAGGACTCCTCCCTCCCAAAGACCCTGAAAGGCCTCTTGTTCCTATTCACTCTCTGCCTTTTAATGGGAGGAGAAGAGGGGCGGTGGATGGATTTGATTTCCCTCACCGAGTTCACAATCATAATCGCCATGTTGGTAATTTCCATGTTCTGGAAACCTCCTTACAGTATAACAAATGCCCTCATTACCGTGTTTGCCGCCCTTAATGCAGTTTTAAACACGCTGCTCCATTTCAGTCAACCTGCTACGTGGCAAATAAGTTGCTGTTGGAGCTTCCTGTGTGCAAAACAGGTCTCCGGCCTGCTGGGATCCAGAGATTTCAATCTTATCTGGCAAGCAGAGTAATTTGAAATTTAATCATTTTTCCCCAAGTGAGACTGACTTATTATTACTTTTTAGAGAAAAGAAGAGATCTGAAAATCACTCTCCAAAATTTGGGGGTGGAGGTGGAGAGAGACTGTACCTTAGGCTATGGACTCATGGCCACATCATCAGGGATTGCTGAGTCTTCTCAGCCAGGCATGGGGCAAGCTCTTGGGAGAATCCCTGTGACCCTTTCGGCTGCAGGGCTGGAGCAGGCAGAGCTGCTCAGGGCAGAGCCAGCGGGGGTAGGCAGGCCAGGAAGCCGGTGGGCATGCCCTGCAAGGCCTCTCCCTCTACAGACTCTCCCCTCAGCCAGTCTTCGCTGTGCTCAGAATTCCACAGGGAAGAATTTTTTTCTCCCTTGTTGAAGGCAATCATCTTGAAAAGATACTGCAGCATGCCAGGGTTAGTCACCAGGGTCTCGGGATGTCATCCACTTCCCCGACTCATCAAGGAAGTGTACTTTTGCTGCAGCCTGCAACCGAGTGAGAGAAGCAAGAAGAATGCAGGAAGTTTTCGATAAAACCAAATTATGTTTGTGGATCAGAAAGATCAGGAAGAATTTTCCTTAGACGGGCTTCCTGCTCATTACATTCAAACCTGGTAGGGGAGAAACAAGGTTTGAATGTAGTGAGCAGGAAGCTTGTCTAAGGAAAATTCTTCCTGTCATCAGCTGTGTATACTTCTAAGTGGGGGATCTGGTTCTCATCGCTGTCTGACCAAAACAGAAGTTCTTTCCTATCTGGAATACACTCCATAATCCTTTGCATACAATTACGGATGCACGATACATTGACAGCTCATATAGGAAGAAAATTTGATACAGCGTTTCCCAAATTTGGCATCAGTCTCAAAATTTACATTGCCTAAGAGCAATGAGTTATGAAGCTGAAAGAAAAGTTCTCCAAATGATCAATAATGTAAAACAAAATGCCATGGCCAATACCAGAAGGAAGACAGAACTGGCCTTCTGTTCTCTCTTTAAAGAAACACAAAATTATTGACACGAGAAGAGAAGAATCAAAAACTATGCAGTCAAAAATACAAGAAAAAAGTGTCTTGAAAGCATATCAGTGAACACAATGAAATATTGTGAGTGTTTTTTTTTTCCTGGATTTTGTCATGTTTGTGTTTTCACCAGCTTTTTAAAATGTGATTTGTGATGTGTTGTGATTTCTTACTCTACTACTCAGTCTCATATCTAATTTTCTCTTTGGCATTTGGCATTCTTTTTCTTAAAGAGCATCCCAGCCAAACCTGGACGCAGTCTGGGCAGAGCAGCTGGGACCTGCTGAGAGGCTGGATGTGGGTGGGAGAGAAGGGTCGTCAAGGACAACTCCAAGGTTATGTCTTTCCAATATTCAGATGGCAAAAAAAAAGAATCCCCTTATTTATAGAACAATGGGAATAATGAGGTTTTGAAAATGACCTTACTTGGCAAAGGAAACGGTTGGTCCCTTACGCTGGTGTCCCATTATACTGCATTTTGAATGTCACTGATCTGTGAAATCCCAGGTCAGAGCCAGGCAATGCAGTGACTGAGCAGGATTCCTGGGCAATGAGTCCTAGGAAGTGTCATTGGGCGGGAGGGCTGGGGAACAGAGTTAGGCTCTAAGAAGGGACACAGACTTGGCTGAGTCAGCTGAGCCTTGGAGGGGCCCAGGACGCAGAGCTGGGAGAGAGTAAGGACTGTTTCCCAAGGGCTGGCCCTGCCTGCATCTGGTCTCTTTTAGAATCGCCAGACTGGCTTTGTCCTAGCAGCCTGACTCACATATAAGACGCTACCTGCTCACACCTTAGTCCCCCTGCCACACCTGCTCCCCTCCAGGCTCCAAACTAATTGTGGTTCACTCTAAGGGTTTTAATTCTCAGCTTGTGTCTCCATTTTGCCTGAATGCTGCCTCTCTGAACTTCTCAGCATCTTTGCACACAGGCAGGGTGGTCCCTCACTCGCCTCCAGTGCTCTTCATCATCCTAAGTCTCTCCCTGGCTGGTGCTGATTCAGGGCACCACCTGGCCCAGGTCACTTGCCCCCTCTGAGCTCTAACAGATGTCAGCATATGGGAAAGGCATATGAAACCCTCTGCTCCCTCCCCCTAGCCTACATGAGGTCAAGCCACGACCACCTCGGAGGACAAATTCATCCTATTTAAAATCATCCCCGGTTCCACTGAATTCTTTCTGCTCCCCAGGTAGGTGGGCAGCTGCCCAAAGATGCTTATTGACCTTCCACCAGTGCCATGCAGTAGATTAATCTGGAACAGTGGCATTGCCAATGTGGTGGTGGGGACACCACAGGTCCCTCAGCATATACCCTTGTTCAACCTCAGCAAAACAAGCCCTCCAGTCCTTGGGCCCTTCCTGTACAAGGAGGAAGTGAGCTGAAATTAAACAATTAAAGATTGATAGCAAATACTTCCATGGTGCTATTTATGTACCAGTCTGTTCCAAGCACTGAAAATAAATAAACAGCTTCCTTACCCCTCACATCAACCCTGTGATGATATCCCATTCTGCAGAGGAACCCCAAGAATTACTCTCATATACTGAAAATTTACTTCGTTCTGGGCTTGCTAATAAATACTTTCCACCTGGGCTAACAGGAATCTGAGTCCCTAAATGCCGATGTATGAGAAACACACTTCTTTATTCCCATCATCTTAAATCTGAGTCTGTGGTTCATCATTCCAGTGTGGTGAGGAATTTTATCAGTTATTCTTGCTATCCCATCCCTTATCCCCACCCAACTGGGGAACTTTAGGTTCCTGCAGCTCATGTGTGTCCAGAACTGAAGGAGAGGCCTTCGAGGCCACGCCATCAGGGACTGTTCTGGGTGAACTCCTAAGATCCCCGGGCTCCCAGCCATTCCCCACCTCTAGGCTGCATGAAGGGTATAGGGTCTTCGCTAGGCAGGCAGCTGCCAAGCAAGCGCCAGCCTCCTCGAGTCTTCCCAGGGCTGTACCTTCTGGAGTCGTGCCATGGTGGAGCTGGGTGAGAACACTCACTACCTGGGGACCCACCCACTGAAATCCCATCCCTGCACGGGCCAGCTCCACTCTTTTTCCTCTTGAGGATCTCAAAAGCATGCCCTTCTCATTGTTCCTCGCAGGGCACCTAGAGCACCTACTGTAAGGTTGGAAACACAAGTCAAGAGAAACCAGAATTAACATGTGATGATAATGTTACACAGACGCTTTCTCATTCTAACCCTCGCAGCAGCCCTGCAAGGTGGACATGCTTCTTATCCCCACTTCACAGATGAGAAAACCGAGGCTTGGTGCTGCTAAATCACAGACCCCAAAGTCTTACAACTCGTTACATGTACAGCAGGAAGTGAATCCAGGTCCGTCTTAATCACACCTCAACGACTCTTCCAGTTTCTATCTTTTGAAAACTACTGAGTCTAATACTGAGAAAAACCCCAGGAGCAGGCGTCCCCTCTCTTGCTCCGACTGGGTCATCCAACAGTGCTCCCCTCTGGGGTCTGCACTAGGCCTGCTTGGGCCATTTTCTGTCCCATTCAGCAGCACAGCTTCCCCTCCCTTCCTCCTCCCAGAAAGAATTGTATCAAAGACTCAAATCCTCTGATTCCATCCAAGAAGAGGATTAGCTGGGCCCTGTCCCAAAACTCTTATGAGAAGACCCCCTCCCACATGGGGGATGACCACTCCACTAGGGAACCAAGACGTGGGGTGGGACCATGCGGGTGCTCAGGGGAAGGCAACCAGTGAGTGAGGATGGGGGGCCTCAAACAGGGAGCTAAGCCAGGGAGGTGGCAGGCAGCCCCCAGGAGCTCCCAGGCTGTGAGTGGCCCTCCCTTCTAATATTCCCTTTGTGATTGCAAAGCAGAGTTTCCATGAGTCTGGCAGCTGGAGGGGCTGGGTTTGGCAACGGAGATCCCACCGCCTAATTAAATGGAAGGTGCAGGGAATAGGATAAAGAGATGGGTCCCCCTACCATGGAGGTGGCTGCCTCCCTTCCCGTGTTACAGCTGGACCCTGCCAGGATGTTTTCAGGAGCTCAGACACCTGTTTTAATTCAGGGGCAAGCCAAGGGGATGCAGCGATGGTGAAGGAGGCTGGCCAAGATGAGGCGCTGCTCTGAGCTCAGGTTAGCAATGAGGACTTTTCAGGGCTGGAATTGTAGGCTGAAATTTTACATCACCTGGATACAAATTTATTTGACCAGAAGAAACATGGAGAAACAAGCCTGCAGAAGGGAAGTGTCTCTCCCAGGTTACAGGACACTTTCATGGCACAGTTGGGACCCCAAGATCAGGGTCCTGCCTGTATCCCAACAGTCCTCAGTCAGTGGGGGGCAGTGGAGAGGAGATAAACTGAACGAATGTGGGTGCTGCTGGAGAAACCGAGGGGTGAGGAGAGGATGGGAGAAGGGGCTTTGAATTCAAGAGGACAAAGGGATGGCAGAGAGGCCAGGAAACCAAAGACAGAGTCGTCCCCACCACAGAGGCCTGTCATGCTTGACTTTGTGCCCTGAGGAGGGAGGTTTGAGGCAGGAGAAACCCTGGGGAGACTGTGAGGAGGCCAGTGGCTTAAAGGGACAGTCCTCAATGAGTCAGGCCGAATGCTGGTGGGCTCTGAGAACTAAGAAGCCCAGGCCCATCGCTCCCTTTCGCAGGTGAGGAGATTGGGGCCCTAGGAAAGCAACCTGCCTGGGACCCTCCACAGGGGAGGCAGGAGGTGCAGGACAGTCCCTACAGCTCCATATGGCCTGCAAGGGGGTGGGGAGGGGGGGCAGGGGGTCCCTGCTGGCTTTTTTCTGTGGAAAGGCCAGAGCTTCCTTTTCCCATCGGAACCCCTGCTTTTATTTCCTCCTCTTTGCCCCTGGTGGGGAGGGGTACTGGTTAGACAAGGTAAAGTCAGGACAGTCTCTACATCAGCTTAATACAGCAGCAAAGTGATGATATACAAAAAGCTTTGCATAACCAAGGTCTTCCCTGAAGCCTGTCTGAGACCTAGAAAGCGGAGACCCTCTCAGGGCAGACCATGAGGACTCCTGACCAGAGGCAGGAAGGCTGTCGCCATCCCCAGCGAGGAGACAGGAACAGAGAGAAGTGTCCCAGGAATGGACAAAGGGACAGGGAGACAGCCCGGAGTCACATCTATCCATGCAGAGCACCTGGCAGGTGGCTGACACAAACTTCCCAATCAGCAGGAAAGGACCGACCAGTAACGAAGGGCACAGCGTGACTGAGTGTCCTCGTGGAAATGGGACGGTTCTGCGCTGAGCTCTTATTACGCACACAGTAAATTCCAGCTGGATTACAGAAAACATAGGAGCATAGCTAGGTGATGCAAAGTTACAAATCACAAAGGAAAAAGTTAGCAAGTTTAGTTAGCTACAAATAAAGTACTTCAGCATGCTCTCCCCCAAAATTGTTCTTAAAAAATGAAACATCAAAACAAAGCTAAAAGACAAGCCATTGACTTAGAAAAGACAATTTCCCAACATTTTATATGGAAAATTTCAAAAACTTCGAAGAACTGAAAGAAATACCCACATCTCCACCAGTCGGATCATGGACAGGCAAACTGTGGTTCGTCAGCCAAATCCCGCCCACCTCCTACTTTTGTATGGTCTGTAAGCCAAGAATGATTCTTAAATGGTTTTTAAGTGGTCGAAGAAAAGAAATCTATAGAAGAATGATATTTTGTGGCATGTGAATATTACATGAAATTCAAATAGAAGTGTCCATAAATAGACTCTCATTGGAAACAGCCAGGCCCATTTGTTTATGAATTGTCTACGGCTGCTTTCATGATGCAACTGCAGAGTTGTGTGGTTGCAACAGAGACCATACAGCCTGCAAAATGTGGGAGCTATTTACTATCTGGCCTTTTAAGACAAGGTTTGCCTACCCTTAACTCTGATTCTACCATTAAGATTTTACTACAATTACTTTATTGCGTCCCTATGCAGCTATGAAAAGAGAGATTTGCAAATGAGCTACTAGCAAAAGACTACTACTCAAAAGGAAAGTCTGAACTGAGAAGGAAAAGTCTGAACTGAGAAGGAAAGTCTGAATTTCCTTGGAGGCAGCCTCGAAGGGACACGAAAAGGGCTAATGGGAGGAGGCATGGCCAATTGGCCCCTTATCTGGATTCTGTGTGCATTTGCAATTGTCTGACAGTGAGACTCTTCATTATCTCTCCTATTGTTGTTTTTCTTGGTAATGGGCTGGGCCAGTTGAATGTTGCAAACATACAGATTTCCCACAGTGTGTAGTTGTATATTTGGAAGGTTGTTCGACTAGTATGGACTTTATGCTCCAGGGAGGTAGGGTCCATGCAGCAGTGTTGTGTGCCTGGTGCCTAGCACAGTGTTGGGCACATTTTTTACCTCCACTGATATTTGCTAAGTGAACGAATACATCAGCCTCTGAAATGAGAGATGAGTCACCATCCCTGTTTCACTAAGCTATTGCTTTTGCTTCCCTGTGATGGGACTCTCTAGCACATCCTGTTGCCTGGAGCAACGAGGGGCCGCTTGACCCCCAGAGAGACAGGAGGGGAGGTGCCAACTTAATTAGTCATTTATCCTGGTAGGAGCCGTAGGGATAATCTGGAATGTTCCTTGCACCTGAGGCGCTGTCAGACAAGTAAGGACAGTGCACCGTTCTCACAAGTCACCACAATGCAAAGAAGAAAGGGAAGTGCACCCTTCAGGATGAAGCGTGGGGAAGGTTTTGTGCAGGTGTTAGCTATACCATCTTGGCTTTCTAGGTAGTGCCTGTAAACAAGCTTCAAAATAGTTCCATAAAAGGAAATGTGATTGCAAACAGGTGTCTCAAAATGCATAATATGGTCTACTGTTTCTGAGTAACATTTTTTAAAAAGAATAGAAGAGCAGTCGGTTTAGGGTAGTGAAAAAGATCAGAAAAGCAGTGTAATTGGCTAATTCATGAGAGGCTGGCAAGACATCCAGGCTCCAGATGCCGATTCCTCTGCCACCTCCGAAACAGTGTGTGCTGTTCTTTCATGGCAAAGATGCCTTCTCCAAGCACTGAAAATTAACTGGGGATAGGCTTGGAGGGGCTGTTTTGGTTACATTTTATTTTTTCATTTTGGCAGACTGGAGTGTGCTCTGCCTGCTCATCTAACATTCATTAATATGTGAGAGACGCATACATTAGGTATCTATTATTTGCTTCACCCTGTGCCGACAATCTCATTATTCATTTTTACAGGAATACAGTAGTTTTGGGCTTCAGGGGCTGCTGGGCAGAAAGGACTTTTGACTGGCCAATCATAATAATCCACACTCCTTGCCAGTGACTGGTTTAAGAACGACCATGTGACTCAATTTGGGTTGATGAGACTTGAGGGCACATCTTCTGAGCTTCTGGGAAAGGTTTCTTAGGAATTTCCTTTTAGGGTGATACAAATGTTTTGGACCTTGATACAGGTGGTGGTTGCATAATATTGTGAGTGTACCAAATGCCGCCGAATTGTACACTTTGAAATGATTCCTTTTATGTCATGTGAATTTCACTTTAAGGAAAATGAAAAATAGACATCAAGAAAGGTCCTTTGCATGGCTGGCCTTTTACCCTTGCCATGTGAGGATGCCAGCCTGGAGCTTCAGCAGCCATCTTGTGACCATGAGGACACCGGGCTGGAGACAAACATAGGTATGCTGAGGACAGCAGAGCAGAAGGATGGAAAGATTTAGCCTTCATAGCATAGAGTAGCTGGTGAATTCACCAACCCTGGGCTAGTCTTACCTTTGAATATATTATGTGAGATGTTAAATACCTGGGTTATCCAAGCTGTTTGGAGTCAAGTTTTGTGTTACTGGCAGCAGAAAGCACTTCAGTTATATATGGTCTGATCTGTTTCCTCCACTCCAAAGGGACAGGGTCCCCATCTCTGTTCAGCACCCTATTCCTATTGCCTATCGTCATTTCTAGCACATAGTAGGTGCTCAGTAAATATTTGTTCAATAAATGGGCAGGTATTTTATCTAAATTATTTCAACGAAATTTTATAATAACTCTGTGACACAGATGGTACCACTTGACTTTAAAGAAGAGGAAGCTGAATCTTAAAGAGATTCAGTAACTTGCTCAAAGTCACGGAGGAAGAAATCCAAGTCTACCTGAATACAGCATTTCTCTTTGTTTTGATCTGCCACGTGCCCTACAAGCGTAAGATCATGGAGGAAGACAGCAGCAGCTTGTGTCTGTGAAACTTATTATGTGGTTAGATAAAATACTTAGCTTTGGCGGGCTCGAATGGCAGCTCCAGATGCTCACATAACTTCCATTTGTATGATGCTATAGACCTGATCATGTAATTAACATTGACCTTGTTGTGGCATTCTTGTTGCAATCCTGTAAGGAGGGTGGGAGGTGGAACTGTTCACATTTTAGAGATGAGGATGATATAGCAAGAGCAGGAGAATAAAAAAAAAAAAATCTCTTCCTCCATAATTATGAGAATCCAAAGGGTTAATGGAGTGAAAGTCATCTGTGGGTTGTAAGACACTGTACCTGGTGTGTATTTACTGCTGGAGTGTTGGGGAAGAGATTTTGAGAATGAGATGCTCACAATTACAGTAATAGCCAGCAATTATTAGGACCCTACTATATGCCAGGTTCTGCATTCAGCACTTTACAAACTAAGTATCTTATCTAATTTCTGCAGCATTATTAAGTTGATATTGTTAATCTAGATTACACATGAGCCAACTGAAGCCCAGAAAGTGATTCTACCAAAGTCACACAGCTACATGTGGAGGAACCAAGACTTGAGTCCAGGAAGCCTGACTCCAGTCTGAATTAGTCGCTATGCTAAACTGCTCACCTGGTCCTGAGACTTTGGCATGTACCTGTGGTCGCTGATGCAACCCACCAAGTAGGAAATTATGACCTTTCCCATCACCTCCAAGGATGACCAGATGACCAAAAAATGGCCCCAAAATGAGATGTGCCTCTATGGAGTGGTCTGGGTCCTTGTCTTTCAGCCTGTCATTCCCCCATTATAGCTTTGCTTTTTTATTGTTAAAGAGGATTCATCATAAGAATTTTCCCATTCAAAAAGGCACATGGCCACCTGTGGCGGGGGCGGTCCCTCCTTCTATTAACCAGGTACAGATGCTCCTTGACTTATGACGGGGTTATGAGGTTATGCTCCAATAAGCCCACTGCAAGTTGAAAATATTATAACTCTAAAATGTATTTAATACACCCAACCTACTGAACATCATGGCTTAGCATAACCTACCTTAAACTTGCTCAGAACACTTATGTTAGCCCACCATTGGACAAAGCCATCTAACACAAAGCCTATTTTATAATAAAGTGCTGAATATCTCATGTCACTTGTTGAATTGAATACTGTACACTACATGAAAATTGCAACTGTTTCACACTGTCATAAAGTCAAAATGTCATGCCATTGGACCATCAGAAGTTGGGGACCATCTGTATAAGTTATTACCTTAGTTCATAGATAACGAAGGTGTATTATGAAAGAGTTAAACCTCCCTCCCCACACATACACAGGGCACAGAGCTGCTGTGCCAAGGGGAGGGTGCACTTAAGCAACCTAGAAAACGGCTTAGTATAAATTTGGGTACCATGTGTGTAGAAGAAGTAGATTTCCTCCTCCTGTAAATAGCTGGGAAGGTCCACATACACCTCCTACTACCAAAATGAAAAAAAAAAAGAGAGAGAGAGAGAAAGATGGTCATTTTGTACCAGGGACCTGCAGAAGATACAATTGCTAAACTGGAGGACAGTCATACTTTCAGCTTTTGCAGCAGGTCTGAATAGTAGCAAATAGGAACAAAAGTAAACAAAGCTTCAGAAATGCAGCTGATGAAGGCCCTGCCCCTGAAGCGTGGATTTTGCACAACTTTAGAGTAAGAACTCTTGTGCCATTGTCAGGCCTTTCCCAGTACAGGTGAGGGAGCATCTGCTACAGTGTGGATCAGTCAGAATGCGGGCCAAGGTGAGCATGGAGAAGCAGCAGGTGATCCCCCCACAGATGACAGAAGGGGGTTCCAGGGCAGTTGGTAGGGACTCACCTTACCAGGCTAAGTAAGGGATTTCTTCCTCACTCACACATCCTAGGAGATGAGAGTGCCATTGACACAAGATCCCCACAGGCGCTATAGCTATATATAGTTTGTTATTTTAGATCTACAGGTATGTTTAAATGGTTGGTTAGAAACTCTATGCAGTTGATTCTATGGTCTACATTCAGTCCTTAACTAATTCCCTTGCTCTTTATAAAACCCTGAGCTTCAAGAATCATTGTTGTCATTATGAAGAGAGGTAATCTAGCCAGGCAGATCCTATAGCAATTACAGTTAAGGATCTGGTATCTACCCATGGAAAATATTGGTGGACACGTGAGTTGCTACAAACTAGTTGGATGGCAATTAAATTTAATGGATCAAACTCTTTTTACTTCCCAACTTGGTCATTCCTATTCTGAAAATATGTACTGATAGCCCAATATATGGTGATGTTCCATGCACATCATTGAAAATAGCAACAATCTGGAAATCAGTTAAATGTCCAACAATAGCAGAGTGCTCAGGAAAAGGGGTGTATCCCCTTACTGAACTATCAAGGAGCTGCTGAGAAGACTGTAATAATATGAACATGCATACAATGTAGAGTAAAAAAAAGCACTCAACATGGAATGCCCAGTGATTACAATTCATACAAAATTAAAATACCCTCTATACTAGAGCGAAGTCAGCACCTGAGCTGTGTTCATATAAGGGTCTAGGTATTTTTAAGCCTGCTTGGTTATCTTGTGAGGTGGGGTCACGATTTCCATGTGCTGGTTTCCATGAAGGTTTGGGGGAGAAGCCCCCTGAGTGTGTGCACCCCAGAGGGGTGGGGTACTGGGGAGCCTGCATCACCTGCCTCCAACATTTGGATCCCCAGTCCAAATTCACAGACCAAGCCTGAAGGAGAGACAGCTGCAGGTGGACACTGGGCACTGTTTTCAAGCGGTGGTCAGCCAGTTGTTCTGGTGTCCGGGTTACCAACTGTCATGTAGAACGGAGAACAGGCGCGTTCTCAGCCTTCTTGGCAGAACCCCACATGGCAGCTTCGTGGCTGGCTGGTTGCACATCCCTTTGGCACCTGGAGGTGTTGCTGCTCTCAGCGGAGGTGACGGTGAGGCATTTTCACCCCGCCTCGACATCTGAGGTCTCAGACATGGACATCACCAGAGGCAACACTAAAACATGACAGATGCTACACAGTATCAAACTGCCTGGCTTGTGGGCACACACCAGACATACCCACAGAACTCCAGAAAGCATGTGTGGAGATTTGACAGGCAGGGCAGAGCCAGAGAAACAAAGTGACTGCTTGGGCTAGGGTGGCCTGCAGAAATCTGAGTGACCTGCACCCAAAAAGCCTAGAGGAAAACCTGTCGAAACACTAACAGTGGAAGAGGGAGGAACAAAGGGATTCTGGGCTCCAGAGGAGACAGATGACCTTAGCAGCACCCCTTAGAGATGGTAAACGGGGCGGGGGGAGGGGGCTGTGTTGTGATGTGCGGCAAGAGTCCCTGAGTAGACTGCCATCCCCCTGCAAAGAATGACTAGTGACAAACTCATGCCTTCCTCAGTTCCCACTGAGTTCTCAGCATGAACCAGTTACTGCCCTAGAAATAAGAAGATGCGACCTCCGGGAGCTCCCAGCCCAACACCACCGCCACCCTCTCACTCTGTGCTGCAGTCACTCGGCTTTCTTCCAGCTCCCAGCCACCTCAGGGACTTCACACGTGTGGTCCCTTCTGCCAAGAACACCCTTCCTTCCCTTTCTTCTGATTCACCTGACTCACAGTTCAGGTCTCAGCCCACACCATGTCCCCTCCTCCACATGGAGCTCATCTCAACCACCAACCCCATCAGTCCCATGGTTTTCTGTGCTCAGCACACCCTGATTTTTCCCTTCATTGCAAGTCTGTTTATAATTTTAGATGTAAGTCATCGGATGGGCTGATGTCTAGCTCCCCTGCTAGACTGTGAGCTTCATGGTGGGAGGGGCTGGGCGTGGGCTCAGCACTGTGGCACCAGAGTCCAGCATGGGTGCCCAAGGCAGGCACTAGGCAAATATTTGCTGGCTGGCTTGCTGGATGGATGGCTGGCTGGATAGATGAGTGGATGGATGGATGGATGAGTGGGTGGGTGGATGGATAGGTGGGTAGGTGGGTGGATAAATGGATAGGTGGGCGGATAGGTAAATGAAGTATAAAATAACATGCTATGATGGGAAACAGTGAAAAGTTTAGTTGTCAGGAAGGAAGAGTGTCCGAAATGACCCTGGAGAGGAAGGAAGAGGCAGACAGAGCAGCTGCTGGCAAGTCACATCAAAAGCAATGATGAGTCTCTGATGAGTCCCAAGTAAAAGATGAAGGGGGTTAGTTCAGCACTGGGGGCAGAGGGGAGGTGATATCCAAGGGACAGCAAGAAGGAGACAAGGACTACAAGTCTCTGGTGTCTATCCATCTTCTAGATCTTCAAGCCAGCCCACCTACCTCATACCAGGCCACCTGTGACTAATGCCTGGCACTACAGACCCCCAAGCTGCCGTGCCCTTCCCAACCCCACCTTGCACCTGTGCTGATGCCAGCTCTTGACTCTGCGTTGGGGCCCGGTGCTCCCTGCGAAGCTGGCACAGAGCTCCCGGCTCTGCCTATGGGGTCTGGGCGTGGACTCCCTGTCAAAGTCTCTGGTGAATGCCCTGTCTAGGTCTCTGCCTACAGAAGCCAGGGAGGCCAGGACCTAGTGGAGACTGAAGAAGAAAAACCTCTCTGCCCCTCATACTTGTGTCAGATAAGGCCCTGCCTCCTAAACACACCCTGGGCCAGGAGCCTGGAGACCTGGCTTTCCCCCAACCTGGGCCCTCGGAGCGCCTGAAAGCACACTTGTGGGAGAACCAGAGCTAGAAGGAAGCTGTCTGAGTCTTCAGGGGTTACCGTGACAACATGTCACAGACCGGGTGGCCTAAACAGAAGAAATGAATTTTGCCACAGTGCTGGAAGCTGAAAGCCCAAGATCAAGGTGTCAGCAGGGTTGGTTTCCTCTGAGACCCCAGTCCTTGGCTTGTTGACGGCCATCTTCTCACTCTGTCTGAGACCCCGTTCCTCGGCTTGTCGCTGGCCATCTTCTCACTGTGTCTTCGCTTGGTCTTTCCTCTGTGCATGTCTGTGTTCCAATTTCCTCTTCTTCTAAGGACACCAGGTTTACTGGATAAGGACCCACCCCAGTGACCTCATTTTAACTTAATGGCCTCTTTAAAGACTCTATCTCCAAATACAGTTTCTGAGGAACTGGGGATTAGGGCTTCAACATATGAATGTGGAGTGTGGTGAGGGACATAATTCAACCCCTAACAGAAGCCCAGGGCTCAACTAGTAAAGGTCTTCCTATTCTCCACGATACAGGCTGGACCCCAACTCTGACACCGAAGGTAAAGAAGGCAACGGCAGTCTGGACAGGCTTTCCCTGGAAACACAACGGAGGGCCTCCCCAGCCTGTCAGCCCTCCTCACTGCAACCCCTGGGGACCCCGTTCCTCCCAGTCTCCCGCTCTCAGATACCTCTGGAGGCTAATTGCTTGGCAGGAAAGTCGCAGGGGCAAGAAAAGGCCTTGAGCAGGTTTGGAGCTCCTTGGAGATAGGGCGTCTCCAGCCCAGAGCTTATCAGCACACTGCTGGGTCACGATCCAGTAATGAGAATGACATTCCCAGAGTAATTTGGTCAGAGCGTTTGCCCTTCCATTCATGCCAGCCAGACGGGACCTCTGGTTTGCTGTTTCTGAAAAACAAGAAATTCCAGTAAGGGATTAATGACTTAATTATAAATGTGGCTTGGAAACTAAAGGTTATTAAGAAGGGGAAAAGATACATGCTAATAAGAGACACGCTATTAACAACAGAATAAAGATTCATTGTTGGTGCCGCCGTAAAGTTTTCCAAGTTCGGTAATAAAAACCACCTTGCCTGCGCTGGCGCTGGCTGCCATGGTGACAGAGCCCGCGGCGCTGGAGCTATCTAATGAGGCTTGTCTCCCCACCTCTGATCATGCTCCCTTCGCGTCTTGGGCTTCCTGGTAAAACTGGCCAACAGGCCTCAAATCACCTCTGGAAGTGCTGGGCCTGTGCCCATTTGCTGGAAGAGCACAGTGAGGCTTTGGGAAGCCACCAGACATTGCCAGGCCCATAGGAGGACTCAGACGTTTGGAGCACCTAAAGGCAAAGGCCCATCAGTGGGAGAACCGGCACATGGAACATGTTAGAGCTGGAAGGAAGCTGGGGATTCCAGGAAGGACCTTTAGCGGTGGCAGGTCAAAGTCAGTGTTCTCCCACCCACGGGGATGAAGACATAACCCTGAGCTCAGAACGCCACAACTGTGCCTGTGAACTTTGAGTATTGGGATGGAGTTGTTCTACTTACCAGGGATTATACTCCGCGCTCTGTTCACGTTGTTATTCAATCTGTGCAACCAGCTTGTGAGGCATTATCACTTCTGCATTTCACTGATGAAGAAACAGAGGTTCAGAGAGATTAAGGCATGCACCCAAGGTCACAGAACCAACAAATGGCAGAGCTGGGATTCAAACCCAAGGCCAGGGCTCTTTTCACAGGAGGGTTGAGGAAGCCAAAGGAAATAAGCTTGTTTTTCCACTTAGACTAGAAGTTCCTTGAGGGCAAGGGCTGAGGTCTTCTGCCCCACCATCCTCAGACACAAAGCCCCGACCCAAGATGCTTCCCAAAAACCTGGACCATAGAATTGACAAGTCAGGCTCCTCTATTAATGAACCAGCTGTGCCCACGTTTTTCCCCCAGCCCCACCTGGCAACCTGCTGTCTCACTAGATGTGCCCAGAGAACAGCCTGCCAGAGCTTCCTCGATGGCAAATTGTTCTGCTCCATCATTTGTGGGTTGATGGGGTGTGGGAGGAGTAGAGAGGGAAGGAGCAGCTCATCCCACTCACACCGTCTCTTCTGCCCTAAGTTCAACCATTCTTGTGTGTGTGTGTAAATGTATGGGCTACATGAGAAAGTTTTTACATGTATACAATGTGTAGCGATCAAGTCAGGGTGTACAGAGTGCCTATCACCCAGGTACATACATTAAGCAGAGTCATCCTACTCTGCTATCAATTGTATTTACTCCTTCTATCTTAATGTGTGTTTGTACCCTTTAGCTCACTTCTCTTCATACTCTCCACCCCCGATGCTCCCCAAGTTCAATGGTTCTTGAATCATTGAATTGAGGTGGAGTTGGCAGGTCCTGGCAGGCAGTAACAGCAATCCTGGGTGTCAAGAGACTGGACAGAACGTCCTGAGGGATGGATGTGCGGCAACTGGGCAATGGACACCCCTGAGAAGGTTGAAAGGGCCAGCCGTGGGGGCAGGGAGCTGAAGCCAAGTCCTGCCACTGAGCTGGCCAGCTCCACACGGAGTGAGCGCTCCTGCCCTGCTCACCACACACCCAGTTCCTGTCACACTGTAAATACTGGTGGAGTGGGCCGGGTATGGTGGCTCACACCTGTAATCCCAGCACTTTGGGAGGCCGAGGTGGGCAGATCACGAGGTCAGGAGTTCGAGACCAGCCTGGCCAACATGGTGAAACCCCGTCTCTATTAAAAATACAACAAATAAAAATAAAAAATAGCCGCACTTGGTGGCTTGCGCCTGTAATCCCAGCTACTCAGGAGGCTGAGGCAGGAGAATTGCTTGAACCCAGGTGGCAGAGGTTGCAGTGAGCTGAGATCGTGCCACTGCACTCCAGCCTGGGTGACAGAGCAAGATTCCATCTCAGAAAAAAAAGAAAAAAGAAAAAAAATGTGGAGATGACAGCACTTTGCTGTAATGAGTGGATATGTGTGCACATAAAGTATCTTGCACAGTTCCCTGACATGGGATAGACACAAAAGATGATGGGTTCCATCTCACCTCCTCCAAGTAATCCAATACTGGCCTGCTCTTTCCAAACCAAGCACCCTTACCCCTATTTTTGCTTGACCTCAGGTGTCATAATGTATCTAATGCCTTCTCCTCCACCCTCACCCCTCTCATGCCGGAGCACATTCCTGAGGCCCTTAAAGGAACCAGTCCGGAGGCTCCAGTGAACTTCAGCTTGGGACCTTGCTAGACTGCCCTGGCCTTGCCCGGCCACACTCAGGGTGCAGCACCTCCTGCTTCCTGGAGCACTGTGGCGAAGAGAAAGGAAGAGAAGGGAAAAGGAGGAAGGAGGGTGGGGACTTCTGGACACCGCAAAGAAGCCCCTGAGAGGAAGAAACCAGTATATGGGAGCTGGAATGGGCTAGATCTGAGTCTACTCTCTACTCCTTGCCAACCTCCTTTAAACCTCAATTTTCTCATTTGCAAAATGGTGATAACTTCATTCGAAGGGTTGCTATGGAGATAAGAAAACACTTGCAAGTTCTGACACGTAGTAGGTACACAACAAATGTTCCCTAACCCTACTTTTGTTATTAAGTGTGCATTTTGCTCTCAATGGCATCTGATTGAGAGGACTTGGAAATTTTGTTTTGCTTTGCTTTGTTTGTCAATGGGGATTTTTAATGAAGACACTTTTAGCAACCTGCACACTCCCATTCTAAACAGACTTCAGGTGTGACCTTGATCCCAGGAAGTTCTCAGTCCTACAAGGTGGGCCAGCACCTGTGCCCCAGGGCAGTGTCCTCTTGTCATCTGGTCAGCTTCAGACCAAAGCAGGTCAGCCCTTCCATCAGCTGCCTCCTAGGGAAGAGGGGTGGGGGCAGTGGGAGGGTTTGGGGAGGCGGGCAGCAGAATTGCAAGGAGAGAAGGCCTCCAGGGTTAGGGGTGGGAGCTGGGAGGTGAAAGTGCAGGGAAGGGAGCTGGGGGAGGGAATGGGTGCATCCAAAATGGGGAAACTAATGAAGAAATCTCCATCTAATTAGACAGGCTGCAGTTTTAATCAGACAGAGTTTCCTTGGCAAAACCTGTTTGCATGTTTTCTGTCATTCAGCCAACGTGTTAATTAGGCAAATAATATTAATAATGATATTCACTTTGGGAAAGTTAGGAGAAGAGGGAAAGGTGGAAGTGACAGTTTGGGGTCGGGCAGGCAGGAGCAGGGAGGGTGTTGTAATTCCCTGGCAGCCTGAGAGAGTGACAGGAAGGGGGCTGAGAGAGAGGAAAGCCCTGGGCAGGGCCCCAGCCCTGTCCTACTGTCTGGGCATCTGCTCTTCGCCGAGCCTCGGTTTCCTCATCCACACAAGGCAGGAAGGATGACACAGAGCCTTTCCTCCTAAGTGGTGGGAGAATGTCCTGAGATGATGCAGGAGCCGGGAAGGCTGACTGCAGCCCTGGCCCAGAGCTGACAGGAGGGGCTCTGCGCTTCCTGCATGCATCACCCACCCGCACCTGACCTGCACCTTGTCAGGGTCTGGGGTCCTCCCACACCAGCAGGGAGCAGAGCAGGTGTGAGGTGGGAAAGTGAGGGGCGCCTGGGCCTCAGCTTCCCCAAAAGCCCTGCAGAAATCCCAGCCAGCCACTGCTCCCCAACCTCAGGCTGGACTCTGGCGTCCTTCCTGTCTGCTAAGCTCCAGGGACTGGGGGACAAAGAGGCTCCCCCAGGTCCCTTTTGCCTCTGCTTCACAGCCCAGCCTGTCAAGAGCCAGCTTGCTCCCCTGATCCCTCCAGCATCCCAGGTCAGAGGGGTCTCTCAGACATTTGGAGCCAGTCCCCCCTGCACAGCTCCAGACTGGGTTCCTCCTCCCTCCCCACTCACCCCACATCCCACAAAGCCAGAGGTTAAAGTCCCCTCCTCAGCTCTTCAGCCCTCTCCAGTCCCCACCCCACAGCCACCTGGAGGACACAGGCTCCAGGGCCAAGACTAGGGGAAAGGAAATGAACGATTTCACTGGGTATGGGGTAATTCTCAGGAAAACCAAAAACTCATCAATTACGATGAATAATATCTCCAAGCAATATTTTAAAAGGTCAAATTTAATGCAAAATGTCTATTGCATTACTTTCAATTCTTACATATATTGCATTGAAATAATACTTATCTTGATTGCCAAGCTTTGGGGCACCCCCTTAAATATTGTGCCCTGGGCCAGGTGCTTCATTCATCTCACCTGAACTAGCTCTGTTCCTCAACATTGGCCCTCAAGACCCTGGGTGAGGGCAATCATGTGGCCTTTCTGAGCCTTAGTCTCCATCTCTCTGTCTGTCAGATGAGGCTGACAGGCTGCCCTGCAGGGCTGTGTGAGTTGGAGGGGATGGCGCACCATATCTAGCACAGCCCCCTGATGTGAGCGGGTATCCTGTGGCAGCAGAGTAGGGTGCCTGAAAGCCGTGGCCTCCCCTGGGCTTGCTGCCTCCAGCTTGGGTGCTGCTGAGTTCTGGGCCTGAGTGAGGAGAGGGAACAGGACAAGGCTAGGGACCCCAACACCCAAGTTCCTGCCTTTACTGTGAGGAGAACCCTTCACTGAGGGAACTAAGGCTTTCCCAAGAACCCTGCCTATAGGAGCTTAGCCGTTCCTGAGTCCCTGACACTGGGGGGCACTGTGGGCATGGGGGGCATGCCCAGAGGTCCTGCCCTTAGAAAGCAAGAGATGAGGGAAGCGGACCTCCCCCAACCCCACTCAGACACATGGCCCATGAAGGGTGGGGGATGAGAGCGTGTCTGAGTGGCACTAGAGTGGGGACCACACTGGAATGTTTGGGAATATGTCGTGATACAGTGGAAACAGAAACAGAAAGGGTGTCAGTGTCCAGAAACATGGGCTTAAGTATTGATTCTTTGTCTAGCAGCGGGACAAGTAGCTGGAGAGATGGTCCGAGTCTGTGCATGGAGGGCCCCCTTTGCCAAGTGCAAGGGTCTGGATTCCCCACAGCCTGGGGGCAGAGAGAGAAGAGACATGTTCTAGAGAGTGTTGGAAGGATGCCACTGGCCACGGGCAGTGAGGCAGGTGCATGGAAGGGGATGGGGACAGCAGCAGGGAGCACGGGCTGCCACATGGCTACTGAGAGTGATAAGAAATCAAGACAGCATCACCACTGCTGACCTCAGGATCATGTATCACAGAAGGAACCTTAGTAACCAGCCCAGGAACCTCCTTCCTCTCCATTACTTGGAGCCCCTCCATGACCTCCCAACCAATCTAAGCTTGGACACATCCTATGATAGGGCACCCACCCCACTCATGCTACCTGACCATCAGGCAGCTGGGGCTCCTCTTTACTTTGGATTAAAATACTTCTAGTTGCAACACTTATCAATGCTCCTCAGTCTGTCATTCTGAAATGCATAGAAGTGCAACCTCTGGCCCTCAGGGCTCTTTAGCCACCTGAAGCCAGCTGTCTTGAGTCCCTAGGTCTTCCCTCTCCAGGATCTGTGACCCCCCTTCCCCAGACAGACCCCCACAGACCCGATACTGCATCTGTGCATGCTCTGAGCACCCACTGTGTGCCAGGCACCAAGGCCGGGCACCTTCTACCAGGGTGACTGTCTAACCCTCCCAGCAAGCTTGAGAGATCGGGCTCATTACCCCCATTTTACAGGTGAGAAAACGAAAGCTCAGAGTCGTGAAAGGAACCCAAGTTTTCTCAGGAGGTTGGTCATCAAAAACTTGAGTTGGTCACTCAAGTGTTGACATTGTGCCCTACAATCTCTTCAGAAGCCATCCCAGCTTTCTGCTTGGGGAGTTAGTTCTGTTTCGAGCCGTAATATACAGCAACTCAATCCTCACACAGGCCCTATGAGGGGAGCTCTGTCACCCTGCCCATTCTGCGGAGAAGTCATACAAATGAGAAAATGTACAGCTCTCCAAGGTCTACACTTCTGCATCTGGGCAAGAAGAACCAGGCTATTCTGGCCCTTGCCGGACACCATCCACCATTCCAGAGACACAAAGAATGCTGGCTTTAATGCATTTACAGTGGGGCTAGCACCCCAGTGGTTAATACTTCCCACTCCCCTTGAAAGTCCCCAGCTCCCCAGCCCATCTTTGCACTTCACCTTCAGGGAGAGGCCGGTGAGCCCTTTTAACTGCAGCCAGAAAGACTTGGCTGGTATTCCTCATGCCCAGGGTCAGACATGCACACAGCACACCTCCCAGCCAGCTATGAATGAGGTGATTATAAGCTAATAACCTTTGATTCCAGAACCCCAAGTGAGCACTGACCGGGGTAACCCAAAGGCAGCTCTTGAGGAAGGCATGGAAACAGTGCCTTACCTCCCCTTTGCAGCCACAAAGGAGGAGTTCTCTTTCAAATGGCCCCACACCCCACCTTCTCCCCTTGTCTGCTGCCTTCAACCAGGCAGCTGGAATGCAGTCCTAGACGGCAGAGGGTGCAGAGGGTCGGGCTGGGGTCCTGCGTGTTGCAGAAAAGGAGAGAAGCCAAGAAATGGGATGGAATGTGTCTAAGGTCTCCTGAAGGTTTGGGGCAAGAAGGCCCATGTCAAAAACCCAGTCTCAGCCTCTCAGCCTCCCCTTGTCATTTCTCAGAGTCTGCAGAAGGGTTTTGTTTAGGGGTCCAGCCCCCCTGGGCAGGCCACCAGTCAGCCCATTACAGGCTCTCCCAGGCACTGGAATTCTGTTCCCTAAATAATGTTATCATCTAGACAGCAGCTCCACTAGCAGAGGGGTGCAAAGCTACTGCACTTCCTCCTTGGCCATCCAAGGCAGGTGAGGAGAAGCACAACGTGGGCAAATAGGGAGGTGGAGGACAGACCCACAAAGGAGCCCCACAGGCGGGGTGGCAGCATTAACTTGTTATGTAAATACCGTATTCAATTATTCCTCCTCCTCCAACAGGAGTCAGCTAATCACTCATGCCTGGCTGGTTCATGAATATTAAACCCAGCTGTCTTGCCAGTGCATTTCAGTGGTCTCTAGGGGACAGAAAGGAAAAGTGAGGCCCCGAAGCCCTGCTTTAGTGGGCTCTGGAACGTCAAGGGGAAGCCTTGGGCGCCTCATGTTCACATGCGCAGCGTAGGCATTGAACAGTCAGTCCACAGAGCCACTGAGCCACTCTACCGCTACGGAGACACTGAGCTAGACTCAGGCTGGCTGGGTGACCTGAGGCAAATGATTCAACTTCTCTGGGCCCCAGTTTCCTCTTCTATAAATGGGATAGCGATAGTTACCTGATGGGTGGTTGTGATTTGTGAACCATTATACATATAAAATGCACCTATACCATGCATACAGTTAGGAACTCCAGTTCGAATCCTCTCTGCATGGTGCAGAACCCACACCTGCCCCCAGGGAACTCAATGTTTGGTTTCTAGGGTCGTCTATAAAGGGGGAAAGAGCCCAAGGCCCAGAGGGAGGGCAGGGCAGGTGAGGGGTGGAGGCTGAGCTGAGAGAGGGCCCATGGCCTGGGGTCGTGTAGAGGACATCCAGGGAGAGGTGGGCTTGGCATGGACTGTAAAGATTACATTTTTTCATTCATTCACTCAGTCAATACATGTTTATTGGGCACCTACTCTGTGCCAGGTGCTTGGAAACTAGCAGTGCACAAAACACACCTAAGACCATGCCCTGGTGAAGTGTGTGATGGTGGCTTTGAGATAGCCACAAATCCTTTGACATTCCTCCCATGGAGAGGTGGGGTCTACTCTGTTCCCTTGAATCCGGGCTGGTCTTCGTGACTTGTGTGGCCAATAGAATAAGGAAGAAGTGATGTTCCGAAGCTAGGTCTCTTGTAGCTTCTGCCTGTGCCTCTGAAAACACAGGCTCTAGGAGCCCTCCAGGTGTGCTGGAGAGGGCACATGTAGGTGCTGTAGTCCAGCTGAGCCCCGGGCTTCCTGCTGTCCTCATCAAAGCAGCAGACAGGCCAGTGAGGCCATCCTGAATGTCCCAGTCCAGCCACTGGCCGAGCGCCACAGAGCAACCTCCACTAACAGCATGTGGAACAGAAAAGCCACTAGCTGGGATGTACCTGGATTCCTCACTCACAGCATTGTGAGAAACAATGACATGCTGGCTGTGTTAAGCTGCTCAATTTCTAGGAAGTATGTTACCTTGCAAGAGATAAGGAGAATATTGTCATAGAAGGAGACAGACTGACAGACCACAAACTATCAAACAAGTAATTAGTATATCCGGTGGTGATCAATGCTACACAGGAAAACAAAGTGAGGGGGGAATAAGGAGTGTGTGTGTGTAGTGGGGAGGGTGTGCGCGTGCACACATGTGCACACAGTATACTAAATAGTGTGCTCAGGGAAGCACTTGTTGAGGAGAAAACATCCAAGCAAAGACATGAGGAGGTGAAAAAATTCTCCTATCTGGAAGACAAGATTTCCAGGCAGAGGAAACAGCCAGTGCAAAGGCTCTGAGCTGGGACATGCGTGGCTCATACCAGAAACCACACAGGACCAGCAGGGGTGGGGTGGAGGAAGCAGCAGCCAGTCACCCACAGCAGCCTCTCCTCCTCAGCAGCAATGCTGCATGTGGCCCCATCACCTCTGGTTTTGGTCTCCTGATGCCGCTATGAGCAGTCATTATCCCCTGACTTCAGGATTCCCATACTACAGATTGAGAAACTGAGGTCCAGAAAATGAGGAGCCTAAAGGGCCACATCCTTGGTGGCAGAAGCTGGTGAGAAGCCATTCTGTGACTCTGTGGTCAGGATTTCCCAAACCCCTTCCCCTTCCCCTTCCTTTTCCCCTTTCCTCCCCTTCCTCTCCTCTCCCCTCCCTTCCCCTCTCTTCTCCTCTCTTTCTTTCTTCCTGTATCTTTTTTTTTTTTTTTATTTCTGATCCTTTTATATGGGACAGAACAGGAAAATAAAGAGCAATGGCACAGTCATAGCTCACTACAGCCTGGACTCAAGGGA